>NC_086330.1:251202194-251510944 GCF_032445375.1 Bacillus rossius redtenbacheri
TTATTTCTTTTATGTGGGATGTGGGATACTCACTAACGATCGCAAAAGAAGGAAGTTTCGTCTTGCATGTTAGTGTTTCTCAGATGTCTCAGAGCTTATTATTTGGCTGAGTAATAGTTTTTTATTTTTTTAATTCCACCTGGAAAAAATATTGCAAGTACTGATTTAGTAGCAGAAATTCACTAAATAAATGTAACTCTGAATAAAAAGACATGTACCATTAAGTAAAAAATCTTTCATGCAGAGATCAGTTTCTCAGAAATAGCCAGAAGCACTTGAAGAAACCACAGGAATAATCAAGAGTACACTGAGAAAACCACCCTAATATTGACAGGAATAATCAGGAACGCACGCAGAAAACCGTCACACGTTTTACTTAATAACAGAAAAAATTTAAAATAAAAACAAAAAAATATTAAAAAATTACAAAACATTCTGGGTTGTACTAGAACACTATCCTTTCTCGACAACAGAGAATTTCACAAGCTGGCAGAAGCTTCCCCTCCATGAATGCCTCTTTCAATCTCCCTTCACTGCCTATTCTGCTTATAATTGACTCTTCTTAGAAATTGGCGCCAGGTGGTGGATTAGGTGACAAACCGCACAGACCTCACGGCAGAGCACGATGACGGGTGGCTCTCAGGGATGAATACTTGCGAATTGGCGATGAAGGACTTTATGTGGCATACGCCCCGCGAAACTGGCACAAGTCCGGACTGCTCGTTCTCGTAACACTAACGCTACGCGTGACACGTTTGCCTGGCTAGGACACCAGACACGCCACAACTAAACATGATCGCAAGGTCCAACTGCTGTTTATTGGACACTCACAACTGATTTACTGATTGCCTTTTTTCTTTCCAACGGCTACTTCCTTTTCTGAACTGTTTTTTTTTCTCTCCTACCTGAATGCCCTTTCCTTCCTTCTTTAGTGCCTCTTCCTCCCCTCCTTGTCAGCTATTTTGTCTTCTTGTCTGTCTTTCTTTCTATTCTTGCAGGTCTCTTACTCCCCACTATGTCTGACTGTTCTTTCCCACCTTGTCTACCTTTTACCTTATTTTCTGCCTCTTAGTCCCTTATTGTCAACCGATTTTTCTTTTCTCTCTCTTCTTCCTCTCCTTTTCTTATTACTCCTCTATTTGACAGTCTCTTTATCCCTTCTTGACTACCTTATCCTTTATTCACTGACTGCTTTCCCTTCCCTTCTTGTAAGCCTATTTTATAACACCTTGTCTACTCTTTACTCACATCCCGTAAACCTCGTCTATTTTCATTGCCAAACATTTCCTGCTATCTTGCCTGTCACTTACTCCCATCTTTGATTGACTCTCCTTCCTCCTCACTGCCTCATTGGTTACTTATGTCACTCCTTTATTGACTCCATAAATATAACTTAACTGCATTTCCTTATCCTCTTTACTCTTTCTACCACTTTGCTTTGTCTACTTCTTCGTACCCTTCTTGTCTTGAACTGCCTTTTTTCACATTAAGTCTGCCTCTTTTTTTCATACTTGTCCCTTTTCTTTCACATCTTTGTAAGTCTCTTTTTCCTTTTCTTTGTATGCATCTTCCTCTCCTTGTCTGTCATTTCATATCATTTAGTCATTCGTGTTACTCTTCACATTGTATCCCTTTTACTTACTGTTTTCCTCATATTCTTCTTCCTTTCAAAAGTGTCGCTTTCTCCTCTCCTTGTCTGCATCTGTCTCATCTCCATGCCTGCTTCTTTCTTCCCTCCTTGACTGTCTCTTCTTCCTCTCCTGTCTGTGTCTCTTCCTCTCCTCCTTGAATGTTTATTACTCCCCAACTTAATTTATCCTTCCTTGCCTCCCTGAATTATTCCTTCTCTGTTCTTTATATGCCTCTTGTAATTGACAGACCCTACCTACTTTTCTTAACTGACATTCTTTTTCCTTCTTGGCAACCTCTTTCATCCTGTATTGTCTGCCCTTTCCTCCACACTTTTATGTCACTTTTCCCTTATTGACAGTATTTACCTCTCTTTCTTGAATATCTCTTTTTACTCTTCTTAACGGCATATTTTATCTTATCTTATCTTTTACTGCATTTTCTCTCTTCTTTTTCTGTTTCTTCTTTTCTCTTTTGTCTGCTATTTCTTTGCTTCCTTAACTGATTATACCTCCACTCTAAGAATGTTTTTACAACCTTCTTTTCAGCTTCTTTCTTTATTCCTTCACTGCCTTATCCACCCCTCCTTCACTTTTTGACTGGCTCTTCCTCCTCTACTTGATTGCCTTACCTATCCTCATTGTATCTGTCTTTCTCCCATCCATTCCTCTTTTTCTATCTCTTCTCCCGTCCTTGACTGCCACACGTTCTCTGTTTTTTTTTTTACCTTTTTAATGCCTTTTTTTCTCTTCATTCCTTTTTGTCCGCATATAACACCCTGACTTGTTAATCCCTACTTCTCCCCTTCGTGCACTACTTCCTTACATTTTTGATTCCATCTACCTTTCCTCCTTGTCTGCTCTTTCTCCCCACCTCGACTGCTTTTCCTTATCTCTAGTTTGTTTCTTCCCGCTGTCTTGTATAATTCTTTCGTCCCTACTTTTATGCTTATTTCTCCTATTCTTAACTGATTTCTAGCGGGTAAAAATTAAACTAACATGGGAGTAGTGCAGTTTAGCAGACGAAAACAAGATGGCGGCCTCCAGTAGTCGAAAACAAGATAGTGGAAGAAAACAAGAGGTCATATCCAGCAGACTAAAACAAGGTGGTGGTAATGACATCATACTAGCTGGCGATATATATACCTTAGCATTAGTGGTGGGATGTCATACTGTCGGTGGTTTCTGTGGAGAAAGGATGTGTCATTTTTTTATTTTACCTTCATCGGGTTCGAACCGAGGATTTCATGATGTAAGTGCGTTTTCAATTAAAATTTAATTAAAATTAGATTAATAATTTTTTTTATAAATTTTAAATCTTTTACAATTAAAATCTGATAATAATTATGGATACTCAATATGGCGATCGTGATTACATAATCCAAAATGGAGGAGTGTTTCTATTAAAAATTGTATTAATTAATATTTTTAAAATTTTAAAATTTTTCCCATTTTTCTAGCACAAAAAATACAGATTTTCAAAATAGCGGGAGTAATGATAATATGCAACGGTTAAGTCATAATTAAAGATGGTGGCCATAATTAAATGAACAAAAATGACGTCATACATCTCCAACATGGTGGGCAGGACGAGAAGTGCATTGTTTATAGAATCTAAGATGGTGACAATGACAAAATGTGCAATGGTGATGTCTTTGAAGCCGTTGGCAATTTTGAGGACTAAAGCGGGAATATTTATCTTTAATTAGAAGATTTGTTTATTTTTCAAAATTTTTGTGTATTTTTGAGGGAAATTTCCTCTTAAAAACTGGATATTTGACGTATTTTGACCAATTTTGGCAAATTTAGGGTATTTTTTTGGCAAATTTTGACAAATTTCGAAGGTCAAGGTCATCTAGGTTGGCCGCCGTGACGTCACAATCCAAGATTGCGGTCGGTTCCTGGTTCCTCAACCTGAAGCCTGGGTCAGAAGGTACCAATTTATACTACTGGTATTCAATTCTCATGACCTGCATAGTTGTTTGATTTTTTTTATAAACTTGATCTTTACTGTTAAATATTCAAGTGTATATATTTTTGTATGACTGTAATAAAATTGAAAAAAATTAGAATATTTCATGTGTCATATCGTGGGTTCCAACTTAACTAAACCTTCAAATAATGTATTAAAAGTAATTAATTTCTGCTCTCTGACATTAAATAAAACTATTTGTAACTATAATTATTGATTGCTCAAAATTTAAAGGTTTGTTTGAATTTATAGGAAAAGGTTTTAAAGCTAATAGTTTTATATCTAATACTATAAATTGATAACAGAACTATATATTTTGGAGGCTCCGAGCCCCGGGTTCTGGGTGTGGATGTGGATGGGTTCAATGATCGACTACCATAAAGTCACGGCCGCCATCTTAGATGACCTTGACCTTCGATCGTGACATGGGCCTTGACTTCGTCCGCCATATTTTATTCCATAATTTTAAATTTTTACATCTTAAACCGAGTTCCCCACTCATGATCATTGCACTTTCGTTATGGTAAAACCTTCCGCCATATTTGATTCTGACGTCACAGTCGCCATAATGTTTTCATCTGCTGTAAGTCGACATCTAGAATTATGTTGTCTGCCATCTTGTTTACGTCTGCCGGAGGCCACCATCTTGGATCTGACATCACAGTCACTTTTTTGATTCTGTTGAAATGTCCGCCATCTTGTAGTCTGCTGGAGGCCACCATATTGGATGACGTCATAGCCCCCATATTGTTTTTTCTGTTCTGTTGGTGATCGTCATTTGGATACCGCCATTTATGTTACTGCTGTTTGTTTCTAGAGAGTGCCAGCATAGTTTTGTTTCATGCACATAAGGTCGATGTTCCTTATAGACAAATTAAATTTTTAATACAAAATACATTGAAAGCGAGATGATAAGAACCATGAAAGCTCGGACCTATGGTCAAGATCAATGTCAAAATAAAAGGTCAAGGTCATCCAAGATTGTCATCGGGACGTAATGGCGGTCGGTCATTGAACCCATCCACAGTCACACCCAGAACCCAAGGCTCGGAGCCTACAATATATACTACTGATAACAATTTGGTGTGAAGAAAAGATTACCAACTTACAAAATAGATTATACTGAAACTTCATGAGTCCATAAACACCCAATTTATTTACCACAATTTAAGGTTTTGAAAATGATTGAAAATGGAATTGTTAACCTCAATTAATGTTTATGCTCATAATATTCTAAATATGATTCAAAGCGGAAAGTCTGTACTGGAACCATCATCCTAGAAACAATTTCTTTGACAATAATATGGGAGTTTTTACTAAATATCGTAATTCCATTACTTACATACATATGCATAGATTTGTGTGTTTAAAAATTTTTAATTCTTTAATTTAATAACATACGTTTTTATTAATTACAATTATATTTTATAAATTTATATAGCATTATAGAGTCATTGGTTGTTATAAAAGTAGTTATATAAGATAACTAAATAATTTTATTTATTTAAATTAAAAATAAAATTTTGGAGCACATATTTTTAATACACCGTAGATATATTTAATAACCAAATGATCTTTCAGGTTTAAATTTAATGGAACTCGTTTGGAACGTTAATATTTTCTTGAAAGGATGATGAAGGGTCTTGACAGGGACGTCAATAAATCTGCTGCAGCCCTCACTCAATTAGCTAATTGGCCATTGGGATAAGTTTATGGGTCGATGAATAGGAGTCAGATTTCAAAGGACTCTAGTAAATGTTCAGGTGTGGAATGAAATGTGTTCTTTAACGGCGTTATAAAGCAGTATTGGAAGGGGTGTAACAAGTAACACGTAATTATAATTAATGACATTCGAGGTGATTCCATACAGTAAACAAATAATTATCCATTACTTTAAACGTGCAAATATTTCATTCTAGTACTGTTTCATAAATGTTGTAACTAACCATAGGACCTCATTAGTAGTATGTAAATGGGCATCCGAGGACAGGGTCCAGGGTGAGGAGCCGAGGAGCCGACCGCCATATTGGATTGTGACGTCACGGCGGCCATCTTGGATGGTTGTGACCTTGACCTTTGACCTTGACCTTGAATTTGATCCTCAAAATGTGTCAAAATCCGCCAAAATTGGGCAAAATTGGCCCAAAATTCCTCAAAATTTCAATTTCTGTGAAAAAAAATTCCGCCAAAAAATCTCAAAAAATTCCACAATTCAAAAATTCCCGTTTTCGAGAGAAAAATTCCCGTTTCGAGGGAAAATTTCCCGTTTTTAGTCCTTAAAAATCCCAGCGGCTAGAAATGTCCATATGTAGGCTTAAGCATCCATGTCTACAGCCTACGATAAGCCTCTGACGTCATCATGGATTATGACGTCACCGTTGCAATTTCCGTTACGGCCGCCATCTTTAACTTTTTTATTTATTATCCGATTTTAATGAAATTTTTTTTTAAATTATAAAAATATTCATTTAATAAAATTTCAATAAAATATTTATAAAAAACAAACATGTACGACACGGAGCTCGGAGTCCTCGGTTCAAACCCGGTGAGGGCAAAAAAAAATAAAAATGGCGACCGATCCTTCCCCCGTGGTGGCTGCTGACATACTGACTCCCAACACTTTTTTTCAAAAGCATATATATCGTCATCTAGTATGACGTCATGTCCGCCATCTTGTCTTAGATGCTGGAAGCCATCATCAATGTATCGTCGGCTAGAGTGCGCTGACGCCATGTTAGTTTAATTCTTACCCGCTAGAGTGCAGTAATCATTTATTACTGTGACACCCGACATCTTGTCATTTGGCCGCCATCTTGAAAATCCGTAATTATTTAGCTAGAAATTCGGGAAAAATTCCAAAATTCATTAAATTTGTAATCTATATACTGATTGATTAGGTCGACTAAGGTCCTTGGTACGATCTAGGACGATGCAAAAAAAAAAGGAAATATAACATCAATTTAACATAATAGTAACAGGTTCGAAAATAAAAACACTGCAAGTTCTTTTACAAACATAATATTTATTACATAATTTCTATTTTACTACAGGATCACCTGCGAAGGTTAGCAATCTTACAAACATTTAGGTCCGCATAAGCGTGAAATGACTAATTCTTAGCTCCAATCGGTTTATACAAGACAGAGTCCAGCCAGATCCTTTACAGACATAGTCCTCCTCTTCTTGACAGAGTTTCTGGATACCTTGTTTAACAGTTTGCTTGATATCGTTAGAACTGTAAATTACTGCAGCCGATGTCTTGAATGCACACTTCTTCACTTTGTCATCGAACGGATAAGGCTTTCCATATATACAGTCCAACCACAAGTTATATTTCAAAGGTCCGTTTGTTGCTACGTCATCAGTAAGCTGATTGATTATGTCCTGTCTGATATCATCAAGAAAATTACAAATGTCCTTTGACTCACTTAACGTACTTGGATAATAGTAGTCTTTCAATGTTCCACGAAATGCAGACTGCGCCAAGTAGAAGCCATTATCGTTCACTTGTAATGCTCCGATCACAGTCTTATGTTTATTTTCATGTTCAGATGCCACAGCAATCGGTTGCTGCACATCAGTTTTTTTACTTGTACGCTCACGAGTCACCAATCTAAACTCAGGAGTCGTAATTGCTGCAGGTAGTTCAGCAGTAGGCGCACTGACTTCACCTTTACAGTTTATCGAATGTTGGCGCAAATTATCAATTCGAGTAAACCATTTATGACACTCGTCACAGCGAAACTTCATGCGAGAAGGATTCTTCGTACATTTACTCCTCTCATGTCTCCGTACATCATGTGCAAATGCAAACGTCATGTCGCAGTAGCCACAAGGATGCCTAGTTGAAGACAAACCCGAACCAGATGTCGCTGTTACTGCAACTGAATCATTTTCAGGCATACTCTTATGCACATCAATGCATCGCTGTTGTATAGAAACCTTTACTTTCTGCCGCACTGCAGGTCCTTTACATGTCTCCAAGTGATGCTTCAAATTAGCATTTCTTGTAAATTGCTTGCGACACTTAATACAACCAAACATTTTACGATAAGGGTTCTTGGCACATTCTCTCTTCTCGTGTCGACGAGCATTGCTGATGTTTGAGAAAATCTTGTCACAGTAACGACATCGATGTTCGTTAGTTGACGATTCGCCATCCATTGAAGTCTCCATCGAGGGCGAAACAGCGTTCGTCGAGGTTTCCTGTACAGTCAGCACTACCGGCATTAAAGTCTCTTCTGCTGGTGGTATCACATCTGTTGAAATCCCCTCCAATGTTGACGTCATCGTTACCAACGGGATCTGCTCCTTCTCCGTCGTAGCTGTCGATAAGGTTCCCGTAGTCGATGGTACAACCTCCGAGTTCAACGTTAAAGACGGTAAAGATGCCACCGAGTTCGCAAGAACAGGTAATTACGCGATTTATGCACCAGATTAAACAATCTAGGTGATCCTTACACCGCCGTCGTCAGAAACAAACTGAGCGTCCTGCTGTCTAGGACTCGCTTATATACATGCACCGGATGGAATAATACGCTAGTCAAATCAAGAACAATTTATTATAATACTAGAGTCAAAACAACATTAAAAAAATTAAACACCATCAAAAAAAAAGGAAGCACACTTGGAAGCACCGACAACGAAAAGGCAGCACATTTGGAAGCACCGACAACGAAAAAGGCAGCACCATCATCGAAAAGGCCGCACATTTGTCATTGGCTCCAATATTCATTGGCTCCAATATTCATTGGCTCCAATATTCATTGGTTCCATCAGTCTATTGATTCTATCAGTCTAGTGACTCCAACAGTCATTGACACCAACGGTCTTTTTCTTCATCAGCTCCAATGATATTTGGCTAGAATGCTACGAGTCTAAGAGACCATGAGACTACAATTCTACGAGTGTACAAGACTCCTCCAACTACCTTCAAGTGTATAAAGCTCCAAATGCTCCAACAGCTCCAACACGCAATGTACGCGCAATACATGCAATTTACACGCAATAAATGTAATGATTACACAGTACACACACACAGGAAACGGAACGTACACACAGTACACACAGGAAACGGAACGTACACACAGTACACACAGGAAATGGAACGTACACACAGTACACACACAGGGAACGGAACGTACACACAGTACACACAGGAAACGGAACGTACACACAGTACACACAGGGAACGGAACGTACACACAGTACACAGGAAACGGAACGTACACACAGTACACACAGGAAACGGAACGTACACACAGTACACACAGGAAACGGAACGAACACGTAATATTCACGCAATTGACACACAGTACACGCAGAGTACACGCAATTTACGCAAAGTACACCCAATGTACGCAATGTACGCAATATATATGTAATGTACACACAATGACTACGCTTCGTTCGCGCAGGACAAGCATTTAATGAAAACGAAGCACGTTTGGACGGAAATTCTATAAAACGAAAGCTCATTTAACGAAAAGGAGGCGCATTCTCTCGTTCATTCAACTTGGTAGGATACGATCTTCAATGATAAGTTAGGATATAATCTCTCCAACAGTCTATGAATCCAACAGTTTATATTTCCATTAGCCATCGACTCCAACAGTCATTGACTCCAACAGTCATTGGCTCCAACAGTCATTGCCTCCAACAGACATTGTCTCCAACGGCCTTTTGGTTCATCAGCTCCAATGATATTTGGTTATAATGCTACGACTCTAAGAGACTATGAGACTACAATTCTACGAGTGTACAAGACTCCTCCAACTACCTTCAAGCGTACAAAGCTCCAACTACTTCAGCAGCATTATGTTATAATAGTACAAGGCTACTTGACTACGAAGCTACAAGTCTACATGGCTCCAATTGCGGCATCTGTCTTCGTCTGAATTTTCTCTTTGACTCCAACTCCGCCCGCCAGCATCTCTTCGATCTGCACCTCGATTATGTTATAATAGTACAAGGCTACTTGACTACGAAGCTACAAGTCTACATGGCTCCAATTACGGCATCTGTCTTCGGCTGAATTTTCTCTTTGGCTCCAACTGCTACAGCAGCATTATGTTATAATAGTACAAGGCTACTTGACTACGAAGCTACACATCTACAAGTCTCCAATTATCACATCTGTCTTCGTCAGCATTTTCTCTTTTGCTCCCACTGCTCCAACAGCATTATGTTATATGATTCCATGGATACTTTGTTACATAGCTACAGGTCTACGAGGTTCCAATGCATCATGTTTACGAAGCTTCCAGAACACAGGGTTACGAGACTGCGAGGCTACAGGACTACGAAGCTTCCAGGACACGAGGCTACATGGCTACGAGACTACATGACTCTAACTGATTACAATAGCACCACTCAGTGGTGAGAGTTAGGTTATCTCATGCAAAAGTACTTTATGCATGTAGTTCTGCTTTTCAACAACAGATGTCGCCACATGTTGCTTGCAGGTAAATAATATTTAGTTCTTTTATGCGAGATGCGGGATGCTCACTAACGATCGCAAAAGAAGGATGGCTTCGCTAGACTCCAAGGAAAAGGAAGTTCGTCTTACATGTTGGTGCTCCACAGATGTCTCATGGCGTAATATTAATTTGACTGAGTAATGATATTTGTCAATTCCACCTGATAAAAATATTGCAAGTTTTGATTTAGTAGCAGAAATTATCGAATTAAATGTAACTCCAATTAAAATGACATGTCTCAATAGACAAAAAAAAAAATCCATGCAGAGAGTGGTTCCTCAGAATAGTCAGAAACACTTGAAGAAACCACAGGAATGATTGCAAGAACACGGGAAAAACCATCAAATTATTGACATTAATAATCAGGAGCACACGGAGAAAACCATCATAATATTGGCAAGAATAATCAGGAGCACACGGAGAAAACCATCATAATATTGACCAGATTAATCAGAAGTACTCGGAGAAAACCACCACATGTTTTCCTTGATATCATAAAATTACAGGAAAAAAATATTAAAAAAAAAATAAAAATAAATTAATAAAAAAATAAAACAAATAAAAAAATGCATAAACAGTTTCTGCTAGCTTGTAAACTTATCATTGTTGAGCAAAGATAGAGTTCTTGTACAAGCCAGAAATTTATGCATTTTTTTATTTTTTTATTAATTTATTTTTATTTTTTTTTTAAATATTTTTTTCCTGTAATTTTATGATATCAAAGAAAACATGTGGTGGTTTTCTCCGAGTACTTCTGATTAATCTGGTCAATATTATGATGGTTTTCTCCGTGTGCTCCTGATTATTCTTGCCAATATTATGATGGTTTTCTCCGTGTGCTCCTGATTATTAATGTCAATAATTTGATGGTTTTTCCCGTGTTCTTGCAATCATTCCTGTGGTTTCTTCAAGTGTTTCTGACTATTCTGAGGAACCACTCTCTGCATGGATTTTTTTTTGTCTATTGAGACATGTCATTTTAATTGGAGTTACATTTAATTCGATAATTTCTGCTACTAAATCAAAACTTGCAATATTTTTATCAGGTGGAATTGACAAATATCATTACTCAGTCAAATTAATATTACGCCATGAGACATCTGTGGAGCACCAACATGTAAGACGAACTTCCTTTTCCTTGGAGTCTAGCGAAGCCATCCTTCTTTTGCGATCGTTAGTGAGCATCCCGCATCTCGCATAAAAGAACTAAATATTATTTACCTGCAAGCAACATGTGGCGACATCTGTTGTTGAAAAGCAGAACTACATGCATAAAGTACTTTTGCATGAGATAACCTAACTCTCACCACTGAGTGGTGCTATTGTAATCAGTTAGAGTCATGTAGTCTCGTAGCCATGTAGCCTCGTGTCCTGGAAGCTTCGTAGTCCTGTAGCCTCGCAGTCTCGTAACCCTGTGTTCTGGAAGCTTCGTAAACATGATGCATTGGAACCTCGTAGACCTGTAGCTATGTAACAAAGTATCCATGGAATCATATAACATAATGCTGTTGGAGCAGTGGGAGCAAAAGAGAAAATGCTGACGAAGACAGATGTGATAATTGGAGACTTGTAGATGTGTAGCTTCGTAGTCAAGTAGCCTTGTACTATTATAACATAATGCTGCTGTAGCAGTTGGAGCCAAAGAGAAAATTCAGCCGAAGACAGATGCCGTAATTGGAGCCATGTAGACTTGTAGCTTCGTAGTCAAGTAGCCTTGTACTATTATAACATAATCGAGGTGCAGATCGAAGAGATGCTGGCGGGCGGAGTTGGAGTCAAAGAGAAAATTCAGACGAAGACAGATGCCGCAATTGGAGCCATGTAGACTTGTAGCTTCGTAGTCAAGTAGCCTTGTACTATTATAACATAATGCTGCTGAAGTAGTTGGAGCTTTGTACGCTTGAAGGTAGTTGGAGGAGTCTTGTACACTCGTAGAATTGTAGTCTCATAGTCTCTTAGAGTCGTAGCATTATAACCAAATATCATTGGAGCTGATGAACCAAAAGGCCGTTGGAGACAATGTCTGTTGGAGGCAATGACTGTTGGAGCCAATGACTGTTGGAGTCAATGACTGTTGGAGTCAATGACTGTTGGAGTCGATGGCTAATGGAAATATAAACTGTTGGATTCATAGACTGTTGGAGAGATTATATCCTAACTTATCATTGAAGATCGTATCCTACCAAGTTGAATGAACGAGAGAATGCGCCTCCTTTTCGTTAAATGAGCTTTCGTTTTATAGAATTTCCGTCCAAACGTGCTTCGTTTTCATTAAATGCTTGTCCTGCGCGAACGAAGCGTAGTCATTGTGTGTACATTACATATATATTGCGTACATTGCGTACATTGGGTGTACTTTGCGTAAATTGCGTGTACTCTGCGTGTACTGTGTGTCAATTGCGTGAATATTACGTGTTCGTTCCGTTTCCTGTGTGTAATGTGTGTACGTTCCGTTTCGTTTCCTGTGTGTACTGTGTGTACGTTCCGTTTCCTGTGTGTACTGTGTGTACGTTCCGTTTCCTGTGTACTGTGTGTACGTTCCGTTCCCTGTGTGTACTGTGTGTACGTTCCGTTTCCTGTGTGTACTGTGTGTACGTTCCGTTCCCTGTGTGTGTACTGTGTGTACGTTCCATTTCCTGTGTGTACTGTGTGTACGTTCCGTTTCCTGTGTGTACTGTGTGTACGTTCCGTTTCCTGTGTGTGTGTACTGTGTAATCATTACATTTATTGCGTGTAAATTGCATGTCTTGCGCGTACATTGCGTGTTGGAGCTGTTGGAGCATTTGGAGCTTTATACACTTGAAGGTAGTTGGAGGAGTCTTATACACTCGTAGAATTGTAGTCTCATGGTCTCTTAGACTCGTAGCATTCTAGCCAAATATCATTGGAGCTGATGAAGAAAAAGACCGTTGGTGTCAATGACTGTTGGAGTCACTAGACTGATAGAATCAATAGACTGATGGAACCAATGAATATTGGAGCCAATGAATATTGGAGCCAATGAATATTGGAGCCAATGAATATTGGAGCCAATGACAAATGTGCGGCCTTTTCGATGATGGTGCTGCCTTTTTCGTTGTCGGTGCTTCCAAATGTGCTGCCTTTTCGTTGTCGGTGCTTCCAAGTGTGCTTCCTTTTTTTTTGATGGTGTTTAATTTTTTTAATGTTGTTTTGACTCTAGTATTATAATAAATTGTTCTTGATTTGACTAGCGTATTATTCCATCCGGTGCATGTATATAAGCGAGTCCTAGACAGCAGGACGCTCAGTTTGTTTCTGACGACGGCGGTGTAAGGATCACCTAGATTGTTTAATCTGGTGCATAAATCGCGTAATTATCTGATCTTGCGAACTCGATGGCATCTTTACCGTCTTTAACGTTGAACTCGGAGGTTGTACCATCGACTACGGGAACCTTATCGGAAGCTACGACGGAGAAGGAGCAGATCCCGTTGGTAACGATGACGTCAACATTGGAGGGGATTTCAACAGATGTGATACCACCAGCAGAAGAGACTTTAATGCCGGTAGTGCTGACTGTACAGGAAACCTCGACGAACGCTGTTTCGCCCTCGATGGAGACTTCAATGGATGGCGAATCGTCAACTAACGAACATTGATGTCGTTACTGTGACAAGATTTTCTCAAACATCAGCAATGCTCGTCGACACGAGAAGAGAGAATGTGCCAAGAACCCTTATCGTAAAATGTTTGGTTGTATTAAGTGTCGCAAGCAATTTACAAGAAATGCTAATTTGAAGCATCACTTGGAGACATGTAAAGGACCTGCAGTGCGGCAGAAAGTAAAGGTTTCTATACAACAGCGATGCATTGATGTGCATAAGAGTATGCCTGAAAATGATTCAGTTGCAGTAACAGCGACATCTGGTTCGGGTTTGTCTTCAACTAGGCATCCTTGTGGCTACTGCGACATGACGTTTGCATTTGCACATGATGTACGGAGACATGAGAGGAGTAAATGTACGAAGAATCCTTCTCGCATGAAGTTTCGCTGTGACGAGTGTCATAAATGGTTTACTCGAATTGATAATTTGCGCCAACATTCGATAAACTGTAAAGGTGAAGTCAGTGCGCCTACTGCTGAACTACCTGCAGCAATTACGACTCCTGAGTTTAGATTGGTGACTCGTGAGCGTACAAGTAAAAAAACTGATGTGCAGCAACCGATTGCTGTGGCATCTGAACATGAAAATAAACATAAGACTGTGATCGGAGCATTACAAGTGAACGATAATGGCTTCTACTTGGCGCAGTCTGCATTTCGTGGAACATTGAAAGACTACTATTATCCAAGTACGTTAAGTGAGTCAAAGGACATTTGTAATTTTCTTGATGATATCAGACAGGACATAATCAATCAGCTTACTGATGACGTAGCAACAAACGGACCTTTGAAATATAACTTGTGGTTGGACTGTATATATGGAAAGCCTTATCCGTTCGATGACAAAGTGAAGAAGTGTGCATTCAAGACATCGGCTGCAGTAATTTACAGTTCTAACGATATCAAGCAAACTGTTAAACAAGGTATCCAGAAACTCTGTCAAGAAGAGGAGGACTATGTCTGTAAAGGATCTGGCTGGACTCTGTCTTGTATAAACCGATTGGAGCTAAGAATTAGTCATTTCACGCCTATGCGGACCTAAATGTTTGTAAGATTGCTAACCTTCGCAGGTGATCCTGTAGTAAAATAGAAATTATGTAATAAATATTATGTTTGTAAAAGAACTTGCAGTGTTTTTATTTTCGAACCTGTTACTATTATGTTAAATTGATGTTATATTTCCTTTTTTTTTTGCATCGTCCTAGATCGTACCAAGGACCTTAGTCGACCTAATCAATCAGTATATAGATTACAAATTTAATGAATTTTGGAATTTTTCCCGAATTTCTAGCTAAATAATTACGGATTTTCAAGATGGCGGCCAAATGACAAGATGTCGGGTGTCACAGTAATAAATGATTACTGCACTCTAGCGGGTAAGAATTAAACTAACATGGCGTCAGCGCACTCTAGCCGACGATACATTGATGATGGCTTCCAGCATCTAAGACAAGATGGCGGACATGACGTCATACTAGATGACGATATATATGCTTTTGAAAAAAAGTGTTGGGAGTCAGTATGTCAGCAGCCACCACGGGGGAAGGATCGGTCGCCATTTTTATTTTTTTTTGCCCTCACCGGGTTTGAACCGAGGACTCCGAGCTCCGTGTCGTACATGTTTGTTTTTTATAAATATTTTATTGAAATTTTATTAAATGAATATTTTTATAATTTAAAAAAAAATTTCATTAAAATCGGATAATAAATAAAAAAGTTAAAGATGGCGGCCGTAACGGAAATTGCAACGGTGACGTCATAATCCATGATGACGTCAGAGGCTTATCGTAGGCTGTATACATGGATGCTTAAGCCTACATATGGACATTTCTAGCCGCTGGGATTTTTAAGGACTAAAAACGGGAAATTTTCCCTCGAAACGGGAATTTTTCTCTCGAAAACGGGAATTTTTGAATTGTGGAATTTTTTGAGATTTTTTGGCGGAATTTTTTTTCACAGAAATTGAAATTTTGAGGAATTTTGGGCAAATTTTGCCCAATTTTGGCGGATTTTGACACATTTTGAGGATCAAATTCAAGGTCAAGGTCAAAGGTCAAGGTCACAACCATCCAAGATGGCCGCCGTGACGTCACAATCCAATATGGCGGTCGGCTCCTCGGCTCCTCACCCTGGACCCTGTCCTCGGATGCCCATTTACATACTACTCTCATTAAAAAAAAACAAATTCCATGTTAAAAATAAAACAGGTTTTTAATATTCTAATCACTTCATGCATTTAGAGTATAAAACAAGATGTATAAACTGTGTTGGACAAACACTTGTTTTCGGGAAGCTTATCTCTCAGTGTTCAATAATTTCAGTTTCCATATTATATTTTCTGTACTTTATTGACACACATGAAAACTGTAACTTAGTTCTGAAATGTAAATAGCTTTGTATTCTGGGAGAACCATTACAATTTTTCTCACATCACAGTTAAAGTATAATTACAGAAGGATTACTGCAATAGTTATTGCAATTCATACATTTAAAGTTAACAAACATGAATAATTATTTTATAATCATTTGTAATAGAAACAACTTTCAGAAAATTGTGCTTTATCTTGTTCATGTATATAATATTTATAGCGTGCATGCACTGTATTGTATTCTGTATAACACTTGTTTTGTTTTTGTATGAGAAACAATGCTGCTCTCTTGGCAAGTTCATACAACCATCAGCGCACTCTGTGTTACAGTTGATCATGTTTTCGCATGTAGCGCACAGCTACAAGTGTTTGGTAGTGGAGGTTTTTAAAGTTCATGTTCAATAAGATTTCTCCCTTTGTACAATTTTTGTTGTATGTCTTATGCGATTTTATAACCATTCAATAGTTCCATATAAAACGTTTTATGGATTTTTTTATTATTATCATCTGGATTTCATTTTTAATAATTGCACTCATATTTGAGCTGTTAAATAAAGCACTTTTTATTTCGATTCATTCAAATGTTTACTAAAATAGACCAAAAATGAGTTAATTTTAAATTAATGAAACACTTGCCTCATATAAATATGGATCTATAGAATTTGTTTAAATGGGGGAGGAGGGAGAATGTCAACATTATACCTCTTGGCTTTGGGATGGGGGTGGAATGCAATGTTTCTCACATAACTTGGCTTGCAGCCTGTAGATAACATATTGCTCTCCAGATTAGGCGTGGATAGTGCCTTCAAATAAAGAGTGTGTGAACTTATAAACATTGGTATTACAGCAGCAAAGGTTGGAAAATACAGACTTCGCCCTGGAGGTTGTTAAATTAAGAGGAAAATATATAACCAAGGAATGAAAATCATTTCTCCAATTTGTCCTCAGGTATTTTAATAACTAAGGTTCAATAGGTATTAAAAGTATAAAACCTTTTACAAATTTTTAAGGCTGGCAATTATATGTTCAAAACCCAAGAATTTATATATTTCCATTAGAAGTTCTTTTAATATCTTTAGATAATGAGATGAAATTTCGTAATGGTCAAAACATAAAACAGCTTATCTTTTCCATTCCACTTGTTCACTCAAAGAAAATTCCTTTCTATGACTTGGGACTTGCCTGACCCATACCGGCTGCTGTGTGGACGTCTTCATTCAGAAATACGGCTGTCTACAAGCTGTTAGTCACCCGAGTCCTACAGTGGACTTAATCGACTCGCTTTTCAACTTCCGTTTTTGTTAAGGTTAACTTTTTGTATACAAGACAAAGAATAATGTGTCTCGTTGCTTTTTAGTAGGTCTTAATGCCACACAACTAAGAACACAGAAATAATGCTTCACGTGTGTGCAGAAATTGTTACTTCAGTAAGGAAAAAAAATGACTATATACATATCTATGAAACCGTAATAAATATCTATAATTGGTTTACTTGGAACGGATTTTTGACTGGGGCGTAGCTTTTGTAGCAATTATTTGTGTGTAATTTCATTCTTTGGAATTTAATACAACTGTAACTATTTTTATTCGCTTTATATACGCACAAGTAAAAATTAAAAGTGTAAAATATGCTATTTATGATATAGCTATCAAGGAAAATAAATGTCTACCATGTCTTTTCTGAAAGCTAATGGGGCTGCGGAATTGAAACAGTTCCATAAATACTATGAGTACAAAGACTACTGAGGCCAAAATAAGATATATTTAGTTAATTTTCGTTTTTGTTTTTCTTTTAATTTGTTACAGTATCACGAAAAAACGACATAATGCATTTTTATGAAATGCAGAGCAATAATAGACAATGTAAAGAATGTAAATAGAATATTTATGTATAAAATATTTTATCCTGAATTGTTACATTGTTCCCTTAGTAATTACACATTTGTGTTTGCACGTATTTTTTCTATAAGAAACAATTAAGAAATTAATAAAAAATAACAGATTTACTAAGTGTTGTCATAAATGAATAAAAAATGTAAAATATTAATAGATTTGTATAAATTTTATTTCAGTTTGCAATAAATAATTTATGTTTAGTTACTTATATATGCACATTGATATATAAAGCTACAGTATGTTTAAAAGTGTCCAAATAACATGACATGTTAGCTTGTATGCGTTCAAAACACTTCTTGAATAAACTGACTGAAAAACTTTACTGATTGTTAATTATTTTTTCCGATTTGACATGATCAATGAAAATTTGATTTGTATAAAGTTTTAAACCAGCACTATTTGCGACACTTATGGACTTCGGTCACTTCGTGATTTAGCTGTTAGTGCCATTGTCATTCACTGCATTAACTCAATGTGTAGACATAAAAGAGAAAATAAGGCTGTCTGCATGTCATTCGAGTAGCGCGGAAACAAGAAATTTACGTATGAAATTTTGTATTTCTCTAGGCGAAAATTCGATTTAGTTGTTTTAAAAGTAATTTTTTTTTAGCAACTTTTGACCCTCGCTACTCCGTGCAAATAACATGTATACAGTGTAACGTAAAATTTTTTAAATTATTTTCAGATTAAATTTGCGCATTTTCTCTTTTACATATTACATATTCATTTTTTACTGCAGTTACGATTCAACTAGAAATAAAAATAATTGCTTTTTAATACTTGATCTGTGCTATTTTGTGTTGATAATCTATAAGTTAGTCCTTTTTAGTACAAAAAAGGTTATTATTCATAAAATCTAAAAAAAAAGAAAGAATTATCCAAGTTTTTTTGCATTACCACATTTATTCTACTCAATCTTAGTTCTAACAATTGTTTTGGTCCATAAAAGGATTTTAAAAATCCGATTATTTTATTCTAAGCATGGTAGTGGCGTACTCACGGGGCGGGGTAGCCTGTATACAGGATGACTGTAAAGAAACCATTTATGATGAAACACAAAGCGCCTTCATAATGTCTAATTGAACAAAGTTCTACACACTGAAGATATTGTCACTGAAGTAAAATTATTTAATGGAAATAATTTAGGGTAACACACATACTTCCCGTAAATTTTGGTGACGTGGGGAAATAATGTGTTTTTTAAAGGTTTATTA
This sequence comes from Bacillus rossius redtenbacheri, assembly GCF_032445375.1. Lineage (NCBI taxonomy): Eukaryota > Metazoa > Arthropoda > Insecta > Phasmatodea > Bacillidae > Bacillus > Bacillus rossius. Next base: position 251,221,378 of record NC_086330.1, read on the forward strand.
TTAATATGAATGTCCAACGTAATGAAAAAGGGTGCTTTTTTGTACTACCCTATATTCAAGCGTTTTCGCGAAAAACTAGCTGCCTAAAACAAGGGGCAATGATTGTTAAGTGATGTACAAGCATATAAACGTATTTAGACGAAAACATTGAAAAAAAAAAATTAAACTAAAACAAATGTGAATTCGCAACAAACAATATGTGCCATCAAATACCTCGAGAGAAAAAATATTGAGGTCTCGCCTTTATTTGTGAGGAAATATTTGGTCATAAAGCATAAGTTGTTCATTAAAGGATGTTTAATCATAGGTTCCAAAGTTCACAAAATTTAGTACTTAAAATCTGAAGTTTTCGTTTTAAATATGAAATTACTTAACAACTGCCCTTACACCATCACTAACACAACTTCTTAGTGCCCATTGTTACACTCCTAAGTCATAACAGAGTAAACCCAAGTTATGTTATAACTTTGTTACAATTCACTCTCCTGATGACTGGGGGTAAATAGTGGATCTTTTGGTTTCAGGATGTGCCTCGAGGTGGGATCACTTCCACAACTGGAATGCATCGGATGCATTGCGATACCGCTCACGTGAAACTTCCAGCTATTACACAGTACACACACCCTGTGGTGATTCCATTAGGGAGCGTTTACACGGGTAGAGTAAACGGAAAGGCATAACTTTCCCTAGTTGCTGTCCCATTTACTCTACCCGAATAAACGCTCCTTAAGGTGGCTGTCAAGATTTTTTGAAAGTGTCTGACTAAGATTAGCACTTAAAAGTCACTACACTAAACTATACAATTTTTTTTCTCCATGGTTTCGTCTATAACGTGTGCTGTTTGAAAATGGAAATGTTAAAACTGATGTTTTCACGTTCGCTTTTAACGTGTAAACATATTAACTCTCTGTATACGGCATTTGGCAGGAGTCATTTCATAAAAAAAAAACGGAAAGGAAGACGATGAACGGAAATGTGACACAAAGATGACGGACCCACGTGTAGCATATATGGTCACTTTCGTAAACATTAGGGGCCAAACCAGTCATATTGGTGTGCCTAAACGAATCTTCATGGTAGTGAAACTACTTAGGAATATATTTAGTAAACTAAAATAGTTAGGTATGGTAAAAAGTAAGCAAGAGTTGTAAAATACGTAAGAAAATTGGCATCACAATGATTATAATACATTCTCTTCTACATTCCCAAGAGGTTTAGTAGCACAGCGGTAGAGCGCGCGCTTGTTTAATGAAGGAGTGAGGTTCAAATCTCATCACTGGGATTATATTCTTTTTAACTTTTTTAAAACATTATAATATAATAATATAAAAATATTGATTCAGCTCAATAGGGTTAAAGTTTGTTTGTAGGAAGTATTTACAGACTGATTTCAGTCATCTATACAAAATAAAATTTACAATTTTTACTTAGAGTTATAGTATGTGTTTTAAAATGTTTCATGTTAATATTTTAGTAATGCCATATAAGCATACCTTCTAACGTGTGTGGAAACTTTATAGTAATAATTGTTAAGTTAATTTTAACAAGATGGGAAGTATTTTAGTAAAATTCCTTGTCGAAAAACAGGCCCAAAGCCGGGTTTTTATCAGAACCGTTTCTAATATTTTCAAATTTCCAGTTGTTACGTGCTTCTAATTGCTATCTGCGTTTTATGGTGGCAAATAAATTCTAGCGTCTGGCGCAGAAAGTATGTGGCTGATTCGAATCCAGAAATTTGTATAATTTATCATTTTATTTATTAAACTCGGAAATATTTTAAATAATTCTACATTAAATTTAGTTTCCGAGTTTCCAATTATGAGTTTTCATGCAACATGAACAACATGAGAACACATGAGTTTGGTCGTTACTGGAATTAGATTTTTACACATCACTGGCAAGTACTGAAAGACTCACACACATTTTAATCATGAAAAATCACGCGCGCAGTATTGTAAATGACACAGGGACGTGTAAGGAGTCATTAACTGTAATATTCCACCATACAATTACAGGGTCAACGCTTAGAGAACAATAGAGGCGCGTTAACGATCGAAGACTGAACGCCATTTCAGAGCGCGAAGAGGCAAAGAGGTGTGCTATGATTGAGCCAATGACGCCCTTAGCGTCAGCTCGTGCGTTCAGCCAGGCACCCTCCTTATTTATACCCTCCCCTACCCGGGCACACACACAGTGCGCAGAGCTTCAGAAGAAACCACGTGATTTGAAAACTGCTCACGATACCAGAGTGGTGTCTGTTTACGAAAAACATTAAAAAATTCGTTGAGGGCCTATGAGTAGTTTAGTTTCCGGGTAAAGTTTTTAAACTGTATTCTTAGAGAGTGAAAATGGCCAAAAGGAGTGTTTTCAGAGAAATATTTAGGCACTAAACAACCGGTACAGATTCTTGAAAGCACTTAAGGGACTTGCGTTAAAAATTTTTCTTCATTTATCAGCCATCTAATGTTACGGTTCCCGCTGAAATGCCACAGTTGCGGTATGCACGACGAGGCGACTGCCAGTTCAGAGGCGACACCGCGCTAGAAGCACCAGCGAGCGCCTCGCCCCTGAGGCGGGCACACGGAGCTACTCCGAGTGGCGCAGCGCAGCGGCTCGGCGCCTTGGGGGGCTGAATTGTATCCCCTTGGAAAGGGTACCTTTCAGACTTATGGTGGCGGTAGTGTAGCTGGGTAGGAACTGGAAAGGTACCCTTTCCGATTTCTTAAAATGTTTCGTTTTCAATGCAAATATGCACTGGAAAGGTATCCCCTCGGAAAGGGTACCTTTCAGGATTTTCTGTACAATGACACAGCAGAAAATAAACTGGAAAGGTACCCTTTCCGATTTCTTAAAATGTTTTAGTTTTAATGCAAATATGTACTGGAAAGGTATCCCCTCGGAAAGGGTACCTTTTAGGATTTTATGTACGATGACAGAGCAGAAAATAAACTGGAAAGGTACCCTTTCCGATTTCTTAAAATTCATATTATTTTCTGCTTTAAAATCCTGAAAGTTATCCCCTTGGAAAGGTAACCTTTCCAGTTTGCGACATGTTTGTGCTCGGAAGGGTTAGGTTTAGTTTAGTTTAGGTTAGTTTAGTTTAAGTTAGTTTAGGTTAGGTTATGTTAGTTTAGGTTAGGTTAGCTTAGGTTAAGTTAGGTTAGATTAGGTTAGGTTAGGTTAGGATAGGTAAGGTTAGGTTAGGTTAGGTTAGAGGGGATAACTTTCACGATTTTAAAGCAGAAAATAATATGAATTTTAAGAAATTGGAAAGGGTACATTTCCAGTTTATTTTTTGCAGTGTCATTTTACAGAAAATCCTGAAAGGTACCCTTTCCGAGGGGATACAATTCTGTCGTCCCGGCGCCTTCCGCCTGAGCGCGCCACCGGTCAGTGAACTGTGACTCACGGCCGAGCGCCCACTCGCGCGTTACGCTCGAGCCACTTCCTGCCACATCGCTGTTTGTGCGAGCGATGGCGGAGTCAAGTTTACACATCGCAAGGTTTATTTAAGAAGTGCAGGACAGAATTGCAATATGGGCCATGACTGAAAAGGAATATTCAGAAAGAGAGTTTTTTTTAAAGAAATGTTAAAAAGAATTGCTGTAAAGCGTGTAAAATAACCCCGTTGTAGAATGGTCGCTTAGAACCAGATGAATCCAAAAAAAATTTTTTTCATAGCGCTTTCTTTCGCTGTAGTAAAGCACAACAAAGCACTTGCTTCCTCCAAATCCCCTTTCACACCGGAACTGGGAACGAGGGGAGTGGTGCGTGCAGTGTGACCCAGTCCGGCCCAGTGAGGGCAGACAGACGTGACATGCCCCACGTGTTCTCGAGTCGACCCAGACCACAGACCACGGCAGGCTTCAGTGCGTTCTCTTGAAAGGGCGACTTCTGAGTATACGTTCTATTTCAGGCCCAGCGCGAAGCTCGTTCAAGGTTAGACAGCAGACAAATGGCTGTGCGTCGCCTCGCCGACAGCCAGGAAGCGCGGCGCATTAGCGGGATTGCCGCGTGGCGCGTGCAACGAGGGCGCGCGCAGCTGCAGCTGTCGCCAGGCCGTGTCTCAGCTGGCTGCGAGCACCCTGTGCTTCACTTTGCGTAGCGCTCAGCTCTGTGAAGCGACACTGCTTGTTACGGTTTCAACAACAAACAACTATGGAGTCTTTCAGTCCTCGCCAGAGATGTGTAACATCTGACCTCAGTAACGAGATAATTCATGTGTTCTCAATATGAAAATATACTTATAATACGAAAATCAGACACGACGTTTAACGTAGAATTTTTTAAAATAATGCCAGCGTGAAAAGTATACGAAAATTGTGTTTTCAACTACTTACATTACTTGTCGCGAATCACGCACACGCCGCTAGAATTCGTTGCCGGAGCAGCTACGTCGACTACTGAATAATTTTATTAGCAGGCAGAAAATTTAAACTGTATAATGAAATGGCTCTGATAAAAGCTAAAAAGACTTTAAAAAAAATCCCTTTCGGCGCAGCCTACACACGAAGGGAGATTTCGAAGTTTCTATTTCTTCTGGAAATATTTTGGTAATTTCTATTAACTTCTGGAACATCTAATGAATCTAATGCACATAACATATTTAAGTTCTCCAATATTACAAAATAATCTATTAATTTTTTATTTATTTTTATTTTCCATGCAGCAAAAAGTTTATGAATGTTTTTAACTTAATTATCCAGCATTAGGTAAATAGTTTCGAACGAATTTCATATTGTGCCAACTAAGGTAGTTAATAACTTTGTTTTTTTACCTTAGAACACTATTTTTCATCCCTTGCACTAATGACGTAGTCGTATAAAAATTTGTTTTGCACTAGGATTTTACGATATTAAGATGGTTTTGAAATAAATTCGAACGAATTTGATACTAAGAAAGTATTGGATTTTTTTATTATTATTGCAATCTCTGTTTTGCGGTAATAATACGGTTCATCGAAAATTGCTTTAGCCAAAGTTTTAGATAAAGTTTAGGATTAATAAAATAAATTATAACGGATTTTAAAGTATATTTATTTTAAGAAAGAACATTTGTTATCTCCACCACTTGCACTAATGGTCGGTCACATAAAAATTCATTTTAACAAAAGTTTTAAACAAAATTTAGAAAGTTAAACAAAAATAAGAATGTATTCGAATGTGTAGGTACATGGTAGGAAAGTTTATTTATTTTCTTATTCCAGCACCAGGTTTCTTCAACCCCTTGCAATAATGGTTTGTAATATCAAAAATGGCTTCAGACAAGAGTGTTATATAATGATAAGATTTACAAAAAATTTGAACTGATTTGAGCTGATAAAATCGAAAATTGTGATAAGGCTCGGAGACTAAACAGGTTAAACATCATGATAAAATAGACAAGAATATTAGTGATCGTGTTTACGATGCGTATGGTGATGATTACTGGACGATGGCAATGATTGTGTCTACGAGGATGGTGGTAGTGAAAATAATATTTACAATAAACGTGTAAGGAAGATAGTATAAGCAGAAGGATTACACATCGTGAAAGATTCAAACAAATTGATGGATCGTCTGAGGTCTTTGATCGCTTCGCTAAGTGCAGGATAATATTAGCACAGGAACGAAATATCGTACATACCAGACGAACAAATAGAAACAGGCTACATTCTATAAACTACTTGCATTAAACTGTATAAATATTAAATTGAAGATTAAATAATTAGGTTTGTCATTCTGGAAAGATTGTTACATTTCTCGCAACCTAGCATAAAACTTACAAACTGAAGAAAGAAATACCCGGTGACTTATAACATATTAAAGAGTAAAAATAATACACAAATAAAAAATGAGTTTTGAAATTTGGGAGTATACTGTAAAAATGGGTTACTTTTCCACACTTTTATCAATATTAAAAAAAATATTATTCTGTAAATAACAAATAATAAACAGTGAGCTTTTAAAGTGCTTTTTATATCGTTCAAAACTTTCTCTAAATACTGACAAATAAAATGCTACCGTTTATTATAATTTAAGGATTTTTTCGGTATAAAGTACCATTAGTAAGGATACTTTGTCCCACATCAAAAATTTATATATTGACATATTGTAAAACATGCTTGGGCAATGTTATCCACTGGTTTATATTGAAAAGTACTCTCACATAAATGCATACACACACTTTATTTACCTTAACTTTTCACTAGTACGTCATTGAAAAAATCAAGCAAATGTATATAGGAACGAGGCACCTCAGGTTTCATTAAAAAAAAAAAAAAACTGTAACAACCTTAGTCTTGTTAGAATTGTTACTAAAAACAATCTTGTATCAGGCCAGACGGAATCGCCAGCTACAATGCGAACCTGAAGCAATGATCTTGTAGAACAAACATTATTTTTCGTTTTAGGACAAAACAGGGGGAAAATATTCCGTATTTACGGTATGTAACCATATTTACGAGCAACATAATACTGTTAACAATAAAAGTGATGGCCTGAAGAGATAAATGCTGTGAGAGTGTAGCCGAATGTGAAGTCAAAAAGGTAAAGAATGTATGTATGTATTATATGTAAATGTGTGTAATCGAATGTGTAGTTGTAGGTAGTTAAAGTCTGTGTGTGGCCAAGTGTAATTGGGTGCTGAAGGTACCATGGTACCACGTACTCTTGATACGAGTTCAGTAAATATCGTTATAATATGATTCGTGGATAATTATGTTATTGCCTGTGGTTTTAACTCTGCAATAACTGCTATAATAATAGAAGAGATGGTCAGGTAACTTCGTTCAGTCGGTCACGTGGTTGGAGACTGAGTCCACATGATTGACGTTGCCCTTGTGTGGTGGTTGTCATTCCGTGTATAAGACTTTATAACTCTAAATGATGGTATAAATACTTAGTCGGCAGTTGCGTTGAAAGAAGGCCTTGTTCTTATAAGAATGAGTAGAATGCTACTCAAAAAAGCGAAAGAGCAATAGAAAAATGTACCTAATGAAGAATCCAACACCTTAACTTTTATGGTTTAAGCTGATTTTCATTAAGCAAAGGAATATTTAATTTAAAGAAATTAACTAAACATATTCCAAAATTTAATTTTATAATGATACATTGTTGGTATTTTATTATAATTTAGAAAAGTTAGTTACAAATACTTTGATTTCTAAAAATTTCCACGATAGTAGCTGCTGGTAAAGAATAAAGCCTGCTAAGTTGACTGGTAAATTGGTAAATTAATCTATCTATGGTAACAACGCAGAGAGTTTGTCTGTCTGTAGTTGGCGTAGCGAGGAGACGATAAATATGGTGTGTGTGTGTATATATATATATATATATATATATATATATATATATATATATATATATAATTTTTGTATCCACCACATTTTTTAGGGAATTCCTACCATATTATTTCAGTTATTTTATATCACATTTTACCAATTATCTTCGTTCTAATCATTACTTAATTACGATCGTATCTCATTATGTACAACTCGACGGCGTGGCTTCAGTAAAATTAAATTTGTTTCTAATATCTGACATAGCAGCTGATGTTTGGTGAATTTTTGAACATTTTTTGAAAATCTTTTTTCTTTCACAGTTTTTTCCCCCCTGTATTAAAGAACACCTATAAATCTTATAATTAGAATGTCTTGAAACTTTCACATAGTATAAAAATGTCGTCTTGCCTTCTAGTAAATCAAGAACTGCCAATAAAAATGAATTCGACATTTTATGTATCTTTGAATGAAAAATTGAGTAATGTCAACGCATTTTAAGTACATTCTGTTTTCTTTCGAAAATAGTATGTTTTTTACTTCACAGGAAATAGACCAAAACATTTTAGTCTACCTGTTTACGGATCATAAGGGCCTAAAGTAATTAGGGTAAACTAAAAAACAAAAATCTGACATAGAATTACATAATGTCATGTTAACAACACGGATGATTTTTCACACTCTTCAAGTCTAACGAGAAGGGCGAAAGTGTACTGCCTGGTAGCTTCTGAAACGATAATATCGACTCCAAGTTACGGAAAAGGTACCACCACCAATTAGCAGATTTATTTTCCAAGAAGTAGTCGCCTAAAAGTAAAAGCCAACACAAAATAGCATTGATCTCAATATATATAGTTTTGCAAAGAAGACACTTTCTCCAAGCAAAAAGGTGATCAAAGGGACGTAACTCCCTGGCAGTCACCGCATCCCAGTATACGACAATCTATGTATGTGCTGCACACACGTAGACAACACATCCAAGTAGACTCTACTTTCAGTTATCCAATTAATCCACACAAATGACAGCTCCAAGCAGAAGACACGTTAAGGTAGCCACATCTACAAGTAGACGGGTCTTCCGCGTAGAAGACCCCTCCGAGCAGATGCCATCTTCATGCGTAGCAATAGTCTCCCAGCAGAGTCTTCGAGAAGCCACGGTCTCCTAGTAAATGTCGCTTCCAAGTGGACCAGGGCCGCCTCCTAGTGGACCAGAGTCGCCTCTAAGTGGATCAGGGCTGACTCCAAGTGGATCAGGGCTGACTACAAGTGGATCAGGGCTGACTCCAAGTGGATCAGGGCTGAATCCAAGTGGATCAGGGCTGACTCCAAGTGGATCAGGGCTGACTCCAAGTGGACCAGGGCTGACTCCAAGTGGACCAGGGCTGACTCCAAGTGGACCAGGGCTGACTCCAAGTGGACCAGGGCCTCATCTAAGTGGACCAGGGCCGCCTCTAAGTGGACCAGGGCCTCATCCAAGTGGACCAGGGCTGACTACAAGTGGACCAGGGCCTCATCCAAGTGGACCAGGGCCTCATCTAAGTGGACCAGGGCCGCCTCTAAGTGGACCTGGGCCCCGCGCCGGTGCTTTTCATTTTTAGTTTGTCTAGTGTTCTGTTAAAAATATATGGATATTAATGAGAAAAGGAAAATTACATTTGTATTATCTTGTTAATTAATGTGCATGCGAATACCTATTTCAATTCATGATTTAGTAATTGAAAGACGTTCAAAGAATTTGTTGCCACTTACAATGTTGTGTTTATAACGGATATTTGACCTTAAGCACTTATAAAACTGACCCGAGGATAATCGATCATAAAATTTATGCGGATGGTATTTATCGCACCGGTTCTATATCATATATTCAGTCAAAATAGACATTTCAAATAACAAAAATTCGTACAGAGCTGAATTGTAGTAGAGACCTTGGGTACACCAGTAGAAATAAAGTGCTAAAAGTCCCCATAGATCCCATGAGTGTTAAAAAAGTTATTCAAGGTCAAAGGTCAAAATTATCGGTTTTTTGGATGTTTCTCAAAAACGGTAAATTTTATCAAAAATATATCCCAGACAAAAATTGTAGAATATAAAATTATCTACAAAAATGGTCCTGATATTTTTTTTTCCTAAGAATCACCATTCCTAAGATATCGCCATTATAAAAGTTGAAAGAGTTCTATTCTACACTATATGCACACATTTACACGCCACCTGTGAGGTAGTGTACTTGGCGCGTTTTTTTTTAAACGTGGTTTCCCCGGTAGGCCTACTCCACGATCTGTTATGACGGAGTTTTATGGGAAAATACTGTATTTACTGCATGATGATTACTGATTTTGATATTGATATAGGTGATTGATTTAAATTGTAGTTCTAATTTATGTTAATATTCTAATCTGATTCATATTCTTGTGGCCTACTCCCCTTATACCGGGGTAGTTGCACACGTCCGCACTCGCCACGCCAGTCCCGCGTACGCGTCACCACTGACATACTGATACTGAGAGTGTAAAGAAATTAAGTTTAACTGACGCGCATCGACTGGTCTAACATTTGGCAAGTGCGCAAAAAAATATATTAGCATACTAAATTTACCGACAGTCCTGGAAACTCTATCGTGATAGGTATAATAATGAATAACCAAACCAAAGATGCTCAAACTTAAATACCGTAAAAAGGCAAAGGGACTTAAAAGGTAAACTCTAGGTATCATTTAAATTGGTATAATTACATTCACAGTGTAACGACATTGGTTTACACACACTCTTGCAGTGTAATTAATTCTAATCCAAAGTCCCAAAAAAGTCTATTACGGAGGAGGGGGGAGGAACCGAAATTATGACGTTCTTCAGCCTATATAATCCAACCACTAAATCCCGTCACCGCACTCTGTTTTCAATACACATATTCTGTAAATCGTACCAGCCAGGAAAATAAAGTACTAAAATCCAGTTCTCACACTTACTTGGTACTGAAGCATACCTCTGAAGCCGGAGACTCCCGGGGTCGGGCGTAAACCCCACTCACTATTTGCGCCTCTAGCAGCGCAATGCTTCTGTGGCCCGTGCACTAGCCCCACACCATCGCGCGCTCGTGTACCACCACGTTTTTCGCTTCGCCAAACGTGCCATGGCATTACCGTCATATTGCCGTTAATTCTTGTTCACGTAACGTAACACAACTTCCCCATGGCTGGGATGCGATTCCTACATTCACGAGCAGTTCCGCGGCCGGCGGTGAAAAACACACTCCTCGCAAACAGCTGGCAGCCGCCTCCCACTCGTCACGTCAGCTGACGTCACCCCCCTCCTCTACTACCACCCCTCACTCCGCTAGATCGTTCTGGTTACTTCTCGTACGTCCCACTACAGAGTAAGAGTACTTAACGTAAAATAAACCAAGTATACTATTAAAAAGTTACAATAAATAAACATTAAAATACACCATTAAATAATATAAGGACATAAATAATGTTATAAAAAAAATTAATTATCTTAGAATAAACTTTACGCAAAATAAAAAAAATAATAATAACCAAGACGCTGAGGCCGCCACAAGTGGCCTCATTCTTCAAATTCAACTTCAACAGTCATGTATTCTTCAATTTCTTCTTCTTCTTCCTCTTCTTCTTGCTGGATATTCAGAAATTGTTCAACTGAAGATCAATCAGCTGTCTCTTCATCGATATCAGATGAATCTTCGTGTATTGGATTAAATTGAACATTCGAGCAAGACTGGCCTTGGCAATTAGTGCACGCTGGTGAACACAACAACCCTACTCTTCTACAGTCACATTTATCACTACAACCGTTTTTGCAATTGCAAAAAATAGTGTTTAGAGGTTTTTCCGGAGCAGGTGGGAGTATAATTTGAATCGGTTCCAAAGTATTATCTGCTAATTTCCAACCCCAGTCTTCGGGGTTCAGTTGATTACCTAGCCATATCTAAACTTGATAGTATACTCGATACAAGTGTTGATGAGCAGAAGCCGATGTTGGAGGAAGACAAGATAGTTGTACTTGTTTCTTGTTTCGTGTATTTTTTTCAAAAGTTAAATATCTATACTTGTCGATAAAACATTTTTTTTGTAGCTCCATAAACACCAAGGAGAAAGCGAATTCCTTTTGTGATTATCGTTTGAGGAGGAGAGTCAATTTCTTCAAATACTTTAGCGCGATCAAATAAATCCTTTTTATCAAATAATTAAATGCTGATGTTTTACCCCTTCTGGACATTGCTGATGTAGTATCGCAACCGGTTATCGCATGTAAAAATAAAATATGGTTTTGGCATTTTGGATAAGCAGATAAACTTTTTTAAGAATAAATTTCTGTTCGCTGTTGAGCCTTTCCATGTTTTAAAAAGTAAATTATTTTATCAATTGGAGTCCGTGCAGTAAGCAGTATTAACAAATCAACGTATTTACGTGGCATTTGTGTGCACATCATGTAGAATATAACTCCTTCAACTTTTAGAATGGTGATACTTTAGGAATCATGTTTCTTAAGAAAAAAATATTATGACAATTTTTTTTAGATAATTTTATAATCTACAATTTTTGTTTGGGCTATATTTTTGATAAAACTTGCCGTTTTTGATAAAAATACAAAAAAAAAGTTTTGACCTTTGACCTTGAATAACTTTTTTTAGCACACATGAGATCCATGGGGACTTTTGGCACTTTATTTTTACTGGTGTACCCAAGGTCTCTACCAAAATTCAGCTCTGTCGGAATTTTTGTTAATTGATCACTATTTTTATATCTATTTTGACCGTACTAATATACCATGTGTGTATCAGTTGGTGATGTAAAACGAATGAGTGGTTAGCGATGTAATTTAACGTTACTTAGTGTTAAATAATGTGAGTAGTATGTCAATTTATGTCCTGCGCCTGGTGCCTGTGCGAGTATTGAGAATAGTGTCCGCCATTTTGGCTTTTGACTTCACGACGGCCATTTTGGTGTCAAATTACCTAAAAAAATGACACAAAATTCCTAGAAATTTCCCTCAAATATTCAATAATTTGGAATTCGAAAAACGTCAAAAGACATCTGCCTAAGAAAAAATCAAAATTCCCAATTGGGGCTTACATTCCCCATTGTGGCTTAAATCCCCATTTATAAGCCTCCAATTAGCCTCTGGTGGGAAGCGTTGACATTGACCTTGACCGTAAAATTAAAATTATTTAATTCTTAATCAAACATTCCGAAAAAAATTCCAAAAAATTAATAAAAAATTGTTTACTTTAAACATTGCACTTAAAGTTACGCTCGCCTACTTGGATTTTAAAATGTTACACTTTTTGTTACGCCCGCCATCTTGGATTCTAGAATGCTCCACCTTTCGTTACGCACGCCATCTTGATTGTGTCTGTCGTCATCGTTATACTTTTCGTTACGGCCGCCATCTTGGATTCTAAATAAACATTGGAATGGTCGTTACGGCCACTAACTTAAAGATCCGTAATTATTATGTATTTTATTTTAATGGGAAGTATTTTATAATTAACAAAAAATTGATTAATAAAATTTTTAATAAAACTATTTCGGCATCTTAGATTATGATGTCTTGGCCGCCATCTTGAAAATCCATAATTATTTAACTAGAAGATCGAAAGAAAATTGAAAATTTATAAAAAAATAATTAATAAATAAAATTTTAGCTAAAAAAACGCACTCACATCATGGTGTTCTCGGTTCGAACTCGGTGAGGGCAAAATTAAAAATGGCGATGGATCTTTCCTCCATGGAAGCCACCGGAAGAATGACCAACCAACAATAATGACAAGGTGTGTATATATATATCGCCAGTTAGTATGACGTCATGTCCGCTATCTAATTTTCCTATGCTGGAGGCCATCATCTTCGATTAAACATGTTGTTTTTGCCTTCTAGAGTGCACTCCCGCCAAGTTAGTTTAATTTTTACCTGCTAGAGTGCAGCCATTATTACTGTGGCACCTGCTATCTTGAAATTTGGATGCCATCTTGGAAATCTGGAATTTTTAAACTATAAATTCAAAAAAAATTCTAAAATTCATTTTAAAAATATGCAATCAATATACTGATTGATTCAACAGATTTCCATCCTTGGTTCGATACTTGATCGATGCAAAAAATTATATTAGACAAAAATTATTTAATTAATAAATCATGTACAAAATCCTAAAAGCAGCTCAAGTTCCTCATTTACCAACCTCCAGTAAGCAAAGATGACATATTGGCCACCATATTGTAAATTTGTATTTATTGATTTAGAAATTCGGAAATTATTCCAAAATTCATCAAAAAAATCACTTATTAAAATAATGATTTATTCAATCGATATCTGTGCTTGGTTTGATTCTCGACCAATGATAAGAGAAACTAAAGCTTAAAATAAATTTGAAATTCTATTTTCAATTAAGTTTCGTGGAGTTTTTAAATTATTCTCTCTATAAAAAAAGACAATTTACAGGATACCTGCCCGACGAATTCAATGTTGTCGCGCTGCCTAACAGTGAAGTCTTTTTTTTTTTTTTTTTTTTTTTTTCGATGAATGAAATGCATTCAAACCAGGCCTTTTACTATGTTAGTAGTCAAGACAAAGTCTTCGAACTGTCAAACCTAAAGTATCGATAAAATCAATCACAAGCAATTGGACCAACGCAATCATGTTTTACCCCTACTAAAGGACCAAGAATCCCTGATTTTTTTTTTATCAAGACCAAGAGGTTTTGAATTAGTAAATATCCAGAGCTACTAAATGTTTGACTAAGCACATTAAACGAAACGACACATTTTCAAAAAAATAGAAGAAAACACAATACACACACAATGGACAAACAGTACACACACAGTACATGCAATTGACTCACAGTACACACACAGGACATTCAATGGACACACAGAACACACAGGGCACACGCAATAGATACACAGTATACACACAAGTCACACACAAAAACACACAGTACACACAATGAACACACTCTTGTCTTTAAATAATTGTTGAAAAGTCCATATTACTTCTTTCTTATTCCTGTCTTGTCTTCTTATATGTCTCAAAATGCCTATATTCTTCTCAAGCACGAGGCGTGTCAATGGGGAAGGGGAAGGGGGAGGGGAGGACGGAGGAGGGGGCACCCCCCCCCCCTCAAGGCGCCGGAGGGGCGCGGGTCCCGCCGCAGACGGCGGTCACTCGCGCGGCGGCAGGCGCCGGGGCGCCACCTGTTGTCATGCCGGCGCGCTGGGCCTCGTCCGAGCGCCCGCTGTTCGTGCGCACCGTGTGGGCGGACGGCACGCGGCACGCCATCCTCTCGCGCGACGACCCGCTGCGGGCCCCGCCCCCCGCGCCGCCCCCGAGCCGCCCCCGCGCCGCCCGGCCACCGCCCTGCTGCGACTCCCGCCGCCAGCTGGAGCGCTGCCTCGTCAGGCTGCGGCTCGTGCTGCACGCCGCCCGCGCGCAGTCCCCCGCCGCCGAGGACGAGGACGAGGACTTCTCGCCGCCCCCGCCCCCGCCCCCGGAGTCGCCGCCGCCCTTCAGCGCGTCCAGCTCGTCCGCGTCGGAGCAGGAGCAGGAGCAGGAGCAGGAGCAGGAGCAGGAGCAGGGGGGCGAGGGCGACGAGGGGCTGCGGTGGGACGCCGGTCTGCCCCCTCAGGACCTCAACCCGCTGTCGCAGCGCGTGCTGCAGTGGCTGGACCTGGCGGCGAAGAGCGGCGCGCCGCCGCCCCCGCCGCCCCCGCCGCCCCCAGCCCCGGGGCCGGAGGGGCGCGTCGAGAGGCGGGGCGCCGCCCCCGCCAGGACCGCGGCGGCGCTGAGCCACGTGGGCGCGGAGACGGCGCTGCAGGTGGTCGCGAGGGCGGTGCGCGGCCGGAGGCGGCGGCAGGCGGAGGCGCCGCCCCCGGAGGCCTGCGCGTCTCCCCGCCGCCACCAGCTGCACATCTTCATGCCGGTGCTGGCGAGGGACGCGGACAGCGCGTCGGACTGGAGCGGCGATCTGTGATCAGTGATCTGGCAGTCGCTGGCCAGACCTGCTCGGCGCGAGAGCCCGCCACACCGCCACCTGCCCTGTGCAGCCTCACCACTACTTCCGCACTTTTCATTCGGGCTGAGAAAATTGCAATTTACAATACAAAAACTGAAATGTTTCGCCGTAATGTTATTTACTCGGTACTCTAAATTTGTTGAGTAAATGTTTTTATCATATTTGTTTTGTGTGACCAGTTAAAGATACATTAAAATTCTGGTCTAATAACTTCTCATTATTTAATAAAATCTGGAATTATGAAACAAGTCTATAGTTAATTGTTAGTAAATACCGATAAACTTTTTAAGGAAAATAATTTATACCTTCTTGTGCGTGGAATTGTGCGTCGTATGTGTGTGAACTAGAGAGAAAATAATTTTTTAAGCGGCTCATAAAACTTGTAAATTCTTTTAAGTATTACAGAAACTTTTAGTTTTTAATGTAAATAATATTTCGTTGAACAAGTGTATGAATATGCTCAAGCTACTCTGATTTTTGACGTCTCTATCTTTATGTGTTTACATGCATATACCTTGTAGACCCCTACACATATGGCATGTCCATTAGTTTGCTTATTTTTGCGCAAGTATCGGCTGGCATTCCAACTAAAAAGGTTTCCTTTCAAAACATATTCCGGCTATATTACGTGAAATTAGTGCAAATTTCACAAGTTGCACTTCGAAATTTCTTTCGTTCCTTTTCACTCTTCCCCCCTCCTATTTTTTTTTAAAAAAAAGATTGATATCTATTCTTTCTTATTTATATAGAATAAAAAACAAAAATAATATACTTGATTTTAAGGGAATACAATCATGGCAGTGGTATCTTACAACGAAAACTCTGAAGCTAAGCATACTAAAAATATACTCCTTAGCTTTCCTCATTTAGTATCCATACTTATTGGGGAAATGGCGTCCAGCATACAACAGTTTTCAGTGTTTTTGCTTATTTCCCAGGAAAACCATAAAATGTGGCAAAAAAATACAAGAAAATATTTTATACAATTTTGTATTACAAAAATTTTAGCTATCACACTCTGTAATTTCAGTCACAGCAATTAAAAATACGATTTTACTTCTGTTTCAAATTTCAATGAATTCTTCACCACTTGTAACTTAAGTAAGAAAAGTGACATCTACATGAGGAAATACAGTCGTTTGCTATGTTAATGTAGCTAGGCGCATGAGCAGACATGCTGGCCTTATCTCGAAAGTCTAGCGCTACAAGGTGCTGGTTATCAACATATTGACAGTTTGTAATGAAAGAGATACCAATCGAATATTCACTACATGTAGAATGATGTAACACCCATAAGCACGTCGGTATGCCTTCTTGAGCCCCTCGCACGGGTCGACTGAGATCCTGGTGTGCCGGCGGTCCCTCGTTCCCTTGTGCGACTCTGGCGATCCAGGCGGTGATGTGCCAGCAAGTCTGAGATACTCTCACAATGTCGTCCTGTCAGTTGTAATTGGTATCTCATTGGCAACCGTCCAAATATCATTACGATAAACTCAACATCGCTCATGAGGAAGTCTAAATACAAGGTATTTTCTAACATGTCACTTATATGTGCTTTAAGTGATTTGTTACGTTTTGGGTGGAACATTTTACTGTGTAATTGTACATGGAAGTTGCCTTGAATCTTTAGACTCCAATGCCGTTGTAACAATAACTGGCAAAAGTGTTTGTATGAAGTTACATTGCCCTGGTGCACTTACCGCTAATAATAAGCTGTGCTTTTTAAACTGGTGTTCAAACAGCGTAATTTCTCTAATTCAGTTAGATTGAAGCGTGACGATTTCAAAAAACTTGCGAGGATTTTCATTTGATTTCACGGAGAATGTAGGCATTTCTTCAGCCCAATGGCACTGCCACATCCAATACTAAAATAAGCTGTCCGTTCGCCGCCTATTATGGTACGTGTGTTGCGATAGGTGCAGTTAGCTACGGTGAAGATGAGCCGCGATGTTCTGTTAGCAGCGTCGTATGTGAGCGTGCAACGGTAAATTTTATATACAAATTTCTAAATAATTGATTTTACTTTCTACACTCTTAAAATCTGCTGTAGTATTGGTTTCATGTTGGTGTAGAACCATGTGAGTGCGTGAGAACTGAGTTTCCGTGGACTTAGAATATTGTGTAATTTGCTTGTCAGCGGTAAGTTTAGCGGTTTTCTTACACGCTAATTTTTGTTTTATGTGTGTTGTTGAAACGATTCAATCTGAACTTCAACCTGAGAAAATTTTGCTGTGAAAAATCGTGAAAATTAATTATTTGGTCGCGTGTGTCTTGTAACTGTGTCGCGACCTGCTGAGTAATATCAGCGATTCTGGCGTCGACCTTGGCCAAAACTTTCGTCTGCATTTTACTGGTACTTTCAGCAAACTCAGTTTTAACTGAATTAGTTTGGTAAGTGTTTTAATCTGTTCAGACGCTTTGGTTAGTTGATAAATTTCTCCTGATAGGCTTTGCGACAATTTGTCACACATTTTCTTATTCTGTTCAACCGATTCGGTACGTTGTAAGGTTGACGATGCATTAAGTTGCGTAGAAAATGTGTTGGAAACTCGCATGAATCCCTCAATGGCAATTACGTTAATACCTTAGAACTAAATACAGAACTCGGCCGGTTAATTTTCTTTGTGCCGAACGGTATTGCTCAGTGTCTTTGTCAGTGTTTACTTTTCGAATAACATAATTATCGGAATGAATATCCTCGCTGTTCGTGTCACTAGACTCGCCTAATTCGTTACGTTTGATTCCTCCTTGTCTTCCATAGCAAAAGTCTTACGTCTTAGGAAATACGAACCTTCATTGCCGGACATGTTGATTTCCTCGGTGTAGTTACAAATACTCTCTGAGTTCAAAGCAGCACAAAATGGCTACATACTAACCCGACAGCAATAATATTTACATCAAGGCCCCATGTAATATGCTCCAATTGTTCAGTGGTGAAAAAACGATATGTCATTTTTATTGCTTTGCCGGCAATCTGATGACCACAGATATAAAAAAGTATACTCTGTAACAACCTCAATAGATATTTAGTGTCAGCAGATATTATGTATGAAGACGAGATAATCTTTAATTGTGTGGGATGGCAGGCTAGTCTATACTAATAATAAAACTGTTCGACGTAAAAAGTCTATACATTGTATGAAATGAAGGAAAAACTATTGGAAAAGCGTATTGACATTACTAAGAATTCAAGAATATAGTTTTTAAAAAATTTGTCTGTCTATCTGTTTGTCTAATTGTCTGTCTGTTTGTTTATTTGTTCGAGCATCAATCGAAAACTACTTAGATTTTGATGAATTTTTTTTTAGAAAAGTCTTTGGCTAACTTAAAAACAAGGCTCTATATAATAACATAATTTCACACATAAGGGGGTGAAAAAAGGGTAAATTTGTTTTAAGATGATTAATTATATCTCTGAAACCAATCAAACTAAAGTAAATATATTCGGTACCTAATTAACATACAATTTTAAATTTTGCGAAAACAACCCATAAAGGGTGGAAAATTGGTAAATATTGATTAAATATGATTTTAATTAAGCGTAATAAATGATATTGGTTGACAATAATAAACATAAGAATACAACCACATTATTTATTGTGCGAAATTCAACCCCTAAGGGGTGAAAAAGGTTTAAGTATATTTTAAAAATTAATAATGGCATCTCTAAATATAATTATGCGTAATAAATGACATTAGGTACCAATAACAAACATATGAAAAAGACAAACTACAATTTTTATATCTTGCGAAATTCATCTTCTAAGCGATGAAAAAGGAATAAGTATGTTTTTAAGGTTAATTATTATATATTCGAATATAATTAAGAGTAGTAAATTCTTTTGGGTAACGTTAGTAAAAATACGAAAACTACCAACCACAATCCTATATATAGTTACGTTTATCACTAACTGACTCTGCAATGCCAGAGAGATATATAAACCTTAGAGACAAGCGTATCACGAAGCTCAAATATTAGCTTAATCCATAGAGATATGTATAAAATAGAAATTGGAAGAGTAAAAATAGAGTAACATTTGAAATCAGCTACATAAGTGGAACACGCCTTAGTTATTAAATTAAAGTGACGCCTTAGAGTAACTATGCTCATGATTACTAAAAGAGTCTAATATCTCTTAAAGTTAACTACTATAAGAAAATTTGTTCTTCTTAAAAATCTAATTTTGGGATACTGGGAATCTTTTGATGATATTTTGAATTTTGTAGATAGGCCATTTCGAAAATATTTGTTCTTATTTTTGACGTGACAACGTCTAATAAATCGATGAACGCCGGCTGCACGCACGAAAAAGTGTCCCACTACGGATGTCCCACTACGGATGTTCCTGTTTGCTCATTGTACGCATGCGTGGCATCTCTCTTCCACTCGATTGGAACGACCATCGATTTGACTTTTCAATCATATTTTCGTCGTTTGAATTATTAATATTATGTAATTTAACGATCGTCCACCGATTTTCAGCACAATCGGTACGGTTATTTAAAAGTAATGTTGAATATTCAAATACGTTTTGAACCAACAATGGTGTTTCACAGTTACACATAATAATTCAAATTACAACCGGGATCTTTTGCACAATGTTTTAAAAAATATTGTAACACCTTATAAATAAGTTTGGTGTATTTGGGATGCGTATTTGTTATAAAATCGAGTTATTAAAACGAAATAATATTATTCCCCTACCAAAAACAATTTTTTTATTAAGGTATTAATAACATCTGAAACTTTCAGTTATTATATATGGCCTCGTGGTTGAGTGGTCAGCGGTGCTATATTTTAATCTTTAGGTTGTCGGTTCGAATACCGGCAGGTGCGAATTGTTTTTTTGAACTTGTAAAAATAAATACGGCGCACATAACATTTCAAAAGTAATAAATATATTTGAATAATGAATGCAAATAAAAATAAATTTATTAATTAAATTGTACATTTCATTTCACTCCTTTGTATCCATACAAAATAGTGATAATTCAATAAAAAATGATTCAATTTTATTCATAAAAGTATGCAGAGGTAGATTGATTTTATCATACAAAAGATAGAAAAATTGAAAAAAAATTCTTCCTCAAAGAATATAGGCGAGGGTGGGGCACAGTGGAACATGGGGCAGACTGAAACAAACACGATAATTTTGGACAGTTGGCACTAACACATCTGGCGCTCCTAGTGGCAGGTACTGTTGTTGCCTTGTACCTGTGAAACTAGTTTCAACATGGCTGCCATAAAGAGGATACTTCGTTCTTTCTATGTAGCATATTTTTGCAGTAAAAGTAATTTTGCCAATGTTTACATTATTTTGTATTAAAAATAATTGGGAGTGAATTTTTAATATCTTTTAATTTTAGCGGAATCTTCTAAGTACTGTCTACAAAACAAGTAAGTTAAATTTTTATCTTGTGATTTTTTTTCTTTGTCATAACCTAGCTTTCACTTTCATTACCTATGGGGCACACTGAAACATGCTTGGATGGGGTACAGTGAAACGTTTCAGTGTGCCCAATATAATCAGCACTTAGAAATATATTATGCAAGATAAAAAAAATTCCTCTATAAAACTAATTGTTTAGATGAACTAAGCCTTTGCCTTATTGACATTACACAAGCTGAAGATAGTACATTAACTTGAATGATCAGAAACATCGCTATTTTACTCGATGGTAGCTTGAACAGACAAAAATAATTATGCTAAAAGCAGTATGCTACCTTCCATGTTTGTGTAGGAGTGACGATTAATTCCCAACATATATTTTCGTAGGAGTAAAATGGTGCGTCAACGTGTGAGGACCACAAAGATAGGCACATTTTCCGAGGACAATATGCAAGAAGCTGTTCAACTTGTTCGAAATGGAATGAGCTGTAGAAAGGCTGCAGAAATTAAAGGAGTGAAATATCCAACCCTCTTCAGGTATGTTCGTAAATCAAAAATGCATGATTATGAAAAGGGAGCCATGAAGTTCAGGCCCAATTACGAATTTTCAATAGAGCAGGAGAAAACTTTGGGCGAGTACATTTTGAACTGCTGAAAAATGTTTTATGAGCTCTCAGTAGAACAGTACAGACGGTTGGCTTATGAGATGGTGGTTATTAACCAGATTCCCCATCCTCCGAAATTGGATGATATGGAATGAGCTGGAATTGAATGGTTTAGGGGATTCATGGCAAGAAATAGTAGACTTATCATTCGAACTCCAGAAGAGTGCAGTCTATCACGTGCCATTTCTTTTAACAAATCAAATGTAAATATGTTCTATAACAACCTTCATGATGTCTACAGCACTTGTCAAGAGTTTGCAGATGGTACAAGGGTGTTTAATTTAGATGAGACTTGTAGTAGTACCGTCCATAAACCTCCTAAAGTAATTGCTGGAAAAGGACTGAAACAAGTCAGTAAATGTACCAGTGCCGAGAAAGGAACATCTGTGACAACATGCTGCATAATTTCTGCAACAGGGAATACAGTTCCACCAGCAATGATATTTCCTAGGGTTCACTTCAAAGCACACATGATTCAAGAAGCTCCTTCAGGGACGCTAGGGCTGGCAAATAGTTCGGGATGGATGACTGCCGAACTCTTTCTTCGAGTTATGCAGCACTTCATACAGCACACTAAAAGCTCTAAACAAGCTCCAACACTGCTAATCTATAACAACCACGAGAGCCACTTGTCTATTGGAGTTCTAGAGTTAGCAAAGAATAATGGTGTCACAGTGCTCACATTCCCCCTACACTCCACAAACAAATTGCAACCTCTAGATGTGGGGGTTTTCAAAGCATTTAAAAAATATTATGATTTTTGCTGTTGACAACTGGCTAATGCAACACCCTGGCCAAACCACCTCCATCTACAATATTGCTGGTGCAGTGAGTGTAGCTCATCAAAAGGCAATGGCGCCAGCAAATATAACTGCTGCTTTTCGTACAACAGGCATTTTCCCTTACAACAGGGACGTATTTACTGAAGCAGACTTTTCTTGCAGTTTTGTTACTGACCGATCTTATGAAGCACCCCTGGAACAAGACCCACAGCACACAATCGAAGGACAAGGAGCGTCGACTAGTAGGCATGATAAAGAATCACATCTTATCCAAGCAGTTGAACAAGGACAGTCGACTAGTAGGCATGACAATGAATCAAATCCTATCGAAGCAGTTGAAGACCTGTCTGAACCATGCTCTATCAATGCACATGAAGAAGCGTCGTCTGAATCACATCCTATTCAAGAAACGAGGACAACATTTAACTTCAGCCCTGAGCTTGTACGTGGTTATCCTAAAGCTACTAAAAGGAAAAATGAGAAGAAGGGCCGCAAGAAAGGAAAAAGTATTATTGCTACTAGCACACCAGAACTTAAGGCACGGGCACAAACGAAAATAACAAACATTACCAAGCCTAAAATAGTGAAGAGGAAATTATTTGCGTAGGAGAAAAAGGAGGATTCTGAATCTAGCGATGATAGCTGATGATACTGAAGCTATGGTGCTAGTTGATTCAGACAATGAAGAAGAATTTGTAGAGAATATGCTATCATCACTAAACCCAGATGCTTTCGAAGAATTAGAGCGAGATGCAGTAGCAGATGATTATGTTTTAGTGGAATTTGACACTTCAGGAAGAAAGAAGTTCTACATAGGAATCGTTACCAAAGACCAGGACAGTGACAATGAATACGAAGTGAGTTTCTTCAGAGCTAGTTCGAAGAAGGCAAACACATTCATGAAACCACAAGTTGAAGATGTGGTAACAGTGCATCACAGGCAAATAAAGATGCTTCTCCCTGCACCAATTTGTGGTGGTAAAACGAAGCGACAGCAAGGTTATATAAGTTTCGGAATTGATTTTACTTCACTTAATATGGGCAAAGTTAGTAATAAACCATTGTTGTGGACAATTATGAAGATAGTAAATTTATTCACGGTTTATATTAATCATTTTGTTTGTTTTGATTACAAGTGAAGCTCTGTTTTATTAATATTGGTCAGTTATCCTATTTCAAAAACATAGTATTTGTGGACAACATACTGAAATAGTTTAAAGCATCAGCTGGTAAAATGTCGCTGCAAAGAGAGAGTATGTTTCAGTGTGCCCCACAGTGGCGTCTCGTCAGGGCAAGCAAGGCAAGCAGTGCTTGCCCAGGCAGTTTGCCGACAATGTATTTTTTAAATAAATATTTTATTCAGAATAGTATTTTACTTTGGCTTGTGCAGTTAGGTGTACGTATTTTTTACATTATCTTCTTGGGACCCAATACTGTGCGCTGTGCGCTATAAGAAAAGAACTCGTCGACACACAAAACATGCTGTTTTAGAAGCGTTGCTAGGTTTAGAAGCGCTGGTAGGACCGCTTTCAGCAGGAAGGCTGCCGCAGTAGTTTCCTTTCGGAAGGGGGGTGGCATGGTACAAAGGTTCGAGGAGGGGATTGGCTGTAAAAACACGTGGTAGAAGCTACGAAGGTAGCGCTTTCTTGCCGAACTCAAGCGAACATGGCCGAAGCAGACGGTGGAATTCTTCC
The DNA here is from genome assembly GCF_032445375.1 of Bacillus rossius redtenbacheri. Classification (NCBI taxonomy): domain Eukaryota; kingdom Metazoa; phylum Arthropoda; class Insecta; order Phasmatodea; family Bacillidae; genus Bacillus; species Bacillus rossius. The sequence goes on from NC_086330.1 coordinate 251,245,194, forward strand.
GCCGACTGCTTCGGCTACGGCAGGTGGCGAGGTCGCGTTTCAGTCGGCGGTCGTCTCTCAGGGCGCGCGCATCTCTCTCGCGGGCTGTTGGCTGGGAGTTCCCTGCGCCCTATTGGGTAACCAAAGGCTGGCAGTGCGTGGGGGATTTGTGGGCGTACGGGAGGCGGCCTAGCAGTGCCAACTGCTACCGACCGCGTCCCGCGGGTGGTGGATACGGGATCCTAGCTCGAGAGTTGCAATCTCGCTGGAGTGACTGTGAATAACCACGTACCAGTTTACAGAGTTTATGATCATGTATGAAGATAGTTTATTTTGTGTTGGTACAAAAAATACCAACATTTAATTTTTACTATTCTAGTACATTTTTATGAGCTTCTTCTCTTTACTTTAAGTACTTGCTTTGCCATGTGTTGTCTGTTTATATATTTTGTACCAGATATCGATGATACTACACTCCCACTTAGTATATAAATAATGTAGAGTAGGTATTTTATTATCAGAATAATGTATGCCAAACATTTTTATTTTTCAAAAATAGTTTATAATTTTAAAAAATGTCAATTTTTCTACCTGTGGAATAGTCAATGTTCAGTTAAGAAAACAACTTAAATAGCACCCTTTTGTACCTTTAAATCCATATTTTCCCGGGGGAGGGCCCCCGGACCCCCCCCCCCCTTCCCCGCCACCGTGTTTTGGGGTGAACGGAGTTGTTGCTTTCCCTCATGTAAACCTCACGTCTCGCCACTGGTGCCCCATGGTGTGTTTCACTGTGCCCCAGGTATGGGGCACAGTGAAACAAACGTGGAAGATAATTTAAATTAAATTTTGGACTATACAAATTGATTTTAAAAATTTTGTACCCATAGAATGTGAAAGAGAAAACTACTCTGTTATGATCTGTATATACATGTTACTTACAGTCTTCAATAAAAAATTCATGTAATGAAAAACATAATTTCTGTTTCACTGTGCCCCACCCTCCCCTAATATTTTTAATGCCTAAATGGTTTGGTTACAAAAACCTATTACGGCTCAGTCTCAGGCCGAATATGATATTTCCTTTTCTTCTGGATCAATCATTTCATCAATGTTTTGTTATGACGTCACGTTAAATTATCGTCCGTAAACCGACTTTACAGATAACCAATATTTATTTAAATACGCTTATAAATTTCAAGTTTATAATTTAATTAAAAATGTGTCAGTATGTTATATACGAGGGCTGTTTTTTTCAACCTCCGAAAGGCTATATAAAAAAAGAAAATTTACGTAAAATAGTAATTCTACCACCAAAAGTACAGTAGGGTCTTACTTATTTTAATACATAAAAAAACTATCGAGGCATTTGTCATATCGTAACACAAGCTTATCTATGCATGTTTCGAAGAAGTTAGCCGCCAGTGAATAGAGATAACAGGACAAGTGCCTTGATCTCCCTCTCCCTCACGACACCACTGTGAGGGGGGTGGACTAATCGCGCGGCGCACTGGCTCCCGCGTCAAGAATTATCGCAAGAATATGAATAATGAGGCACAATACTCCTTAAAGGCTAGCCTACAATTGATTTAGCACAGAAAATAGCACACACACACGCACAGGGCACACGCACAGCACAGAACTACAACCTACAATTAAATAGCACACGCACAGATAAAGCGGATGTTGATATATTATATTTACCAAAATGAAAGGAAATGTCGCGAAGGAAAATTTTTGTACGTGTATTGGTAGCCTTGTCAGAGGAAAATATATGATAAGTGTTTGTACTGCGCGTGCTGTGTGACAATGGATGAAAGGGAAAAGAATTTGATACTCGAGTCATTACTTCATTGTTTACATTTGTTGGCAATAATTTGGTGTTATATCGATCAAACTGTTCGCAATGAACGACTGCGTCGGTGGTGGGTACGTCCTCTAAACAAATGTCGTCAGGAAAAAGGTTGTTTTCAACAGTTGTTTACATACCTTCGTAATGAAGACCACGAACAGTTTTTTAAATTTACGCGGATGAAGTGTTGCCAGTTTGAAAAGCTGCTGAAATTGGTAACCCCTTCTTTGACAAAAAAGAACACCAGGCCCACGCCCTTGTCTCCTCCCCTGAAGCTGGCACTGACACTAAAATATCTGGCCCATAGTGGCACTTGCCAGTCTATTGCATGGGACTTTCGTGTTGGTGTTTCAACTGTACAAAAAATAATCCCGGAGGTATGTAATGTTCTTTGGACAGTATTAGGGCAAGAAGTAATGAAGGAGCCATTACAGAGTGATTGGAGGAATATTGCTGAAGATTTCTTGAGTATTTTGAACTTTCCGAATTGTCTTGGGGCGATTGATGGAAAGCATGTGCGTTGTCATGCACCACCAAAATCCGGGTCCCTTTACTTTAATTACAAAAAAGTACTTTTCTATTGTACTCATGGCAGCAGTTAATGCCAAATATTAATTTATATGGGTTGATATTGGGGACTACGGACACCACAGTGATGGTAGTATATTTGCCAATTCAACATTTGGAAAATTAGTCCTGCAAAATGGTATTGATTTTCCACAGCCCCAAGCATTGCCAGGTACTAATGTTTCAATGCCATTTGCATTTGTAGCTGACGCTGCATTTCCTCTGAAGGAAGTGATTTTAAAACCATATCCTAAAACAAATTTGGGAGAGGGTGAAAAAATATTCAATTATCGTCTTAGTAGGGCCCGCAGAACAGTGGAAAATGCATTCGGAATTTTAACAAGTCGTTGGCAAATTTACAATCAAGCCATTCGAGGGTCTGTGCGCACTGTCACCAAGATAGTACAAGCAACCACATTACTCCATAACTTCATTATGAAGACAAACCCAGAGAGGTTAGTATAAGTGACAAAATAAGCTACTGTATTCCATGACACCTTCTTTCAAAAAATGAATTGGTGCAAACATATTTTAAAAAGTCTAAGAAAGATTGATTTCTTTTTGCAGGTATATGCCTCGAGTGTTTATTCATAATGAAGAAGAACAGCATGCACTTGCTGATTAACGAGAATGGCAAGAAAGGGTCACTAATGTCTTGCCTAACATTGGTAGACTGGCAACTAACAATGCAGCAAGAGTGCAACTGATCCAAAGAAACACACTACGGGATTTCTTTGAATCTGAAATTGGTTCAGTACCATGGCAGTGGCACACAATAAACAAGGGTTACACAGGTACCGTGTAGGTAGCCTGCATACAGTAGACAAGCCAACTCAAATGGCCTTTTACTTTAATAAAACAAATGTAAGGGTATGATGTATGGCATTTTGAATTTGCAATATATTTCCCTTATACAATGCAACTTTATTAATACAAATCTCAAGAGACCAACATTTTTGCAGTTGCTAATAATGAGGTCTGGGGAGTATTGCACTTTACGACACCGTAACATTACTAATATCATCAAGATGGCACCGCTACGTAATTCCTACCCCTACATTCTTACGGGACAAGCGCGGGAATATGGGGTTTTGGGCGGGGAACTATAAACACACTGGTTTTCACATTTTTCATAATTTGTAAAATATGTCCTTATGGTATCGTAAACTACACTATAATCCCCCCCGCTCTAGTGTATTTTGCAATACCGATAGTAATTTTCATCCAAACATCTGTAGATAGGTTTCGCAAATTACAAAGTTAATAATCCGCTATAGTGTAATTTGCGGTACCGAAATAAATAATTCTGATGATAATGAAATATTGGTATCGCAAAATACACTACAGCGGGTGGGATTAAAGTACAGTTTACGATACCGATAATTATTTATAATCAAACTGTCTGTACATGTTACAGCTAACTGAGGTACTGTGAAATATTGCACCTTTCCCTATTTATTTGAAACTTTCGTGAATAATACACAGATATCGCAAGATACACTACATCGGGTGGGAACTGTTTTCTACTTCACGATACCGAGAAAACTTCATTTACAAATGTTTTATTTTCACGTATATTTATACCGGTATCGCAAATTAGCTATACTAATCTGGGTGTAACTCTTACCTTATTTCACGTGTTCGTGATTACATAATTTCTAAACAGTTCGTTTTCAATAACTTAAATACCGGTTCCGCAAATCTAAATAGATCGGGTGGGACGGCTGTCTACTTCACGATATCAATCAAATATTATCTCGCAATGTCTCAAATTCAATTCATTTACATTTCCAGTATCGCAACATAAATTGATTGGTTAGTTCTATTGTATACCAAACTACACTGTGAAAATTTTAATTGACTTACTTAAGGTTTTTTTTCTAGATTGTTAAGCAATGTATTTCGAATTCAATATCACTTCACGAATACCATGATAAACCGTTTACGTAATTAACTATACAACTCTCACCTAACATATTAGACTAATTCTGCATCCCAGACCAAATCACAAACATTTTACAGCCATTCAATTCCACTTACCTTTCTTGGTGTTACTGCAGTGATTATTTCATATTATTTTTTTCTGTTGCACGTACATCACAAAGGGGAGCACAATACCTTGCAAATTTCCTTCATGCAAACTATAAAATTATGAGCTTAATGTTGTTAGGAAGTAAGGAAAGTGGAGAAGGTTGCGTCACGAAATAACGTGGGAATAAAAATTGTTTACTCTTAAATACCATTACAAATCTTGACATTCATATGATGTGCCATAAAGTTATTCATGTCATTCTTCAAACACTTTTATAAACTTCTACTTCTGTAAATATTTGGAAAACTGTAAGAGAAATCTAGGTACTTTTGCATTAGAATAAAATCAGCAAACACGTATAATAAATTTATTTAATTTTTTTTTTCAGTCTGTGATCAGAACAACATATGTACTACAAAGACTAAAACTTACTTACCTAAAAATATCATTGGTCATGGTTATGGAAATTAAAGAGTTTAACAAAACCAAGAATTGCTAAGAAAAAAAAGGTAAAAAAGATATAAAATATTCCAATAAAGTATTTTTAGCTGTCAAAAAGCTTAACATTTACAAGCAACTAATAACTTGACAAGAGAAATCACAAAAAAATGTTGAAATGGTTAAGTAATGAAGGTAATATCAACCACATTTTAGATTCAGTCAACTTAATCTCCCATTTAACAATGAAAAACCTCTGCTCATGTGATTAACATACATAAAATATAATTGAAGAAATACACAAAATATATAGGCTACATTAAGTAAAAGAACATTCCTGAACGAAAAGGTTTATTGTATCGACCATCAACTGACCCCTCCTTTCCAACGGAATACGCTTCCAAAATGGAAGCAAAGCCTCAGTAAATGAATGTAAGCTTGTTTTGTCTTCATCTACTGCCTCTGGTTGGTCAAGGCGTGTGCATATTTTGTTGTCCCACTAACCACTTTCTGCAGTGAAGAGGCAATCACAGATTTCGATAAATCCGCCTCGAGCTTTCTTTTTTTAAAACATGTATCTGCTGGCGGAACTACACTTCCACCAGAGCCAGGCCATAGGGAACCACTCAGCGGAGTTGACGGTTCTTGCACTGGTAAATTGAAACCTCCTGACTGAGTAGAGTCATTTGAATCCTCAGTCAGTGGTACACCCCATGTTGAATCAGATGTACTGGCTGAGAATACGGGGTTCAATTTCCTCGTAATGTTACTTACTGTCCTAGAAAAAAGAAACACTGATGTTTAGTTTATATGCAAACATATACCTACGTTTGGAAATCATAAATCTAACACAACAAAAATACAATAATTGAAATTAAATGTAGTCACAATAATTTAACATCACAAACGTTATTATAAAATGTCCAAAAATGGTAACTTTCATAATTGTACAATTTTATATACATTGTACAAAGGTTGAATGAAGCTTATAATGAACATATACCAAGTAATGTTCTAGGACCATGTAACATTTACAAAATGAATAATAGTTTTGATTTTGTTTACCCTAACTGAAATTTATCAAGTGCTGTTAACAGTAAATAAAGTAATTAAAAAATTAACATTAATTTATTTTACATGTTGTTACTTTTATAAAGTACGGTACTGAATTCCATTACCGTTAGAATAATTACGGCCAATGCATCAAACTGTATCAACCTGCATAAACCACTACCGCTTGTAAAAGGCAACTACCACTTTTTATTACCTACATACAGTTATTACTCTATCACTCACTTTCTGTGCTTGATGTGCCTGTCCAAAAACGAAAGGAATGGCAAAACCTCCCATTCCCTCTCAACGCCCCCAGCAGATCCTGATGGTGTTTGTTTGTTTCTTTCTCTTGAGTAGCGCTGACGGATTCGTAGCCAGTTCTGCTGTGCTGTTTCACCTGAAATAAACAGAACATAAATACTGTAGGTAGCTGTGATATTATTTTGGTCTTAAGAAGTCATTTAAAAATGCCAAAGAATATATATTATTTTAAATGTAGGCCTACATACTCTTGTTTACATCTAAATCATGGAAATGACATGCAGGTACCATTTACACTTATTACTAGCAGTTAACTTATTGTTAGGTAGCAAAACTCATAATTTCTCTCCAGGGCCCTATCACAAGTTACAAACTTACAAGCTACAAGTCTCAAGTTCACAAGTCACAAGTTCTGGGAAATGTGTTTCATAAAATGTCTCGTAACTTGTAGAAGTGGTTAATAGCTTGTATCAAATTTTCACAAGTCACCTGTTTTATTCACAAGTTGTTTACATGAAAAATGTAGAGTGCACGAGTAGCAAAAGATTTGAAATCGGCAGTACTGCAAACTATTTAACCAAAATTTAAACACTTTAAAATTTTCAAAACATAACTTAATTAAACATACTCAGGAAATGATATTTTTAAACAAATCTAACCTAACCAACCTCTTTTTTTAAACCTAGCATACCTCGCACACAACATAGGACGGTAATTGTGGATATAAATTACTCATGCAGAGTGACGGAACTGTTAGGCTTAGATGGAAGATTTGTTAATGAAATATGTTTTTATATGTGGGAGGTACATTAAGTAACAAAATTAGTTTATTTATGATAGTTTAGCTTAAGTTGGTCACTGCTCATTTAGGTTAGTTTTGTTAAACGAATTCCCTACCCCAATTAAGTTAAGTTGAGTAGGTTTTTACAGTATATTTACTGTCGAAACTTTGTGGAAATAAATTTTAGTAAATTGTGGTTTGCCTTTTAAGGTTAGGTGGGCCAGGATAGTTTAATTAAATGTATAAGAAGTTAATGCTTTGTTACTTTTTGTCAGATGCTGCAATAAATGACCAATTTCTTGCAGAAGTTCTTCTAATTTTTGTGAACTCATCCTAAAACTTTCATTGTATTCATAGTATGTGACAAAGTTCATATTTATTCTCTCCTTGAAAGTCCTTTGCCATCTAACCTGAACTTCTATTTCTTCATCTGAGTCAGTTAAAACAATGTCCATTGTTTGTACTAACAAAAGTACTAATTCAAAAGAGATTCACATTCAGCAGAAAGGTTTTTAACCTCTACTTTCAACTCGAAGTAAGATTTACAAAACTCAGAATGCTTGTAGAAACTTCGGGGTTTGCTACAAGTATTTACTTGTGAAATTTGGTTTATGAAATGCTATAAATTTTTCACTTGTAGAAAACACTTGTAAATTGTTAAAAACACTTGTAGTTTGTAGCTTGTAACTTGTACTTTTATGAAACAGAATTATAGGAAGTTTCACAAGCTACAAGTGATTGACTTGTAAATTGTAGACTTGTATATTTTATGCAACATGGCCCAGGCCTCTGAAAAATCGTACACGTCTAACCGTAAACAGAGTATCCTTTAAAAGGTTACAATGTTACAGCCCTCTACATTGTATGGCATGTTTTGTTACATATTTAACACATTTCTGCACATAAACGTAACTATGGCAACAGGAACTTTCAATCTGCAGGTTAAAGTTCCGTATTGCGTATCCAGATATATATTTGATCCTGATAGCATGATCCTGTAGGGCCTACACCTGATCCTGTGGTACCTACATGATGCTTATTTTTTTTTTTAACAGAGGGAAGGCTCGTAGCGCCGACGCGTTTTGCGTGACAGCGAGAAACCTGATGTAAAAAGAATTACATTTAAGATAAATTATGCACCTCCCCACTGCTAAAACAAAACAAAAAAATAAGCATCATGTACCACAGGCTCAGGTGTAAAGAATCATGCCATCAAAATCATAGGGTTAACTTGGATACGCAATACGGAACTTTTACCTACATAACTTATTACACAACACTAAATGCAAAATATGTCGTTGTGGCACCATTATAAGTAAAACTGGCATAAAAATAAAGTTAAACACTGAATTCAAAATATATTATGCCTTGCAATCTAATTCAATTCAACAACAGAATACTTACAGTTGATATTAAATCCTTGTTCACACAAGGCATCGACAATCGCCTGCCACGCATTTTTCTTGGCTTTTTCATTTTTAAAACCTGCCAGAGTTTTATCAAATAAAATTGGTTTACTTTCAACCAAGCACACTAAACTTACATCGAACGTAATCTCTTCTGCCATGTTGCAATATACTCTTTGGTTGAAATTAGAGGATACTGTTTAACTTCCCGCGCCTAATATCAAAACAACATTGTACATTGCTAGTCAAATTACGTACGCATTTAATATTTATAATTGCGCATGACCTCGGTGGTAAGCCAGTTTCCATTGGTCAGCGAGCAGCGCACAGCGCACACGCACAGGATTATTGAATGTTGGTCAACTTTCTGTGCGTAGACTCTGTGCTATTTTCCTGTGTGTATGTTGTGCTCCAGTATAGGTGACGCCGTGTTAAAACCTTGTTTCTATTTTCTGTGTGTGTGCTATTTTCTGTGCTAAATCATTTGTAGGCTAGCCTTTAACGCCACCGCAGCTATTGTGAACGATCAATTAGGTAAGGTTAGCTACATTAAAACAACTATCAAACGTTGTGGACGGTTGGTTGGGTTAGTATAGCTACACTAAAAATATTATAAAATATTTCTTATGGTTGCTTGGGAATTACGAATTTATGATGTAAGCCCGGGCTACATTCGCAATAGCACGCAAACAGCACAGACGCACAGAAGTTCAACATACACTATTAGATATGAGCTGCCACATTGGCAAATAGCACGCGCACAGAAAAATAGCACAGGATCGGCGCATACAAAGTTCATTAATTTTAACTTTTAGGTTATTTTCTGTGCGCGACCATGGTGGTAGCCAATCAGCAAATAGTTTAAGTACTACTCTAGTGGGCTTATAAAAGAACAATTGTCACGAAAGTATTGGTGCTGTTGACTTGAGTAGTTTGTTATTGTTTTCAAACACGCGATAACATAAAAATGGAAGGCACATTTGATAGCTTTTTGATAGCTGTAATAGAAAGTAAAAATATTTTGTGTGACAGGGGATCCGCAGGATACAAAAATGAAGAAGCTAAATTAAATTCTTGGAAGTCCGTGTATGAATGTGTTAAAGAAGCCGGATTTGAAATAAACAGTGATAGGTAGATATTTTTAAATGCTCATTGTGTTTTGCATGTCAACTTTGAAATATTTAAAATATTTCTGGGTTTAACGAAAAACGCACCACAATAAAAACACACGAATCTAAACAAACGTCACTTATGCCAACTTCAGTGACCAAAATTATTAACGGAAGTTATACATTTAAAAAACTTTTTTGTATGCTTCCGGTGTTATTTTGTGTTGAGTTGTGCGTGAATGTAGCATCAAGCTCTGTGCTATCTCTGTGCGTGTGTGCTATCTGTGTGCTGTTTGCGTGCTATTGCGAATGTAGCCCGGCCTGTAGCTATCCTTACCTAATCAACCGTTCACACGATTTCACAATTTTTTTTTAAATTCTCATCACGCTGTCTTAAATTACATTTCCAAAACTAACGTTTACCAGAATCCAAAAGATAACTGCGTGCGCGTGCGAAAAACAAGATTGCTCTTTATTGGCGCATTAGCGCAACTTCTGCTACGGTGGCTTTAATATGTAAGTACCAAAAATGCCTATGCATAACCTTAAATATTCATAAATGTTTTTGTTATGAAATAAATATTTTATGCACCTTAAAAATTTACTGTGTTTGTTTATTTAGTAAAAATGTTTGGAACTAACCACATAATTTTATTTAAATGGTAAGATTTTATATACTCTGAAATCGCGTGAGTAAAGGCGCGGGTTTTAAGCTAGTGGTAATATGATTACAATACCAGAACGAATGCATTCATTTCTGATTTAAATATAAAATAATCTGGGTAATTGAAACTAAATAATATATTAATAAAATTACTGCAAGAATAAAAATGTTGATATTCAATCTGTTAACGATTTTTATTTAACTTGGTGAAGTTGTTGAATAAACATTCATTCATATGACACTTGCATATTCTGGTTAAATACCTAGATAAATATTCAAATAAAAGTTTTATATGTTTACTTACACAATAAAGTTAAAGTTATAACTACTGTACTGAGCAAATCCCAGTTGTATTAAAAATAATTACTATAGCATGGCTTTGGTAGGTATTATGATGTCCTAGCCTCACAGTTTACACACAGTTCAAAACGAAATTTACGGAACTGGGTAGAGATGCTAGTCGTCGTCCGCCGGACCTCTGGAAGAATCCCACGGCGACCATAATAGCGTGGCTATGGTGGATAGAATGCTACAACTACGACCGAAGTTCAGGAACTGAAGCTGGACATATGTGATCCTCCAAGTGGCTGCTAACTTCTGTGCAGGGGAAGAGCTCACCAAATATATCTGCATAGGACAGCTGGATTCCGATGAGTTCTTCTTGTAGGTACTATCTATCGGCATCTACCAAGCGGAAGGAATACAAGATCGCTTCGACACCCGTCGTCTGACGTAAGCTAAATCAGACGTCCTCAGTATGAAACTTCGTAGCAAATGTAGCTACTCTCGCGGTTGTGGCGAATCTTCTCGTCTTCAGAACGAGAACCCGTAGGAATCGGGACCGCCCTACACGGGAAACGTCTTACCCGATCGAAGTTCTGGAGTCCACTCTTCCTCATTATTGAGAGAAAAACAAATATTTTTAAATAATAATGCTAGGAGAAAAAATGTCACTATTGCTACCTGGCAGGATTTGGAAAGGTGTAATTATTAGAAGAATGTGTGTCTGATGCAGCATAGCTAAAAATAGAATGCTATACTATAAAAATATGTGCATGAAAATCTAAACGAAATCAAAATGAAACATCTAGATGAAATGACATGGCTAGGGATTGGGTCGCTCACTATACAACTGTACCAAACTTCAGAATATAAAGTTTACAATTTTCATGATTTCAACTTTAAATATACATATTTAAAAAATAATTAAAATATCTAGTAAACACTCTTCAAGTTTACACCGTGATGGCTAACGCTGATCGCTGATTCATGCGGTAAGTCCCACACCCCGGCGTCACTCAGACTTATGAGCAGTGAGTCGGCATTCAAGGTCTCGTCGTCCGAAGCCCCCGTACATAAAGTTTTACCAAATAAAATCCCATGGGCGATCATGATTAGTAGACGGACCTTGACAGCAATCAGTCACGTGCAGACGAATGGACCATGGTGCCAGAACACAATGCTCTCAGTATTTATTTGGAAGTGATTGCAACAAACGTGCGGACATATGGTATCATAAAATACCCGCCAAACAAATTTCTTATTAACTTATTGTCCGCTTTTTAAATTTACAGCCTAGGTCTATGCTGGGAAAACTGCAAGTACAGATGGTATCAACTTCAATATTGTGAGTGTGTAAAAATTGTACGGAAAAAAACTGGACTGATAGAAATGGATCAAATGAATAACCGGAGGAAGGGTGTTTTGACATTTTAGATAGAAATAAATAATTAAGAGAAATGTATTTTATGCCCACGTAGGTGGGCCCCTTGAAGAATGAGCGACTGTGCTGCTGTATTAGCTAGCTCAGCAGGCACACAGTTGAGCCCAGCTGACTTCAGAGCTAGTGATGCGCAGAGTACATTCGCTCCCCTGGCATCGAAGTGGATGTACGCAAATCTTTGCTTCCTCACGAGATGCCGCCACGGGACACAGCACTGCAGTCCGTGTTCCAAGAGAGAAATGGGATGTCTGTTTCGCAGTGTGACCAGCCTCGTTCTCGGGCTGGCACTTGGGGAGCTGAAAAGCTGCGGTGGCTAAAGGAATATTGTGGTGGTCACACTAGTGACAATACCGCTGTCTGGGCTGTCCCAGAAGAGGTCCAAAATATAGCAATAGTCACTGTGTGACTACCCTCGCTGACTAGTGAGCTTAGTAGGCAGCTGAGTAGATGTTTGTACTAAGGGAGTATTGTGGTTGTCGTGACGGGTTGACCCAGTGTGGAGCCATGTAGTTGTTCTGCCTGAAGGAGTTTTGTGATCAATGCCTAAGTGTTTAGACAGCAGCTATGCTGGTCAAGTGTGGAGCCAAAGAGCTGTTCTTGCTGTAGAAGTATTATAATAGTTACAGTGTACAAGCACCACCGAGGGGCCAGCCCAATGCAGACCCGAGTAATTGTGATAGCAGGAGTTGTATTGTGACTGTTGCACAAGTGACTTTTACACTTGGCTGAACTGTTCTATTAAAGCATCAGAGAGTAGTTCTAGATGCACTATAGGTATACTCGATTTTAGATCAGTCTGATTGACTGGCCGATCAAGTGGATAGACGATTAGTTGCTCTGGCTAGAGAAGTAATGTAACTGCCATGCAAATAACTAGTTCAATGCTTAGGCTGGATTCTTTAGAAATCTTGGGTTGAGATGGCTGGCTGACCATTGGGGAGCCAGCGAGTTGAGCTGGCAGGAGAAGTATTATGTAACACTCTATGCCACCTGTCTCGCTACCAGCCCAGCCCAGTGGGAGCCGAGGAGTTGTGCCAGCAGGTTGAGTTTAGAGATAGTCACTGTGTGATCAGCCTTGCTACCAGTCCGCTTCCAGTCCGCCCTATGGAGAGCAAGGAAGTTGTGTTGGCTGGAGGAGCATTGTGATAGACTCGGAGTGACAACACTTGATACAAGCCTCACCCAGTGCGGAGCCAGTTAGTTGTGCTCGCTAGAGGAGTATCGTGTCAGTCTCTGTGTTAACATACTGATGGCCAGTCTGGCTTAGTAGGATGCCAGGAACATTTGTTGGTTGGAATAGTATTATGATGGTCTCTGATTAAACATCCCTGCGACTGGTACAATCCAGTCGGGAGTTTGGGAGTTGTGCTGGTTTGAGGAATACTGTGATAGTATCTGTGTAACCAGCTTCGCTACTGGTCCGACCCAGTCGGGAGTTCGGGAGGACTACTGTGGTAGTCTCTGTGCGAGCAGCTTCGCTACAGGTCCGACCCAGTCGGGAGTTCGGGAGGACTACTGTGGTAGTCTCTGTGCGAGCAGCTTCGCTACTGGTCCGACCCAGTCGGGAGTTCGGGAGGACTACTGTGGTAGTCTCTGTGCAAGCAGCTTCGCTACTGGTCCGACCCAGTCGGGAGTTCAGGAGGACTACTGTGGTAGTCTCTGTGCAAGCAGCTTCGCTACTGGTCCGACCCAGTCGGGAGTTCGGGAGGACTACTGTGGTAGTCTCTGTGCAAGCAGCTTCGCTACTGGTCCGACCCAGTCGGGAGTTCGGGAGGACTACTGTGGTAGTCTCTGTGCGAGCAGCTTCGCTACTGGTCCGACCCAGTTGGGAGTTCGGGAGGACTACTGTGGTAGTCTCTGTGCAAGCAGCTTCGCTACTGGTCCATTCAGTCGGGAGTTCGGGAGGACTACTGTGGTAGTCTCTGTGCAAGCAGCTTCGCTACTGGTCCGACCCAGTCGGGAGTTCGGGAGGACTACTGTGGTAGTCTCTGTGCGAGCAGCTTCGCTACTGGTCCGACCCAGTCGGGAGTTCGGGAGGACTACTGTGGTAGTCTCTGTGCAAGCAGCTTCGCTACTGGTCCGACCCAGTCGGGAGTTCGGGAGGACTACTGTGGTAGTCTCTGTGCGAGCAGCTTCGCTACTGGTCCGACCCAGTCGGGAGTTCGGGAGGACTACTGTGGTAGTCTCTGTGCGAGCAGCTTCGCTACTGGTCCGACCCAGTCGGGAGTTCGGGAGGACTACTGTGGTAGTCTCTGTGCGAGCAGCTTCGCTACTGGTCCGACCCAGTCGGGAGTTCGGGAGGACTACTGTGGTAGTCTCTGTGCGAGCAGCTTCGCTACTGGTCCGACCCAGTCGGGAGTTCGGGAGGACTACTGTGGTAGTCTCTGTGCAAGCAGCTTCGCTACTGGTCCGACCCAGTCGGGAGTTCGGGAGGACTACTGTGGTAGTCTCTGTGCGAGCAGCTTCGCTACTGGTCCGACCCAGTCGGGAGTTCGGGAGGACTACTGTGGTAGTCTCTGTGCGAGCAGCTTCGCTACTGGTCCGACCCAGTCGGGAGTTCGGGAGGACTACTGTGGTAGTCTCTGTGCGAGCAGCTTCGCTACTGGTCCGACCCAGTCGGGAGTTCGGGAGGACTACTGTGGTAGTCTCTGTGCGAGCAGCCTCGCCGCCCCGGCCCGGCGGGGAGCCGAGTAGCTGTGCGGGCGAAGTGTCTCGGCGCGGGCGCGGTCCTGCCGGAGCGCCGAGTATCGATTGCTCGGGCGTCATGCCTCAGGGATGAGCAGCGGCCGATGGCGTGGTGACATGCGACCTTTGCGCTACGCCTACGCTCTCTTACTTTCTATAGTTTTTGCTGTAACGTGTTCCCTTTGCAAAGGTAATGTTTTCTGAAAAATAAACCTACTTATTGGTAGTTTTTTAATAGGTAAATTAGTAGATATGTTGCATTTCTTTGGTTCTTTGGAGTATTGGTTGATTTAGATCTCACTCTCGTTTATTATATATAACAGATAAAGATTATTTATTGGTTACTGAAACAGACGCCCGTATCGTCATTTAAATTCTAAATGTATTTATTCGCAAAAAAATCGAAAGGGCAGTCATGGGGACCGTCGACGGAAGTGAAAACATAAAACTTTGTTTTTAAATGTGTAATATGGCATCATTTCTACGTCAAATGAACGTAAGAAAATGATTGGGTATTATATCACTAGCATGTCGGTGACGCGAACCCATAAGTTTTACCCTTACCAATAATAACATATAAATTAGAAGAAATGAAGTTTTATCATTAAAAAAAGATTACTCAAATCCATAAATAATCATTACCCCTCATAAATTAACATATTGACATTTGAAGAAACACACTACGTAAAAAAATAAAGAAAAGAAAGCACATAACCTAAATTTATCTACCTACTAAAAAATAGCCAATAATCGCAATATGAACCACAAAAAAACGTTAAAATTTCCTTGGAAAATAAAAATAAAATGAAAAACTTACGGTATAACTTTAAAATTTAAATTAATGAAGTTCTATCCTTGAATAATAATAAAAAAACTATGAGCTTAAATCCACAAATAATCAACATTCACTACGTAAATAAATAAACAAAAGAAAGTCGCTGAACGCGGTCAATTTAACTTCACTTACTGCTACTACAGCATGTCGGTGACGCGAACTCACAAGATTTTACCCATGTAAACAGTCTGGCGCAACACGTCACCAGCATGTCGGTGACGCGAACCCATAAGTTTTGCCCGTAACAAAACTCGCTCAACGCTGCTAAAGAAGTTTTCACTTCAAAAATGTTTAATCTTTACTTTAAATTTATTATTTGCCTTATATTTATAAAGTAATTTGAACTACAGGCTGCAAATAACAATTATATTTAATTTACGAGGTCTAAAGTTCTTTCTTAGTTTAAAAAAAACTAAAGAGACTGTTTTAAAGACATTTGGATCTTGGCTAGTGAATTTTTAATGTACTGGATTGTATTACGGTTGTTTTCTGCGAGTCTGTTTGTTTTTATTTTAAGCTTTTAGAAAACTTTTACAACATAAATATTGACATTTCTAACAAAATCATTTATTAAATTTATGAAATTAAATATCTATTTTTTTTTCATTTAATGGAGACGAAGAATATTTAATTATTTATGTGTAACATCTTACCTCTCATTTGCTACCTCTCATTTACCTCTCATCACATTTGGAAGGAGTAATTTCGTAAATGGAACTGAAATGTGTAGCCACGAAGCTGCCGTATGTGGTGGATGGCACAAACCAAAGTTCACAAAACCAAAGGGAATCTTTAAAGTATTAACTGATTAATGAATTTTATAAAGATGGGCAGTATTTTTTTAAAATTCCTTGTCGAAAATCAGGTCCAAAATCAGGGTTTAGTATTTTTTCAAGTCTTTTTCGCTTTTATCTGCGTAATTTCAATATATAGTTTAAAATTTCCGTCTGCTAATAAAATGATTCAATATTCTACGTAGCTGCTTCAACAGCGAATTCTAGCAGCGGGTGCGGAAACTACGTGTGTTTCGCGTCGTATATTATTTATCACTCTAGGCATTATTGTAAATAATTATACGTTAAATTTCGACTACAACTGTAGTATTATATGTGCATTTAAAACATAAAACAGAAGAATTTTCTCGTTACCGAAGTTCTGAAAGACTAGTTCATTTTTAAAAATTTAATTATATTTTCTGTAACATTAAGTGGACTGCACTATATAACACCAAAAAGTTATTATCCTTAATTTATGTACATTAATTTATTGGATTTTATATGTTTGTTGAAAATTTTTTGTCCAGATAATTTTTTGCTTATTTATTCTATTATGTTTGCGATATCAAAATTGTTGCGCTAACATGCCGAGAGTGAACCATGTGGATGGATTACAAAGATACTCGGAATACTTCGCTGTCCACTATTGTGAACACAGTATTCCGGTCACAGAATGTGCTTGCAGGCCAAGTGGTTCGGAGAAGCTGGTTGGTTATGTAGAAGAAAATTAACGCAGTAATAGCTGCCGTCATGTGCCAATGGGAATTAAGAGTTACGCCGAGTATCTTCGCTGTGGGCGGGATTGATAACAAATATGCATCTACCACTCGATGGTGTATGAGATACAGTATAGTCCGCGGGGCACTCTGTGTCAGTGTTATGGCATTTTTAACATTATTTGATGTGTACTCTGTTCTTAGGGAAAGGGAGTTGTAGTATTGTAATACTTCATATATGGTAATGAATAACGCGATAGTTTGTTGGTGTATGTTAAGGTGGGTCGAGAGTGCTGATACATAGGCCTCGGTGATATAGTCAAGTTAGGGTTTAGTGCCGATATTTAATTTTATTTACTTATTTTTAAACCTAACGAGCGCAAAAATGGCTTTCAATAAATTTCAATTAAATAATTTTGATGAAATAAAATGATTTTACAACATTTTGTTGGCCTCCACAGGCTTGAAAAACTATTATAATTTCATTTAAATATTTATTAACAACATTTTAACAGTCAATTTTTTTTTAAATGTTGGTAGTATTTTGTTCTTAAATACTATTACCTATAATTTTATTCATAATAGTATCCATAATAGTAGCGTAAAGTATGTGACATAATGGTTTTTATAATTTTGAAGTATTTTGTGGTTTTTTAAATTCGTGTATAACAACATGATTTTTTTTTAAAAAGGAAGTGGCTATAGTAGAAAAGCAAGTTTCCTTCAACCAACTACTTATTTATTGTATGATAATGAGGTCCAAGGTGGCAACTAGATTTGAGAAAAATTTTCTCTCTTCTTTTTTTTGAACCCCAATTTTTCAAAAGCAGTGTTTAGACAGAACGCAGTAATATGCTAATATCGGGCAGAGATAAGGAACACACACGTATGGCTTTGTTCATGGGGCAGGGCTCTGCGCAGAGAGGGATCACGTTTCATAATTAATTAAATAGAAATCTTGTCCTTTTTCTTGTAAAGACTTATTTGCGTTTATTTTATAATTACTGATTTCTGACTTTTGTAACACATTGACCTCTTTTAGTGAATAATTTTTGAACACAAAATGGTTTGTACGGATTGTGTTTTAAGCAAATATTGTGAAATAACACAATATAATTTTTTATTTTTTCATATACATATTTCACCTGTTAATTTATTTGCAAGTTACAGTAAAATCTGCAAACATATTTAGAAATTCATGACCTCGCCTACCTACAACGAATATAACTCACGATAGTTTATCGAAACATAAAAATAAACAGCTGACACAGATGTCAATAAACGAATGCCGTATCGGTGTGCGAATAAAACATAAATTAGCGATATGAGCAGCTTCACTTTAGACAGCTGATGCTTCTTCCGTATTGGCCCACTCTTTATCAATGGTTGTTGTTAGGTTCAAAATGATTCAGGAAAAATGAATGAACAAAGTTGTGAAAGTGTTTGGTAGTTGGTAGGACAGTGGCACATGGCACTGCAGGAGGAACAGCAGTCGACGAGGCGGGAGACGGAGCGCAGGGCTGTGAGGGAATGTGCGTGGCCTCGCCGGCACGCACCCCACCCCCCGGACAGGCGGTCGGTGAAGGCACGGCGCGTCACGGCCGTGTCCTTGTTAGTGACTGTCTGTCCGGGCGGCTCACGCACTGCTCCGCTCTGCTCGTCCGAGGCCGGTGCCTAGACACTTCTATACATTCACTGAGAGACCTGCGTCGTGCGCTCTAGGAAAAACGGTCGAAAGAATATCCAGCTAAAAAAACGCTGTTGAAGTTTTAGCTGCAACGGCAGCCTAATCATCTGCACTACATCTCGTCTACGCCTCTGCTCATCTAATTCTATGTTCGTCTACTCCTTTACTTTAAATGTTCATCAATTTTGACAGAGGTAATTGTTCTAGTCAAAATGTATCATTTTATAGTTCAAGTAGAGGTAATGTAAATTTCAGAAGACAACAAAAATTCACCAGGAATTACAGAAGTAATGTACCACAAGAAAGCTTGACTGAAAAAGATTTATTTCCTTTTAAGTGCCATTTTTGAAATCAGAAAGGTCATAAAAAGGTTGATTGTCCTAATTTACAAAGAAAACATTGTAATACTGCAGAACAACAGGATGATTTATCTTTTGTGTGTGAAGTGAAAAGAAGTATAAACACAGTTAATTCTAATTCAGCTTTTGTAACCTCTCAAAAACAAACGATTATGTTTATTGTTGACTCTGGAGCAACAACACATCTTTGTAATTCAGATGTGGGCTGTTATTTATCAGAATGTGGAGATATTGATATTCAAGTTAATGTTGCCAAACATGGACAGAGTATTTCTGCAAAGAAGAAAGGAAATTTGTACGCACTAACTCAAAATAATAACACGGTGAATATTGAAGATATATTGATATGTAAAGACCTTGATTACAATTTGCTGTCAGTAAGTAAAATTGAACTTAAGGGATATAAAGTCGTCTTTGAAGAAGGAAGAGTGTCGATTCGTAACAAGTTGAATAAGATATTATTGGAAGGAAACAAACAAGGATCATCGTATATTATTGAGCTTTATGTTAAGAATGTTAGTGTGAATATAATTGAGAAGTCAATTGACAGTGATATGTTGCATCGTCGAATGGGACATTCATCAGTGTATCAGCCTAAAAAGGTATGTGAAACATGTTTGAATGGAAAACAATCCCAAGATAAATGCATACATTTAACACAGGAGCGGAAACCTAACAGAATTTTGGAAGTTATAAGTTCCGATGTTTTATGGCCACTGAATCCAACAACGTACGATGGCTATCGATATTACGTAAGTTTTACTGATCATTACTCCCATTTCACTTATGTATATTTGCTAAAGAATAAATATGAAATGATTGACAAGTTCAAAGAATATGAGGCAATAAAATTGATTGTAAGATATCACATCTAAGGGTTGACTAAGGTGGCGAATATTCATCTAAAGATTTTCAAGCATTTTGCAGAACTAAAGGTATTCAGATAGAATATAATGTTGCCAGAACACCATTTCAGAATGGAGTTAGTGAACGTTCGAACCGAACAATTATGAATATGGCAAGGTGTTTGTTGATGGACTCTGGATTAGAGAAAAATATGTGGGGTGAGGCTGTATATTGCTCTGTATACACAATTAATCGTTTACCAACATCAGCACTCACAGGTAATAAAGTGCCAGCTGAAATATGGTTTGGTCATGAATTCAATACTGATAAAATGAGAGTGTTTGGTTGCATAGCACATACTTTGATTCCGAAAGAAGACAAGTAGTAAATTAGAGTCAAGAAGTAAAAAGCTGATAATGATAGGGTACACTCCAAATGGTTATCGATTGTGGGACCCCAATTCTAGAAAAGTGGTAACAGCAAGAAGTGTCGTATTTGATGAAACCCCAAGAATTACTTTTAATGAACAAGATGCCACAGATCCATAGTCCGAAGAAGATATAAATGAGGATAAAGCTTATGTAAAAAACAATGATCAAGATGAGAATGATGAAACACCTGAAAAACCTGAAGGTGAGAACACACTGAGAAGGAGCTCAAGAAAGACTAAACCTCCATTTTACTTAAATGATTTTTATACAGATTTTATGGTTGCTTTATCATGTGGCAGTGTGCCAAGTGAAGTTCCACGAAATTATGATGAAGCTGTACGTGATCCTGACTGGAAGAAAGCTGTTGATGATGAATTGCAAATGTTAAAGAAGAATATGACTTTCACCCAGATGACGATACTGCAGTGATTGACTCCAGGTGGATCTTCACAACAAAAGAAGTCGGTGGTATAACAGTGAAGAAGGCTAGACTTGTAGCACGAGGTTCATGCAGAAAGATATACAGGACGAGGAGCTCTACACACCTGTTGCTCGCATGGTGACTCTTCGAGTAATGTTAGCCTTGGTTGTTGAGGAGGACGCTCACATTAAGCAGCTAGATGTTAAGTCTGCTTTCCTTTATGGTGAACTTGAGAAGCCTGTATATATTGTACCGTTACGGTGCATAGTTATCTTACAAATTGTGCATGTGATTCATTTAATTATTTTTATTTGCTACTCCATGGTTGCGGTCAAAGACAACCATGTCTATGTGTACATTATTCTTTGGAAAGGCTTGGTTTATGAAAAATAAGGTGGTTGCTAAGGACGCTAAAAAGGAAAATGTATGTAATTAATGCCGAGAAGATTGAAAATAATATTACTAATCCTATCTGTTCATTCAAGAAACAATGTTCGTATTGTAAGTTCATCCTGCTGATGTGGTATGTGTACTTTATTACATGTGTTTTCGGGTTCTACAAGATTCAATAATTATATACATATAAGTAACAGTCTAAAGTGAAATCGGTGATATTTTTAACAAGAAAAGCTGACAATTAAATATAATTTAAAATGAATCAAATATTTTCCGGATAATATGTTTTTCTGTTGAAAGAAATCAAGTCATTTTCGGCCCCCAGCAGTCTCGTTAGACAGAACTCAAGAAATGCTACCCTGAGATTAAACTATAGCCGAGGAATTAAAATAAATTTTAACCTTAAAGGAAATAATAATTAAAAATTGTTTGGTGTCATAATTAAACATAGACATCTTAACTAAACATTCATTATATTTAAGAACACTTGAGTGTTATGTGTCCGACCTAATCCGTGTACTTGATCAAAACTCAGTCTGGTACAGGGTAGATCCTATAAATTATATATTGTAGTTATACAATAATGGTAATTCAAATATAAGCTTTCATACCTAGTGTAAACATACTAATAATTCTTAAATTTGTATTTATCATTTTATTATAAAATTTGTCTACGGATCTGGATACATAACAGTGTGATGTATATACGCAAGGAACATATACGCACAATATGAGCATCCCTAAAGGTTTAAATGTACCTACCAACTGAAAATGTATGTAAATTAGTTAAGGCATTATATGGGTTAAATCAAAGTCCTAAATGGTGGTATGATAGATTACATATTTATCTTCCAGAAATAGGCTTTGTTAGATCATTAGCAGATCCATGTTTGTATTTGAAAGGTGATACTTACCTTTTGGTATGGGTAGATGATATTTTGTTGGTTTCACATGATTTAAATGATCTAAATGATATTAAATATAAATTGAATTGAAGTTAAGAATTTGTCTAACCAAGACAAGTTTACATTTTAAGGTTTAAATATATCAAGGGAAAATAATAATTTGTATATTTCTCAGAGAAGTTTAAACAGAAAATTTTTAAAGCAATTTAGAATGACTGATTGCAAAAGTTCATCGTTGCCTATACCACCAAAATTAAATTTGTCAAATAACACTGAATGTAATAATAAATTGCCTTACAAAGAACTGTTAGGAAGTATCATGTATATTATGTTGGGCACAAGACCTGACATATGTTTTGCTGTGACAATTTCAAAATTGTTATGGAGAAGAACATTGGAAATATTTGAAACAAGTTTTCCGTTACCTGAAGGGGACTGAAAATTTAGCTTTAAAGTTTACAAAGTCTAATGGTAGTGGAACAGATATCACAACCTTTGCTGATGCTGATTTTGCTAATAATGAAATAGATAGAAAAAGTATTACTGGTTTCATTATTAAATTTAACTGTAATATTGTATACTGGAAATCTAAGAAGCAATCAGTAGTTGCATTGTCTAGCTCAGAAAGTGAATATATATCTCTATCTGTGTGTATAACTGAATGTTTGTTTTTAAAACAGTTACTGGAGAGTTTAGACAAACAACTATCTGGTCCTGTACTTGTTTTTGAAGATAACCAGTCTTGTATTAGAATGGCTCAAACACTTGAGACCAAGCGATCTAAACACATTAGTGTAAAATGTCATTTCATCAGAGATATGATTAGTAAGAATTTGTAAAACTAGAATATGTACCTACACAATTACAAGTTGCTGACATATTTACTAAGAGTGTACCAATTATGCAATTCACTAACTTTAGAGATAAGTTAGGTTTTGCAGAATTTAAGGGAGGTGTTGAAGTTTGATATGACTTGGGTGGTTGTGTTGTCTATGACAGTATTGACTTCATTAATTCTTTAATTGAAGTAAAGTTACTACAATGGTGGTTGACTAAAATATGTGTGTAATGAAATTTAATATATTCGTAACTTTGAATAAAAATACTTAACTCTGTGCCTCATTCTATTAATCTTCTCATCTACTATCATACTCCTATGCTTATCTATCACTCTACTTCTATCATAATATACTCCTGTGCTCGTCCACACCTATACTTTGTTTTCGTCTACTCTTCTACTTCTATTTTCGTTTAATTCTTTACTAGTATTCTCATCTACTATTGTTCTACTTTACTCCCCTACTCCTATGCTCCGCTATTTCTCTAGTCCTCTCGGCCGCTGAACACACGCTTACTGGGTTATCTCACACCGGGTGTTGAGCGCCGGCGGCAAAAAACTGGCTCACCAAGTGGGAGTTCGAACACCCGGCGGTGTTGCCGTATCTTCTTTGTAAGCTCGGCCGGGAGCGCGTGACTGCGACACCAGGAACTTATCGTTCCCATAATTCTCAATGAGGGAAGTCAATACAAGATCGAGACCCCTTCACTTTGTTATAATCATTAGACAGACGACAGGACGCTAATGGTAATGAGCTAAGTCAGCTCACGGTCCAGCAAGAAGTAAAATACCTGTCGCTTGTTGTCGACTCTATTTTTAATAGTGTAGATGTCGGGCGAGGGATGTCAACCTTTCCCCTCAGTGGGTTGGCTAACTGATGCACGTTGAGTGTCGTGATGTCTGTATTTAGAGGTTTGTTTCAGGTCATGATATAATATCTAAGTTAATCACAGAAAACTTGTAGACTTTTTAAATGGTTCAACTTTTACGAAAAGAAAAATATATACATCGCATACTTTCTGCATAATTAGTTGCCAAAGTTACAATATTTATTGGTTTTGGGGAGTACAAATAAGAATAATCAAATGGCTTTCAGAACTAAAACGTTTTAGGATTAAAGGCAATAATACTGGCTACTCATGATAGCTTTGCGAGCTTATTTTATTTTTCTTAGGTGTCAAAATACTCACTAATTTAGGGATTTTGAAAGGCAAGGTAAAATGAGATAAATGTTCTGAAAGAAATTCAAACAGCTTCTTAAAGTAGCCAGTAGCATTGCTGTTAAAACTAAATGTTTTAGTTCTTTTTTTCAGTTGATTCTACTTATTTTTCAACCTCAAAAACGTTAAAAAATTAACTTTGTCAACTAATTATGCAAAAAGTAGGCGATGTAAGTATTTTTCGCTTCATTGAAGTTAAACCATTTAAAATTATTAAATGTTTGTCACTGTCTATATTAAATACAAAATAATGACCTAAAATGTAATGCACCAGTAGGTGTATTTGATATGTATGCGGACACCGGCTCATGGCTGGGGATTCAGGGATACGAGGAGGCCATCTTGGATTACATCACTTCCGGCGGCCATATTGGATTACGTCACTTCCGGCGGTCATCTTGGATTTGGCATTGACCCCAGCGGCCATCTTTGATTAGGCCATTTTGTTTTCTAGAACATTCCACCGAATTATGACGTCACGTCCACCATATTGAAAATCCTCAAAAGTAGTATACAAATGTATTTCCGGGCGCAGGGTTAAGGGTGAGATGCCTGAGGTGCCGACCGCCATCTTGTATTGTGATGTCACGGCGGCCACCTTGGATGAGCGTAATGGGACACAGCATAACGGGACACAATGTAACGGGACACAGCATAATGGGACAAGTATATCATGGCCGCCATCATGGATCCGCCATTTTGGATGACGTCATTTTGTTTTCTCGAACATTCTGGTATTGTGTTATCCACCATTTTGAATTATGACATCATAGTTGCAATTAGCGTTATGGCCGCCATCTTTAACTTTTTTATTTATTATCAGATTTTAATGAAAAAAATTAAAATTAATAAAAAAATTAAATATTAAAATTTTAATAAAAATATTAAAAAAAACATACGACACGGAGCTCTGAGTCCTCGGTTCGAACCCGGCGAAGGCAAAAAAATTAAAAATGGCGACCGATCCTTCCCTCGTGGTGGGTGCTGGCAGACTGACCCCCACCACTTTGTTCATAGCATATACATCGCCAGTTAGCATGACGTCATGTCAGCCATCTTGTCCTCGTCTGCTGGTAACCATTATCATTGTATCGTCGGCTAGAGTGCGCTGACGCCATGGTAGTTTAATTCTTACCCGCTAGAGTGCAGTAATATATAATTATTATTAAGGTGTCCGCCATCTTGAAAATTAGGCGCCATCTTGGAATCGTGTAATTATTTAGCTAGAAATGCGGGAAAAGTTCCAAAAGTCACCGAAAAAATCACTTATTAAAGTAATTATTGATTCGAGACTTGGTTCGATCCCTGGGCGATACAAAATATCTTAATTTTTATGTAAAAATACCTAAAAAATGACAGGTTCGAAAATAAAAACACTGCAAGTTCTTTTACAAACATAATATTTATTACATAAATTCTATTTTACTACAGGATCACCTGCGAAGGTTAGCAATCTTACAAACATTTAGGTCCACATAGGCGTGAAATGACTAATTCTTAGCTCCAATGGGTTTATACAAGACAGAGTCCAACCAGATCCTTTACAGACATAGTCCTCCTCTTCTTGACAGAGTTTCTGGATACCTTGTTTAACAGTTTGCTTGACATCGTTAGAACTGTAAATTACTGCAGCCGATGTCTTGAATGCACACTTCTTCACTTTGTCATAGAACGGATAAGGCTTTCCATATATACAGTCCAACCACAAGTTATATTTCAAAGGTCCGTTTGTGGTTACGTCATCAGTAAGCTAATTGATTATGTCCTGTCTGATATCATCAAGAAAATTACAAATGTCCTTCGACTCACTTAACGTACTTGGATAATAGTAGTCTTTCAATGTTCCACGAAATGCAGACTGCGCCAAGTAGAAGCCATTATCGTTCACTTGTAATGCTCCGATCACAGTCTTAGGTTTATTTTCATGTTCAGATGCCACAGCAATCGGTTGCTGCACATCGGTTTTTTTACTTGTACGCTCACGAGTCACCAATCTAAACTGAGGAGTCGTAATTGCTGCAGGTAGTTCAGCAGTAGGGGCACGGACTTCACCTTTACAGTTTATCGCATGTCGGCGCAAATTATTAATTCGAGTAAACCATTTATGACACTCGTCACAGCGAAACTTCATGCGAGAAGGATTCTCCGTACATTTACTCCTCTCATGTCTCCGTACATCATGTGCAAATGCAAACGTCATGTAGCAGTAGCCACAAGGATGCCTAGTTGAAGACAAACCCGAACCAGATGTCGCTGTTACTGCAACTGTACCATTTCCAGGCATACTCTTATGCACATCAATGCATCGTTGTTGTATAGAAACCTTTACTTTCTGCCACACTGCAGGGCCTTTACGTGTCTCCAAGTGATGCTTCAAATTAGCATTTCTTGTAAATTGCTTGCGACACTTAATACAACCAAACATTTTACGATAAGGGTTCTTGGCACATTCTCTCTTCTCGTGTCGACGAACATTGCTGATGTTTGAGAAAATCTTGTCACAGTAACGACATCGATGTTCGTTAGTTGTTGACGATTCGCCATCCATTGAAGTCTCCATCGAGGGCGAAACAGCGTTCGTCGAGGGTTCCTGTACAGCCAGCACTACCGGCATTAAAGTCTCTTCTTTTGGTGGTATCACGTCTGTTGAAATCTCCTCCAATGTTGACGTCGTCGTTGCCAACGGGATCTGCTCCTTCTCCGTCGTAGCTGTCGTCAAGGTTCCCGTAGTCGATGGTACAACCTCCATCGAGTTCAACGTTAAAGTCGGTAAAGATGCCATCGAGTTCGCAAGAACAGGTAATTACGCAACTTATGCGCCAGAAGAAACAAACTAGGTGATCCATACACCGTCGACGTCAGTAACAAACTGAGCGTCCTGCTGTCTAGGACTCGCATATATACATGCACCATATGGAATAATACGCTAGTCAAATCAAGAACCATTAACTATAATACTAGAGTCAAAACAACATTAAAAATAGAAGGACCATCAACGAAAAGGCAGCACATTTGGAATAACCGCCAACGAAAAGGCAGCACATTTGGAAGCACCGACAACAAAAAGGCAGCACATTTGGAAGCACCGACAACGAAAAGGCAGCACATTTGGAAGCAACGACAACGAAAAGGCAGCACATTTGGAATAACCGCCAACGAAAAGGCAGCACATTTGGAAGCACCGACAACGAAAAGGCAGCACATTTGGAAGCACCGACAACGAAAAGGCAGCACATTTGGAAGCACCGACAACGAAAAGGCAGTACATTTGGAAGCCCCGACAACGAAAAGGCAGCACATTTGGAAGCACCATCAACAAAAAAAAGGCAAAAAGGAAGCACAAGTTACGAGATCTAAGTCTTAGTTAGAAATCAGAATACAAGAAATAAAAACATTAAATTCTTATAATTTAAATTATTTATTTTATTTCTTTACATTATAAAAATGCAAGTAAAGCAAACCATTATTGTATGTAGCCAGCTTTCCTCAGTTCCATCAGTATGAAGGATAATTATTTGATGCACGAATAGTTTCCTGCACAAAGCGAACCATGTAGAAGTCATAGCCGGTCAACCAATATGTTTGGATCTTACCATTTTGTGTAATCATTCTCTTCTACCACCATCTTCCTTGCACGTTTATAATAAATATTATGATCTCTGGTGTCTTCTGTTTTACCACCAACCTCAGGGTAACTTTCATTTTTGAGACGGTGATCATCACAAGCTTGATCAGATTTATTTAATATATCACGTCGTTTCCATCGTTTCGGTCTCAGGACACCATTAAATTCTTCGATCTTGTCAGCTTTAGCTGCTTCATCATAGTCTATGTCTTTGTCAACAGCCTCAGAGTCACTGTAACAATCACCGTAGAAGGAATCGTCTTCACCCAATTAACCGTAAGTATTCGATGTTGATGATGTTGAAGTGTCTTCATCGTCTTCATGCTTCCTTTTTAGGAGTCCATCATTTTTACAAAGTAGGAAAGATATACTTGAATTCGGCTGGAATATATTCTCACTTTTCACGTTAAGGATTCTTCCATTGTCTTCATTCTTCCATAAATCATCAACCTCCTTCAATTTAAGTTCTTTGTTGAGATCGGAAGAGCCAGGAAATTTATTGTCGTAATGTAGATCAGTCTTCCTTAGTCTAGTAGATTCATCGTTGTCCTCTAGCTTGTACGCAGGCTTGGCGTTACAAGTTCTGCCATGTATTTTTAAGCTCTCTCTCCGCGTAAACGACTTGCTACATCGAACACAACTTATCATATTGCGTAGTGGATTTTTAACACAGTCATTCTTCTCGTGTTGTCTTTTATTCTTTCTCAAGATAAACTCTTTGCTGCAAAACTCACACCTATGTTCTTTCGATACAGCATTAGATCCTAAATCGTAATTCATATTAGTTACCGAGACTAATGCCAAATACCAATTGAGTGATTTAAATTAGATCCATTACTTAAATAGAATTTTTTTCATATTTCATCAGCGAGAATTAATATAGCTCATGCAAAGGTACTTGATGCATGTAGTTCTGCTTTTCAGCAACAGATGTCGCCACATGTTGCTTGCAGGTAAATAATATTTAGTTCTTTTATGCGGGATGCGGGATGCTCACTAACGATCGCAAAAGAAGGATGGCTTCGCTAGACTCCAAGGAGAAGGAAGTCCGTCCTTCCTGTTAGTGCTTCTTAGATTTCTCAGAGATTATTATTATTTGACTGAGTAATGATATTTTTTTTAAATTTCCGCCTGATAAAAATATTACAAGTGTTGATTAAGTAGCAGAAATTCACTAATTACATGTAACCTTGAATAAAATGTCATGCCTCATTAAGTAAAAAAAAAATCCTTTTGCAGATATCATATTCTCATCTGTAACCAGAAGCACTCGGAGAAAACCATAAGATGTCTAGTCAGGAATAATCAGGAGCACTCGGAGAAAACCATCAATATATTGTCAAGAATAATCAGGAGCACACGGAGAAAACCACCACTAGTTTTCTTTGTTACCAAAAAATTACAGAAAAAAAAATTAATAAAAAATTAAAAATAAAAAAGTCACAAAAAATTCAAAAACTGATTCTGGCTTGGACTAGAACTCTATCTTTGCTCAACAATGAGAAGTTCACAAGCTAACCCCCCCCCCCCCCTAAAATTTTTAATGAAAGAAAAAACACACGTAGCCTTAATTGTTCACGAGAATATTATGCTACAAACAAAATTGCCAATTCACATTTGTACAGTATCACGAGAGAGACCACAATCAACACATATTTTACGTTTCAACTTAATGTCTGATCGCTATAGTGTATATGATGCAGTTACAACACTCACCTCAGCCATTACTGCCGCTACGAGATGCACTACATATGAAGGGGCAAGTGGATGAAGGTGTTATGTTACAAAACTATTGTTTTGAGAAAAAGACTCCTAAAGTAATTGGTTTGCTACTTGCTTATGTGTACACAAATTAAACCCACAAACTACAACTAATCATACTACCCCTCAATATAACAATGAAGCCCTTTGCTTGAAACCAACCAATCCTAATAATCGTTAAAATCTTTGCAAACAACGAAGCTCATGTGGAGGTTTTCAAAACAACTCGTGAGTTTTCTCCGTGTGCTCCTGATTACTCCTGTGGTTTCTTCAAGTGTTTCTGTCTATTCTGTGAAACCGCTCTGTGTATGTAGGATTTTTTACCTAATGAGTCATGACATTTTATTTGGAGTTACATTTAATTCGTGAATTTCTGCTACTAAATCAGCACTTGCAATTTTTTTTACCAGGTGGGATTCAAAAAATTAACAACCATTACTCAGTCAAATAATATGCTTTGAGACAAACTGCATTGAACTTGGTGGCTAAGACAGGTAATTTTATTCAGATACTCAGTCAAATAATATACCATGAGACATCTGTGAAGCACTAACATGCAAGACGAACTTCCTTCTCCTTGGTGTCTAGCGAAGCCATCCTTCCTTTGTGATCGTAGGTGAGCATCCCGCAACCCACATAAAATAACTAAATAATATTTTCCTGTAAGCAACATGTGATGTCATCTGTTGACAATAAACGACACTTCTTTAAACAGGTTATTTTGCATGAGATAAATTAATTCTCCCCACTGAATGGTACTATTGTAGTCAGTAAGATTCATGTAGTCTCGTAGCCATGTAGTCCTGGAAGCTTCGTAGTCATGTAGCCTCGCAGTCTCGTAACTTTGTGTACTGGAAGCTTCGTAGTTTTGATGCTTTGGAGCCTCGTAGACTTGTAGCTACGTAACCAAGTAGCCTTGAAATCACGCAACCTTGTGTTCTGGAAGCTTTGTAGTCCTGTAGCCTCGTAATCACGTAACCTTGTGTTCTGGAAGCTTGGTAGTCTCGTAGCTCCGCGATCACGTAACAATGTAGACTCGCAATCGCATAGTCTCATAACCACATGGTTCGTAGTCATGTAGTCATGATGCCTTGGAGCCTTGTAGACTTGTAGCTACGTAACCAAGTATAATCTTATAAAATAATGCTGTTTGAGCAGTCGAAGCAAAACAGAAAATTCCGGTTAAGACAGATGCGACAATTGGAGCCTTGTAGACGAGTAGCTTCGTAGTCAAGTACTCATGTATACATGCAGTTCTGTAGTATCGTAGCTTCGTAGCCTCTTGGTCTTGTAGTCAAATAGCGCAAGGTCTAAGACTATTTGGAGTCAAATACTTTTGTCATCATTGATTGTTGGAGCCGTAGACAGTTGGAGCATTTGTAGCTGATGGAACTATGGAGCTTTGGAGCTGTTGGAGCTTTGGAGCTTTAGAGCATTTTGAGCTGTTGGAGCATTTGGAACTTTGGAGCTGTTGGAGCTATGAACCTTTGGAGCATTTGGAGCTGTTGGAGCATTTGGATCATTTGGAGCTGTTGGAGCATTTGGATCATTTGGAGCTGTTGAAGCATTAGGAGCTGTTGGAGCATTGAAGCTATTGGAGCATTTGGAGCTTTTGGAGCATTTGAAGCTGTTGAACCATTTGGAGCATTTGGAGCTGTTGGAGCATTTGGGACATTTGGAGCTGTTGGAGCATTGAATCTTTTAAAGCATTTGGAGCTGTTGAAGTTTTTGAGCATCTGGAGCGGTTGGAGCATTGAAACTTTAGGAGCTTTTGGAGCTGTTGGAGCATTTGGAACTGTTGGAGCTTTTGAGCATTTGGAGCATTTGCAGCATTTGCAGCTGTTGGAGCATTGAAGCTTTTGAAGCATTTGGAGCTGTAGGAGCATTTGGAGGTGTTGAAGCTTTTGAGCATTTGGAGAGGTTGGAGCTGATGAAGTCAATTACTGATGGAACCAATGACTATTGGAACCAATGAATATTGGAGCCAATGAATTATGGAACTAAAAACTGATGGATTCATAGACTGCTGGAGACATTATATCCTAACTTAACATTGACGATCGCATCCTACCGAGTTGAATGTACGTGAGAATGTACCTCCTTTTCGTTAAATGAGCTTTCGTTTTGTAGAATGTGCTTCCTTTTGTTTGACAGTGCGTCCAAAATGTGCTGCCTTTTTGTTGATGCTGCTTCCAAAATGTGCTTCTTTTTTGTTGATTGTACTTTCAAATGTGCTGCCTTTTTAATTGTGCTTCCAAATGTGTTGCCTTTTTGTTGATGGTGCTTCCAAATGTGTTGCCTTTTTGTTGATGGTGCTTCCAAAATGAGCTGCCTTTTTGATGGGATTCTTGGTCCTCGTGTAAGCGTAAATAAATGTTACGTTGGTTTAATTGAATATAATTAGCTGACGATGAAGAAGGTCGTGAGGTTCATCTGACATTGTTTATGAGCTGGCCTCGCGGTCCGAAGACGATTGGTCTATATGTATGGCTGGCTTTGTACATGAACGGTTTAGAGGTTATTCTAAGTATCAAAACCAGACTTTCATGTTAGGCTTATCGACATCGTATTTAATTCGTTGAACATTGACGTATATTGTCTTGAGTTGTTTTTCATAGAGTGAATGAATGATAAACTCCACGAAAAGTAATGGAAACCAAAAAATAAAATATATTTAATATTAAGTTACACTTGTCACTGGTAAAGAAGCAAACGGACGACAGAAATCCATTGATTTAATATGTAAATTAATGAGTTAATTTTCGGTGAATTTTTGAATCTTTCCCGAATTTCTAGGTCAATAAATACAAATATCCAAGATGGTGTCCGTAATGGCTTGTATGATGATGGATGATTTGGAAACCATGCTTCTTTTAGGACTTGATCATTATTTATTGAAACTTATATTTTTTACATAAAATTTAGATTTTTTTGCATCGCCCAGCGATCGAACCAAGAACAGGATTCGTCGAATAAATAAGTATATTAATTGCAAATTTATTTAATGAAGTTTGGATTTTTTTCCGAATTTCTAGCTTAATAATTACACGATTCCAAGATGGCGCCCAAATTTCAAGATGGCGGGCGCCTCATTAATAATAAATGATTACTGCACTCTGGCGGGTTAGAATAAAACTTGTATGATGGTAATGATGGTAATGATGGTAAGACAAGTACACACACAAAATTGTGTCTTCCAGCAGACGAAAACAAGATAGTGACAATGTCGTTTAGCAGGTGGTAGCTCCTGGTAGCATGTACTGAACATAAAATGTCGGATACATGATGGCCGTCAAGTTCAAAGTCAAATTTCAAGGACAAGGTCAAATTTCAAGGTCAAGGTCAAATCTAAAGGACAATGTCAAAGTGTTATTTCAAGGTCAAAGTCAAATTTCAAGGTAGAGGTCAAATTACAAGGTCAAGGCAAATTTCAAGGTCAAGTTCAAAGTTCAATGCCAACAGTCGAGGTCAATGGTATGGTGAAAAGAAAATCACACTAACATGATGGTGGCACACTCTAGCAGACGAAAACAAGATGGTGGTCTTCAGCGGACGAAGACAAGATGACGGACATGACGCCATACCAGTTGAAAATATATACCTTGTTATTGGTGGAGTGAGGTCAGTCTAGGCGGCTTCCGTGGAGGTAGGAACTGGCGTTTTTTTATTTTTTGCTCTTACCGGTTTCGAACCAAGGACGGGAATCGATATAATCAATCAGTATTCTAGTAAGTTATTTTATTGGTGAATTTTGATATTTTTCATTAAAATCGGATAATAAATAAATATTTTCAAGTTGGCATCCCTAACGATAATTGATACAGTGGTGACATAATTAAAAATATCGGGTGTGGTGTAAGATGTTTTTTTTTTTACTTTTATTGAGAATTTTTTAAATATATTAATAAATTATTGGTTTACTGTCGCCAGAAATTGAACCGAGGACGGTATCGATTAAATAACTAAACATTTGAAGTAAGCGATTTTAAAATATCGTTTGGAATTTTTTCGGAATTTCTAGCATTGAAATCACAGCGAAACACCAAGCGTAATGGGTTCTTCGCACATTCTCTTTTTCCATGTCTTCGTGCACCTTGAGAGAACGCAAATGTCTTTTCACAGAAGTTACAGGGATATTGTCTGTATTCCTCGATGTATCCTAACTTAGTAATGCACCAACACGGTTTTTTTTTTGCAATGACAGTCTCGTACCTTTGACGGGAGAAGCACTTTGTTTGCAGTTTATGACATGTCTTTTTAAATTATCGTTTCTTGCAAACTCCTTGCAACATTTCTCACAGTTAAATTTTGTATGACGCGAATTATTAGCACATTCTCTCTTCTTCCGCCGCCGATTCATCATATTGCGATCCGGGGCAGTAAGCGTGGGCGAGGCCAGAAACCGAAGTTTCTAGAACTCGCTAAGTGCATAGTAATTTAGGTGCACCCCACACTGGTGAAGAATCATTTGAATTGACGGCGGGGGTGCGTATCTTGTGGGATAGTTTTGCCACACGGGCCTGTGTGTGCGCTGGTAGGTTGTGTAATGCTATAAAAGTTACGTGTACCTAATTCGGCGGGGGAGTGAAGCTCCCCACCAGTTAGATCGGCTAACTGGCATGATGTAATGTCGTGTTGGTGTGCATTAGAGGCTTGTCGGTGTGCTGTAATTTCAAGTGACCTAGTTAAACTCGGGTGTGGTGTGTAGTGTAAAGCTGTGCGAGCCGCTCCTACGAACCCCTGGGAACACATAACATGCCAGGGTAGTTTTCCCCGAATTTATAGGGTTATTATTACGAATTTTTAAGATGGTTGACATAACGACTTACTGGAGGCTGGTTGGCAAGGAGCCAATGCTGCTTTTAGGACTTTCAATCATATTTATCAAAATAATAATTTTTTATATAAAATTATTTTTTTCCATCACCCCAGGATTGAACCAAGACAGGAACTAATCGAACCAATCAATATATTAATTTGAGATTTTTAAAATTAATTTTGGAATATTTCGAATTTCTAGCTACATAATTACACATTTCCAAGATTGCCCCTAAATTTCATGACGGCGGGTGCCTAAGTTATAATAAATGAAGATTTCTCTCTAGCGGACAAAAAAAATTAACATGGTGGTAGCATACTCTAGAAGATGAAAACAAGATGGCGGACATGATATACTTGCTAGCTATATATTTTACCTTGGTATTAGTGATGTAAGATCAGTTGATAAGTGACTTTCATGGAGGAAGGATCTATTATCATTGTTTTTATTTTTTTTTTTGACCTTACCAGGTTCGAACCAAGGACACAAGTGCGCGTTTTTAATAATTTTATTTTATTAATTTTTTAATTTAGGTTTTTTTCCATTATAACCGTAAAATAAGTATAGATTTTTAAAATGGCGGAGAATAACGAAAAATGTAATCTAGAAACCAAGATTGTGTCCGTAACGAAAAGTGCAACGATTATGCCATACATGTCCAAGATGGTGGACTTAGCGAAATGTGAAACATTTCTAGAATCCAAGATGGCGACAATAACGAAAAGTTGAACAGTGTTTTAAATAATATTTTATTAAACTTAGATTGTTTATTTATTTTAATTTTTAATATTTTTCATTAAAATTGGATAATATATATTTTCAAGATGGCAACATGCTGTTATACTAGCTGGCAATTTAAATTCCTTGGCGTAAGTGGTGGGAGGTCAGTCTGCCGGTTGCTTCCATGGAGGAAGGATCGGTTGCCATTTTTTTATTTTGTCCTCACCGGGTTCGAACCGAGGTTTACCAGCTACATGAGGTAAGTGCGTTTTAAAAATATTTTTTATTAAAATTCCCTCAGTTACATTTTTTTACAAATTTTAGAATTTTTTCTAAATTTATAGCAAAATAATTACGGATTTTCTAGATGGATGCCGTATTGAAAATTGCAACGGTGAAGTAATTTAAAATGGCGGAAAGTTATAGAAAACAAAATGGTGGAATTCATAATGGCATAACATTTTAGAAAACAAAATGGCGGATCCAAAATGGCCACCATAGTCAAGGTCAAATGTCCAGGTCAAGGTCATCCAATATTGCCGGCGTGATGTCACAATCCAAGATTGTGGACTGGCCTCAAGCTCCACACCCTGAACTCTGCGCCAGGAGGAACTATTATATACTATTTCCATTAAAAGAGCCTTGTTCTTAAAACTTTCGGACTCAGTAACGTAGACTGTCCTCGACCTTAGCATACATTTGATATGCGAGAAGGTAGGTATCTTTCGTTTTAAATGTCCATGTTCATGTCGACATACGTGTAGCTTTCGCTGTTTAAAAATATTGTTACATTACCTACGTATTTGATAGTTATCGAAAACGTAGCGACTCACTCCTGCATTGAGCTGTCTTCCGGTCTGAAGCCCGACGATGATGTACCTACCTTGGTTTTTCCATAGCGAAGTTGGACTTTTCTATCTAATTGATACGCTGACTATGAGGCAACCCAGGATAAGTTTCCAGGCTCCAGGATCGGAATGGTACATCAATGTTCTTGCTAGGCATCTGCGAAGCTTCGGAAATTACGAATACGAATCAAATATTAAAAAATTCGCTTCGAAATATCAATCGAATTACAAATGAAAAATATTGAAAAATACAAATTTTGAGGTTAGGTTTTCAAACACTAAAATATTTTTAATTACAATCAAGCACCAAGACTCAACTACGTGAAAATAATACACCAATTCACTTAAGTATTTTAAAACAAGAACTAGTGAAACATTATTGCACATTCTCGTTATTATTTAATCATCATTCTGACTTTTGTTTCATGTTATTGCTAGCGAACAATAGCGAACGTAAACGTAAGGGCCATTAAAACGAAAAGAAAAAATAGGTTGTCTGTAAAGTCGGTTTACGCCGTTACGGACGATAGTTTAACGTGACAACGTCATAAAAAAACATTGATGAAATGATTGATCCAGAAGAAAAGGAAATATCATATTCGGCCTGAGACTGAGCCGTAGGTAATAGGTTTTTGCAACCAAACCATTTAGGCATTTAAAATATTATATTCTTTGAGGAAATTTTTTTTAAAATTTTTCTATCTTTTGTATGATAAAATCCACCTCTGCATACTTTTATGAATAAAATTGAATCATTTTTATTGCATTATCACTATTTTGTATGGATACAAAGGAGTGAAATGAAATGTACAATTTAATTAATAAATTTATTTTTATTTGCATTCATTATTCTTTTATCATTTATTACTTTTGAAATGTTACGTGCGCCGTATTTATTTTTACAAGTTCAAAAAAAAATTCGCACCTGCCGGGATTCGAACCGACAACCTTTCGTTTAGAGATCAAATTCAAATTCAAATTCAAAAGATTTTTATTTTGCATTGATACAATTTTACATTTTCATGACTGTGATTAGCACTGCTGACCGCTCAGCCACGAGGCCACATTTGATAATTGATAGTTTCAGAAGATATATATAGCTTTATAAAAATTTTGTTCACGGTAGGGGAATAATATTATTTCGTTTTAATAACTTGATTTTATAACAAATACGCATCCCAAATACACCAAACTTATTTATAAGGTGTTACAATATTTTTTAAAACATTGTGCAAAAGATCCCGGTTGTAATTTGAATTATTATGTGTAACTGTAAAACACCATTGTTGGTTCAAAATGTATTTGAATATTCAACATTACTTTTAAATAACCGTACCGATTGTGTTGAAAATCGGTGGACGATCGTTAAATTACATAACATTAATAATTCAAACGACGAAAATATGATTGAAAAGTCAAATCGATGGTCGTTCCAATCGAGTGGAAGAGAGATGCCGCGCATGCGTACAATGAGCATGAAGAGAGATGCCACGCATGCGTACAATGAGCAAACAGGAACATCCGTAGTGGGACATCCGTAGTGGGACACTTTTTCGTGCGTGCAGCCGGCGTTCATCGATTTATTAGACGTTGTCACGTCAAAAACAAAGCTTGCAGTATTACGAATACCATCCCAAATTATCTGCGCCAGGGTGTGTTCCATTTTCTCAACACTTCGGGGTTGAAATACCACAATCACGAGCGGTTATAAATTATGTTTAAATATGTAGAGAGCGTCACAGCATCAACGATTCTAACAAAGGTGATCATGTTTAAAATTATTTTCAACAGCGCATACGTCTACGGGATTTTTTTTTGTTTTGCCGCCAAACAAAAGGAAATATGGCACCACTGACTGATCAATATTTTTTAAACACTAAACAGTGGAATAACATAAAACTGGGAACAGACGCGTATGCCGATTTTCGCATTGCTAAAATAATCAAATTTCAAAGTTTTACTAAATAGTCGCCGTTTCCCAACTTAGATATTTGTTGCTGGCTTTACTAGTGGTTATCACAAAGGAAAAACCAGCCCGAAAATCCACAAAGTCATGGCAGTGTATTTTATTACTTAACGTTAAGGTATGTTTGATGGTTACGTTGCTGTCTATTGTGAATTTAAAAATTGATTATTGGACATTGGTGCTGTTTTGCGATTGTATGGCAAATGCAAGTGAGACAAACCTGCGCAAAAAACGCAGCAAAAAATAAAAATGACAGTGCAGAATGTTTGCATTGTTCAAAACGTTTGAAAACACCGACGGGCAGGGCCGCTGAGAGAATTTGTGGGCCCCTGGGCAGCTGGGGTAGTAGGCCCCCTTCCCTTTTTTTTGCATACCACTACTACGTACAACGTATAACATAAATATATATATGGTATCGTAAAATTACATCCTTCATTTGAACATACATAACAATTTCCTAGTTACGCAAAAAAAAAAAAAGAGAGCATTTGCATGTATTATCTCAGTGCACTTTTACATTGTTAATCCCATCAAAATACAAATAATATTTAATTTTGATGTATATTCTGCTAAAAAAAAATCTTAAATGGTAATCAGAAATTGCATTATAATATGAGTGTTTAAAATACATAAATATAATAATTTATTCTGAATATAAATATTATTAAAATAATTTAAAGTAATAATAAATTTTATTAATTCGAAAATATCAAAATATCGAACCACGTTCATTACATTGAAAAATTTGTAATACATATTGATAATTTATACAAATTAATTTAATTCCCTTAGTTCAATGTAAAATCATAAATGACGTGCATTTTAAATAACAATGATATATATTTTACATCCTACTAAAACACAATTCAAATGTCATATACTATATAAAAATGTCTAAATTTAATAACACTGCAAAATGTTTTACGACAGAACAGTCATTAGGTACTTCATATTGAATCACTACATTCAGAATAATCATACACTGTAGTATATTATTTAAAATTTTAAACTTATAATGCATTTAAAAGGATTATGCTACTCAATAATATTGATTTACAAACAATTAAATAGTTCAGAAGTAATCACAACAAATCTGCTATCTGTGCCTTTTTCAAAGCAAATCGTTAATTAAATCGTCGTAGTTCAATGACCGAGCGAGATCAGGCTCTAAGGCAAGCAAGGTGAGCCCACTTATTCTTTCCTGAGACATGGTTGAGCGATGTACATTTTTTATTTTCTTCATTTTGCTGAAGGACCTTTCGCTTCGGCAACTGTCACGGGAATTGTGCAGAACACTCGAACAGCGATACACACGTTTGGAAATAAACTTTCAAATTTTAATGTCCATAGTGTGTTTAAAAGCTGGATTGGTTTCAACTGGTTTGGACCAATATTTAAAACATGAATTGATTTGAGATGTTTCATCTCATTAGATATCTCCATGAAACCCCCTCCAGCCAGGGTACATCACCGCATTCTTTACTTCAGAAGGGCGAGTCTAAATGGCATTGACCCCAAGAGGAGGGGTGTACGGGGCCAAGCAAACTTATTGTGCTCGTACCTGGCGTTCCCATTTCTGCTACTACGCAAGTATTTTGGTGTGAACTGAATGTTACAAGTACTGCTCGGTTAGATTTTTGGTTATGGACTGTAGTTTTAGGAGAACACTATATATATATATATATATATATATATATATATATATATATATATATATATAGTACAAGATGTTTTAATAGCAGGGGAAAAATGTTTTTCCAGCAATTTATTTTCCACTTCCCAGCCGGGCCCCTGGGCATTTGCCCCTTTTGCCCTCCCCCCTCCCCTCTCGGCGGCCCTGCCGACGGGAACTTACACATTGAAGAATCATATGTCACGCCATCACGTAGTTCAGTATGAAGAATATTTGAAACTTGATGCAGAAGTTAATGTCGAAATGGAAGGTGTTGGCCAAGGTACATCATCTGGTAGTGTAGTTTGCAGAAAACAACAAACCCTTTTTGGCACCTTCAAGAAAAAGGAGACTTTGTCATTACAAGGAAATGAAGCCAAAGCTATCAGTGATAAAATTGCCAGAATGTTGGCTCTTTGTCATTTACCCTAGAGATTGGTTGAAAAGCGAGGTTTTCGAGCTCTTATGCATCACTTAAAGCCAAATTACTGTGTTCCCAGTAGTACAACATTTTCGCGTAACATCATACCTGAACTGTACACTACAGAAAGGGAAAGGTTTATAAGATATGTTGAAGAAAGATGTTTTTGATTTGGATGAACAACCATCTAAAAGTCTGTCACTCACTACAGATAATTGGACAAGTAAAGCTGGAAATGGGTACATGTCACTAAATTGCCACTACTTAGTAAATTTTGAGTACAAATCCATGACTCTAGACAATATTGTTATGGAAAATTCACATACTGGTGAAAACCTGAGAAATGTATTATCTGAGTTAAGTAAAATCTGGGGTCTTCCATCGCCCACGAAAGTGAGTTCCATGAAAATATTTATGGTTACTGACAACGCTGCAAATCTAAGGGCTGCTCTTGATGGAACACAGTGGGTTCAAAGACGCTGCTTGGCTCATACATTGAAGCTGGCAATACATGGTGCGAAAGATCAGACACCTAATGTAAATCAAGTGCTTTCCAAGTCCAGAAGTATTGTTGCTCGTTACAATGGAAGTAGTGATGCTAGAAGAAGGCTGCTGAAGGTACAACAAAGTATGGACCACCACAACTCAAGTTAATACAAGACTTGGAAACTCGTTGGTCGAGCAAATTTGTAATGTTGGACAGATTGACTTCTCTGAGAGAAGCTGTAGCTGCTGAGTTAAGTTAATCAGATGTTGACTCACTTTCGCATCAGAATGGAAGCTTGCTAGTGGTATAGTTGAAGTTATGAAACCATTTGCAGAGGCGACTAAAGAATTGTGTGGGGACAACTATCCAACAGCATCAATGATTATTCCTACTATTCATTTCCTTGAAGTTACAACAACTAACCACGTCAGGAAAAAATGAGTTAGGAACAGGTGTTCAATTTGCACATAATCTATTGAAATATTTAAACAGTTGATTCCCAATGTACACGATGGATGACATAAATGTTCTCTGTACTGTGCTTGATCCGCGTACAAAGTGGAAATTTTCAATGATGGTGAGAGACAACATACAGTCAATCTATTGAAAGAAGAAATTACAGTAAAAGGCACAGAAATTGGCAGTAGTACTAGTACTCCCACAGAAAACCCACATTCCAGTTCTGGGTCTTTGTGGGATGCAATTGACAGCATACCCTTACATTTGCCAGAACCAGAAGTAAATCATGCAGGTGGTGAACAGAAAACAAAGGCTATTGAAAGTTATTTGTCAGTGTACCGAGACTATCTAATCCCTACGAGTGGTGGAAGGAAAATCAAGAGATCTTCCCACTTGTCGCACAAGTAACTCAATGTTATCTGTCCCTTCCAGCTACACAAGTTGCGAGCGAGAGGGTTTTATCCACCGCAAGTAACATTGTTACCACTCAGCGTAAGTTGTTGTTCCCACAGCATGTTCAGCAGTTAACGTTTCTCCATGACAATTTAAAATAAAAGTTGAGTGTCGTAAAACATTTGTTATGTTCTGTGACTGCAGTTACACCTTATTATATGTTATGAAAAGTGCATGAAGATTGTCTTACAGACATGTGTTGTAACTTTTCAGTGCTCAAAATTATTTTGTCACATATACTATACCTACTACCTTTGCTTCCTAATACAAACCTACTTAAGTTAATGACAGCCTTTTTTCTAAAGACTTGTTACCTATGTGTTATATAAAAACAACATAATGGTAAAGTTTGTTCATAATACTGCGTATGGGGGAATATTAACAATATTGTATGCCACGCGTGCCTGGCCGGATTACAAGGTTCGTTGCTACCCCGCTCCCCCCTCCGCACCCCTCGCATCGTCCAGCCTCAGCACTGTTATATATCGCCGAGCACCTTGGAAATCCCGAGAGCTGCCGCGCGGAGCAGCGTGAATGGACGCCGCCTTTCTGTACTTTTCAGGCTTCGGGTCGGCTCGGGATGACGCGACTCGTCAAAGCTGCTCTCGTCGGTTCGAGAAGGGCGTTTCAAGTACTTAAGCAGCGACGCTGGCCTCCACGAGAGCCGTGAGTGCCGCGAGTGCCGCGACAGTTCCGGAGTTCCGAGAGTTACGTGAGTGAAGGGAAGTGCGACATCGGCAAGAGGGTGAGAGACCCCTCCTCCCCTTCTGAGATTGACGCGACGCGGATTTAGACTGGATCGAGAGAGTGCGGTGACTGAGTGGCGAGAGACTGTGAGTTGACAGGCGCGAGGTGAGGGGCGAACCATTCTTGAACCTAGCTCCAGTGAGGAGTGCGAACTGCGGAACTTGACAGACTTTGAGTGACTTCAGAATAAACATTTTTAAATGCCAGTGATTTGTGATCGGACAATTTTAAGTACAATTATTTATTATTAATGTAAATATTAGTAATTAATAAAACTGCAATAAAACCTAATTGGGCTATCCCTTAAGAACCCAGTTCTCCCCACATTAGGTCAGAATAATGTGTAATGGGCACTGATATAGCAAAAATTTGCAATTATGTAAAAAGTTACCAAATAATCATGATCAGAAACTATATTTTTAATGATGAAAACAGTCTCCTGCGGTGTTTATTTTTTAACTGAAAAGGTGGATTGATTTTCAAGATGTTGTTTCAGTTGTATATTTGAATGCAAGGATGGAGCGAAGGAGGGAGGATGCCGCCCCTTGGCAGCAGCGCGCGTGTAACCTCAGCTCGCGCCCGCACGGACCGAGGGTGCGGCGGGAGGCGCTAGCGCCGTGGCGTGAGGCGGGCCCATTACCTGACGCCCGCAGCGCCGCCAGGTGTGGCCAGCACCGACAATTACCCACTCCAACTCCTGCAGCACTCCAATTTGCCGTGGAAATTGAAATGTGGTTGCGGCTCGCCGCGGGGGCTCGCGGGGGCTCGCGGGGCATGGGGGAGCAGCCCGCACTGCGGCACGAGCCGGCCCGGCGCCGGAGGGCTTGCGCTGCGCCGTGCGTGCCGAGCAGCCGTCAGCCGCGCAAGCACTTCCGATACCTGCGCCTCCTCAGCGGGCCCTGCGCGACCACTCAACATACATCGAGTCCTCAGATTACGGTTGAGATCGATGACATTTTTTTCTGTAAAATGTAGGTATTGTTTTAATTACTTTGTGTGCTTATTTGTGAAGTGAACTCCTTTGGGCGCGATGAGAATAAAATTTCAATGCCAAATTTTAGTGCAACGTTTTCGTGAAACATTGTTGTAAAACGTTTCTGATGCGAAAAGGACAGAAAATAGGTACTTGGCCAAAAATATATATGCTATAGCTATGCTATATGCGATGCTGGGCTCGTTTTCGATTTTCTCTTTGTGGGATAATTCATCCCCGGCAAAAAAAAAAAAAAAAAAAAAAAAAAAAAAACTGAGAGAAACAGGTAAACGATAGAATAATACAGAGAGTGTACGCATGCGCTTGTTTCAGAAAATAGATAGAGTCAGCTGTGAGAGCATTGAATTGTATATTTACTACCAGTTTGCTCGCGTTCCTCATTCAAACAGCAGCGTAGAGAGCGCCGTTGAGACAGTCCCTGCATTTTCCGCATAGATAGCGCTCTCTGTTATGAGTCACAAATTTCATTAAGAGATTTGGCATGTTCCAAATGGTAGAATTGTTTGAAGAAACAGTAACACGCACCGTTTATCTTTATGGTGTGAGTATTTCAGCAGTGAGAAATATTTATTATTATTGATTAATTATTGATCGATCAATAATTATTGATGTCCTGAGCAGTTGTTTTGAAGTAATAAAATATTTAATTAACGTTTATTAAATTATTTTATTTTATTAAAATTTCTAATAAATCAAAAAAGATTAGGATTCTTAGTAGTATGTAAATGACGGTCCGGGCACAGGGTTCAGGGTGAGGTGCCTGAAGTGCCGACCGCCATCTTGGATTTGTGACGTCACGGCGGCAAAAATTCCTCAAAATTCCTCAAAAATGACTCAAAATGACTCAAAAATTCCCGTTTTAAGAAAAAATTTCCCATTTTCGAGGGAACAAATCCAGTTTCGAGGGAAAATTTCCCGTTTTAGTCCTTAAAAAATCCAGCAGCTAGAAATGTCCATATAGAGGCTTAAGCATCCATGTCTACAGCCTCAGATAAGCCTCTGACGTCATCATGGATTATGACGTCACCGCTGCAATTTCCGTTACGCCCGCCATCTTTAAATTTAATATCCGATTTTAATAAAAAAAAATTTAAAAATTATAAAAAAATTCATGTAATAAAATTTTAATAAAAAATATTTAAAAAAACATAAATTTACGGCACGGAGCTCGGAGTCCTCGATTCGAACCCGACGAGGGCAAAAAAAATATGGCGACCGATCCTTCCCTCACAGTGGGTGCTGGCAGACTGGCCCCCACCACTTATGTCAAAGTATATATCGTCACCCAGTATGATGTCATGACCACCATCTTGTCTTCGTTTGCTGGAAGCCACCATCATGTTATCGTCTGCTAGAGTGCGCTGTTGCCACGTTAGTTTGATTCTTACCCGCTAGAGTGCAGTAATAATTTATTACTGTGACATCCGCCATCTTGAAATTTGGGCGCCATCTTGAAAATCCGTAATTTTAATGCTAGAAATGCGGGAAAAATTCCAAAATTC
Source organism: Bacillus rossius redtenbacheri (assembly GCF_032445375.1). Taxonomy (NCBI): domain Eukaryota; kingdom Metazoa; phylum Arthropoda; class Insecta; order Phasmatodea; family Bacillidae; genus Bacillus; species Bacillus rossius. The sequence continues at coordinate 251,289,645 of NC_086330.1, forward strand.
ATTAAATAATTGACAATAAATATACTGATTGATTCGATCGATTCCTGTCCTTCGTTCGATCCCAGGATGATGCAAAATATTTAATTTTATATAAAAAATAATAATTTTAATAAATAATGATCAAAGTCCTAAAAGAAGCATAGTTTACAAATCAACCATCATCCTATAAGCCAGTACGTCCGTCATCTTGGATATTTGTATCTATTGACCCATAAATTTATAAAAAAATCATTAATCTACCTATAAAATCGATACTTGGTTCGATCCCTGACTCATACAAACTTGAATTTAAATATCAGAAAAGTGTCAGGTTTGAGAAATAAAACACCACAAGTTCTTTTACAAACATAATATTTATTACATAATTTCTACTTTACTACACGAACACTTGCGAAAGCCAGCAATATTATAATCATTTAGTTCCGCAGCGGTGTGAAATGACTAATACTTAGCTCCAATCGGTTTATACTAGACAGAGACCAACCAGAACCTTTACTGACATAATCCTCCTCTTCTTGACAGAGCTTCTGGATACCGTGTTTAACTGTTTTTGCTTCACATCGTCAGAACTGTAAATTACTGCAGCCGAAGTCTTGAATGCACATTTCTTCTCTTTGTCATCGAACGGATATGGCTTTCCATATATACAGTCCAACCACAAGTTTTATTTCAAAGGTCCGTTTGTTGCAACATCATCAGTAAGCTGATTGATTATGTTCTGTCTGATATCATCAAGAAAATTACAAATGTCTTTCGACTCACCTAACGTATTTAGAAAATAATAGTCTTACAATGTTCCACGAAATGCAGACTGCGCCAAGTAGAAGCCATTATCATTCACCTGTAGAGCTCCGATCACAGTCTTAGGTTTAGTTCCATGTCCAGATGCCATAGCAATCGGTTGCTGCGCATCTGTTCTCTTGCTTGTACGCTTACGAGTCTCCAATCTAAAGCGAGGAGTCGAATTTCTAAAGGTAGTTCAGCAGTAGGCGCACGGACTTCACCTTTACAGTTTTTCGCATGTCGACGCAAATTATCAATTCGAGTAAAACATTCATAACACTCATCACAGCGAAATTTCATGCGAGAAGGATTCTTTGTACATTTACTCCTCTCGTGTCTCCGTACATCATGAGCAAATTCAAACGTCATATCGCAGAAGCTGCAAGGATACCGCGGTGATGAAGACGAACCTTTCAGACTCGATCCAGATACTGACGTTGCCGCCGACGTACCATTTCCAGGCATACTCTTATGCACATCAATCATTCGCTGTTGTATAGACACCTTTACTTTCTCCCGAGCAACAGGTCCTTTGCATGTCTCCAAGTGTTGCTGCAAATTAGCATTTCTTGTAAATTGCTTACGACATTTCTCACAGCCAAACATTTTTCGATAAAGGTTCTTAGCACATTCTCTGATCTCGTGTCGTCGAGCATTGCTGTTGTTTGAGAAAATCTTGTCGCAGTAACAGCACCGATGTTCGTTGTTTGTTGTCGAATCACCACCCATTAAAGTCACCATCGAGGGCGAAACAGCGTTCGACGAGGTTTTCTGTACAGCCAACACTACCGGCATTAAAGTCTCTTCTGCTGGTGGTATCATGTCTGATGAAGTCTCCTCCAGTGTTGTCGTCGTTGTTGCCAACGGGATCTGCTCCTCCGTCGTAGCTGTCGTCAAGGTTCCTGTAGACGATGGTACAACCTCCATCGAGTTCGTCGTTAAAGTCGGTAAAGATGCCATCGAGTTCGCAAGAACAGGTAATTACGTGATTAATGCACCAGATGAAACAAACTAGGTGATCCATACACCGTCGTCGTCAGTTACAAACTGAGCGACCTGCTGTCTAGGACTCGCTTATATAGATGCACCGGATGGAATAATACGCTAGTCAAATCAAGAACAATTTATTATAATACTAGAGTCAAAACAACATTAAAAATAGAAGCACCTTCAACAAAAAGGAAGCACATTATGGAAGCACAATAAAAAGGCAGCACATTTGGAAGCACCGTCAACGAAATGGAAGCACATTTGGAAGCACCGTCAACAAAATGGAAGCACCGACAACGAAAAGGCAGCACATTTGGAAGCACCATCAACGAAAAGGCAGCACATTTGGAAGCACCAACAACGAAAAGGCAGCACATTTGGAAGCACCGACAACAAAAAGGCAGCACATTTGGAAGCACCGACAACGAAAAGGCAGCAGATTTGGAAGCTCCATCAACAAAAAAAAAAAAGGCAAAAAGGAAGCACAAGTTACGAGATCTAAGTCTTAGTTAGAAATCAGAATACAATAAATAAAAGCATTAAATTCTTATAATTTTAATTATTTATTTTATTTCTTTACATTATACAAATGCAAGTAAAACAAACCATTATTGTATGTAGCCAGCTTTCCTCAGTTCCATGAGTATGAAGGATAATTATTTGATGCACGAATAGTTTCCTGCACAAAGCGAACCATGTAGAAGTCTTAGCCAATCAACCAATATGTTTGGATATTTCCATGATGTGTAATCATTCTCTTCTACCATCATCTTCCTTGCACGTTTATAAAAAAAATTATGGTCTCAGGTGTCTCCCGTTTTACCACCAACCTCAGGGTAACTTTCATTTTTGAGACGGTGATCATCACAAGCTTGATCAGATTTATTTAATATATCACGTCGTTTCCATCGTTTCGGTCTCAGGACACCACTACATTCTTCGATCTTGTCAGCTTTAGGTGCTTCATCATAGTCTATGTCTTTGTCAACAGCCTCAGAGTCACTGTAACAATCACCGTAGAAGGAATCGTCTTCACCCAATTTACCGTAATAATTCGATGTTGATGATGTTGAATGTCTTCATCGTCTTCATGCTTCCTTTTTAGGAGTCCATCATTTTTACAAATTAGGAAAGATCTACTTGTATTCGGCTGGAATATATTCTCACTTTTCACGTTAAGGATTCTTCCATTGTCTTTATTCTTCCGTAAATCATCAACCTCCTTCAATTTAAGTTCTTTGTCGAGATCGAAAGAGCCAAGAAAATTATTGTCATAATGCAGATCACTCTTCCTTAGTCTAGTAGATTCATCGTTGTCCTCTAGCTTGTACGCAGGCTTGGCGTTACAAGTTCTGCCATGTATTTTTAAGCTCTCTCTCCGCGTAAACGACTTGCTACATCGAACACAACTTATCATATTGCGCAGTGGATTTTTAACACAGTCATTCTTCTCGTGTTGTCTTTTATTCTTTCTCCAGATAAACTCTTTGCTGCATAACTTACACCTATGTTCTTTCGATACAGCGTCAGATCCCAAATCGGAATTCATATTAGTTACTGAGACTAATGCCAGATACCAACTGAGTGTTTTAAATTATATCCATTACTTAAATATATTTTTTTTCATATTTCATCATAGAGAATTAATATATCTCATGCAAAAGTACTTAATGCATGTAGTTTTGCTTTTCAACAACAGATGTCGCCACATGTTGCTTGCAGGTAAATAATATTTAGTTCTTTTATGCGGGATGCGGGATGCTCACTAACGATCGCAAAAGAAGGATGGCTTCGCTAGACTCCAAGGAGAAGGAAGTCCGTCCTTCCTGTTAGTGCTTCTTAGATTTCTCAGATTTTATTATTGTTTGACCGAGAAATGATATTTTTTTTTAATTTCCACCTGATAAAAATATTACAAGTGTTGATTAAGTAGCAGAAATTCACTAATTAAATGTAACCTTAAATAAATTAACATGACTCATTAAATAAAAAAAATCCTTCATGAAGAGATCAATTGCTCATCTGTAACCAGAAGCACTTGCAGAAAATCATCAAAATATTGACAAGTATAATCAGGAGCACACGGAGAAAACCATCAAAATATTGACAAAAATATTCAGGAGCACACGGAGAAAACAACCATAATATTGTCAAGAATAATCAGGAAAACACGGAGAAAACCACCATAATATTGACAAGAGTAATCGGAAGCACACGGAGAAAACCGCCACAAGTTTTATTTGTTATCATAAAATTACAGAAAAAAATTAATAAATAAAATCACAAAAAATTCAAAAACTGATTCTGGCTTGGACTAGAACTCTATCTTTGCTCAACAATGAGAAGTTCACAAGCTAGCATAATCAGTTTTTGGATTTTTTGTGATTTTTTTATTAATTTTTTATTAATTTTTTCCTGTAATTTTATGATAACAAATAAAAATAGTGGCGGTTTTCTCCGTGTGCTTCCGATTATTCTTGTCAATATTATGGTGGTTTTCTCCGTGTGCTCCTGATTATTCTTGTCAATATTTTGATGGTTTTCTCCGTGTGCTCCTGATTATACTTGACAATATTTTGATGATTTTCTGTAAGTGCTTCTGGTTACAGATGAGCAATTGATCTCTTCATGAAGGATTTTTTTATTTAATGAATCATGTTAATTTATTTAAGGTTACATTTAATTAGTGAATTTCTGCTACTTAATTAACACTTGAAATATTTTTATCAGGTGGAAATTAAAAAAAAATATAATTTCTCAGTCAAATAATAATAATCTCTGAGAAATCTAAGAAGCACTAACAGGAAGGACGGACTTCCTTCTCCTTGGAGTCTAGCGAAGCCATCCTTCTTTTGCGATCGTTAGTGAGCATCCCGCATCCCGCATAAAAGAACTAAATATTATTTACCTGCAAGCAACATGTGGCGACATCTGTTGTTGAAAAGCAGAACTACATGCATTAAGTACTTTTGCATGAGATATATTAATTCTCGCTGATGAAATATGAAAAAAATTATTTTTAAGTAATGGATCTAATTTAAATCACTCAATTGGTATCTGGCATTAGTCTCAGTAACTAATATGAATTCCGATTTGGGATCTGACGCTGTATCGAAAGAACATAGGTGTAAGTTTAGCAGCAAAGAGTTTATCTGGAGAAAGAATAAAAGACAACACGAAAAGAATGACTGTGTTAAAAATCCACTGCGCAATATGATAAGTTGTGTTCGATGTAGCAAGTCGTTTACGCGGAGCGAGAGCTTAAAAATACATGGCAGAACTTGTAACGCCAAGCCTGCGTACAAGCTAGAGGACAACGATGAATCTACTAGACTAAGGAAGAGTGATCTGCATTATGACAATAATTTTCTTGGGTCTTCCGATCTCGACAAAGAACTTAAATTGAAGGAGGTTGATGATTTACGGAAGAATAAAGACAATGGAAGAATCCTTAACGTGAAAAGTGAGAATATATTCCAGCCGAATACAAGTAGATCTTTCCTAATTTGTAAAAATTGTGGACTCCTAAAAAGGAAGCATGAAGACGATGAAGACACTTCAACATCATCAACATCGAATACTTACGGTTAATTGGGTGAAGACGATTTCTTCTACGGTGATTGTTACAGTGACTCTGATGCTGTTGACGAAGACATATACTATGATGAAGCACCTAAAGCTGACAAGATCGAAGAATGTGTCGGTGTCCTGAGACCGAAACGATGGAAACGACGTGATATATTAAATAAATCTGATCAAGCTTGTGATGATCACCGTCTCAAAAATGAAAGTTACCCTGAGGTTGGTGGTAAAACGGAAGACACCAGAGACCATAATATTTATTATAAACGTGCAAGGAAGATGATGGTAGAAGAGAATGATTACACATCATGGAAAGATCCAAACATATTGGTTGACCGGCTAAGACAACTACATGGTTCGCTTTGTGCAGGAAACTATTCGTGCATCAAATAATTATCCTTCATACTCATGGAACTGAGGAAAGCTGGCTACATACAATAATGGTTTGCTTTACTTGCATTTTTATAACGTAAAGAAATAAAATAAATAATTTAAATTATAAGAATTTAATGTTTTTATTTCTTGTATTCTGATTTCTAACTAAGACTTAAATCTCGTAACTTGTGCTTCCTTTTTGCCTTTTTTTTTTGTTGATGGAGCTTCCAAATCTGCTGCCTTTTCGTTGGTGGTGCTTCCAAATGTGCTGCCTTTTCGTTGTCGGGGTTTCCAAATGTGCTGCCTTTTCGTTGTTGGTGCTTCCAAATGTGCTGCCTTTTCGTTGATGGTGCTTCCAAATGTGCTGCCTTTTCGTTGTCGGTGCTTCCATTTTGTTGACGGTGCTTCCAAATGTGCTTCCATTTCGTTGACGGTGCTTCCAAATGTGCTGCCTTTTTATTGTGCTTCCTATTTGTTGATGGTGCTTCTATTTTTAATGTTGTTTTGACTCTAGTATTATAATAAATTGTTCTTGATTTGACTAGCGTATTATTCCATCCGGTGCATCTATATAAGCGAGTCCTAGACAGCAGGTCGCTCAGTTTGTAACTGACGACGACGGTGTATGGATCACCTAGTTTGTTTCATCTGGTGCATTAATCACGTAATTACCTGTTCTTGCGAACTCGATGGCATCTTTACCGACTTTAACGACGAACTCGATGGAGGTTGTACCATCGTCTACAGGAACCTTGACGACAGCTACGACGGAGGAGCAGATCCCGTTGGCAACAACGACGACAACACTGGAGGAGACTTCATCAGACATGATACCACCAGCAGAAGAGACTTTAATGCCGGTAGTGTTGGCTGTACAGAAAACCTCGTCGAACGCTGTTTCGCCCTCGATGGTGACTTTAATGGGTGGTGATTCGACAACAAACAACGAACATCGGTGCTGTTACTGCGACAAGATTTTCTCAAACAACAGCAATGCTCGACGACACGAGATCAGAGAATGTGCTAAGAACCTTTATCGAAAAATGTTTGGCTGTGAGAAATGTCGTAAGCAATTTACAAGAAATGCTAATTTGCAGCAACACTTGGAGACATGCAAAGGACCTGTTGCGCGGCAGAAAGTAAATGTGTCTATACAACAACGAATGATTAAAGTGCATAAGAGTATGCCTGGAAATGGTACGTCGGCGGCAACGTCAGTATCTGGATCAAGTCTGAAAGGTTCGTCTTCATTACCGCGGTATCCTTGCAGCTACTGCGATATGACGTTTGCATTTGCTCATGATGTACGGAGACATGAGAGGAGTAAATGTACAAAGAATCCTTCTCGCATGAAATTTCGCTGTGATGAGTGTTATGAATGGTTTACTCGAATTGATAATTTGCGTCGACATGCGAAAAACTGTAAAGGTGAAGTCCGTGCGCCTACTGCTGAACTACCTTCAGAAATTTCGACTCCTCGCTTTAGATTGGAGACTCGTAAGCGTACAAGCAAGAGAACAGATGCGCAGCAACCGATTGCTATGGCATCTGGACATGGAACTAAACCTAAGACTGTGATCGGAGCTCTACAGGTGAATGATAATGGCTTCTACTTGGCGCAGTCTGCATTTCGTGGAACAATGAAAGACTATTATTTTCTAAATACGTTAGGTGAATCGAAAGACATTTGTAATTTTCTTGATGATATCAGACAGAACATAATCAATCAGCTTACTGATGATGTAGCAACAAACGGACCTTTGAAATAAAACTTGTGGTTGGACTGTATATATGGAAAGCCATATCCGTTCGATGACAAAGAGAAGAAATGTGCATTCAAGACTTCGGCTGCAGTAATTTACAGTTCTGTGTTGTGAAGCAAACAGTTAAACACGGTATCCAGAAGCTCTGCCAAGAAGAGGAGGATTATGTCAGTAAAGGTTCTGGTTGGTCTGTCTAGTATAAACCGATTGGAGCTAAGAATAAGTCATTTCACACCGCTGCGGAACTAAATGATTATAATATTGCTGGCTTTCGCAAGTGTTCGTGTAGTAAAGTAGAAATTATGTAATAAATATTATGTTTGTAAAAGAACTTGCGGTGTTTTATTTCTCAAACCTGACACTTTTCTGATATTTAAATTCAAGTTTGTATGGGTCAGGGATCGAACCAAGTATCGATTTTATAGGTAGATTAATGATTTTTTTATAAATTTATGGGTCAATAGATACAAATATCCAAGATGACGGACGTACTGGCCTATAGCATGATGGTTGATTTGGAAACTATGCTTCATTTAGGACTTTGATCATTATTTATTAAAATTATTATTTTTTATATAAAATTAAATATTTTGCATCATCCTGGGATCGAACGAAGGACAGGAATCGATCGAATCAATCAGTATATTTAACATCAATTTATTTAATGAATTTTGGAATTTTTCCCGCATTTCTAGCATTAAAATTACGGATTTTCAAGATGGTGCCCAAATTTCAAGATGGCGGATGTCACAGTAATAAATTATTACTGAACTCTAGCGGGTAAGAATTAAACTAACGTGGCATCAGCGCACTCTAGCAGACGATAACATGATGGTGGCTTCCAGCAAACGAAGACAAGATGGTGGTCATGACGTCATACTGGGTGACGATATATACTTTGACATAAGTGGTGGGGGCCAGTCTGCCAGCACCCACTGTGAGGGAAGGATCGGTCGCCATATTTTTTTGCCCTCGTCGGGTTCGAATCGAGGACTCCGAGCTCCATGCCGTAAATTTATGTTTTTTTAAATATTTTTTATTAAAATTTATTACATGATTTTTTTTATAATTTTTAAATTTTTTTTCATTAAAATCTGATAATAAATTTAAAGATGGCGGGCGTAACGGAAATTGCAGCGGTGACGTCATAATCCATGATGACGTCAGAGGCTTATCTGAGGCTGTAGACATGGATGCTTAAGCCTCTATATGGACATTTCTAGCTGCTGGAATTTTTAAGGACTAAAACGGGAAATTTTCCCTCGAAACGGGATTTTTTCCCTAGAAAATGGGAAATTTTTTTCTTAAAACGGGAATTTTTGAGTCATTTTGAGTCATTTTTGAGGAATTTTGAGGAATTTTTGCCGCCGTGACGTCACATATCTAAGATGGCGGTCGGCACCTCAGGCACCTCACCCTGAATTCTGTGCCCGGACCGTCATTTACATACTACTATTCTTAAATACTTCAAAAAGAAATTAAAGTCAACACCTTACCCCACGCTGTGTTATTTTTAGAAAATTGTCTTCTTTCTCTTTTTTTTTTCTCTCTCTCTCTCTGTCGTTTTGCACCTCTACGATATACTTACGAGTCGAGGTTTGAATTGCCTAAGAAGTTTCACTTTTATCACGTGTACTGAACTACACGAGATTTTTTTTTTTAAATCTTTATTATTAAACAATTTGTAGTCATCGTGGGTCCAAAATGCTGAAGCTTGTGGTCAAAATGATTTTCTTATTAAACGGTTTAAATGGTTTATTGTGGCTTGATACGGACCAGCGAACTTTAAGTTTGTGTCTTCCGAAAATCTTTTTTTTTTTTTGTGAGTCACCGCAAGACACGATTGTTCAAGGTAGCATCTAGCAACATAATGGTTGGACAACGGGAAAACCTTCCCTAAAAACGGTGATATGTTGCCTGGGCCAACTGACCAATCAGTACAAATACCACCTTGCATGGTAATAGAAATACCTCCGTGAGCAGTATTTTTATCCGCATTTCTGGACTAGATGACTACTGGCTGGAATTCTCAGAATACCAATACGAGATACTCAGCACAAGCCAAACATGCCAGAACTTCAACAAAAGTTTGTATGAGGAATATAATTCAAAACTACTGAACTGTAGTGAAATCGAAAATAAAGCATGCTGAAAAAATTAAAAACACTTACAAAATTGAGCTTATTTCAATACTAGTATTTATATATAGGTACGTATCTTTTGATGATGGTTTTCCATAAAAACTTTTTAAGGGGCTACTATTTTATGAAATACGACTCACCAAAACCCTCAAGTTGTCCTCCCAAACAATTCGAAGCTTTGTATGTCGATAATAAAAAAAAACGATGAACACGCATTTATCAGGATATGTGCTCACCTTACAAACTATGTTCCGAAAAAAACAACAACCAAGACGGAGGCGCGGCCGTGTGATCAACACGCTAACTACTCTATCCGGCACAGAGGCCCTGGAGGGGAGATGCGCCGGGTTGCCGAGGTCACCGCACGCACACGGCGCTGCGGGCAGTGTCCAGGTCTCCGCTGCATCGAGGTGTGGCGTGTTTCTGTGCCCCGGCGAACCAGTGGTTGAGGACGGCGAGTTATACGAGGCGTGTCCGGAAAGTAAGTACCGCTTGCTCGTTAAAAAAATAAGCTCACGGAAAAAAGCTTTTTATTGAAAGTTTTTATTTACTACATATCTACATCACTTTTTTTTTTTTTTTTTTTTTTTACATAGTCACCATACAGGAATGGATTGGACGTCTTTGCCATACGCATCACAGTCTTCGAATATGCATTTCGTGTAGTCTATGTACAGGCGCTTAGTAAACATCTCCGGGATAACGTTTAAGTTATATATGTACGTAGTCGAGTCGAAAAATGGCTACTTTTTTTTTTGTACGGAAAGGGCTTTATTGTGGTTTATTTAATAAAACTTGAGTCAACAATTACAACCAAGTGTATAAAATTACGATTTTCTACTGGTTCAATTTCCATGCAGAGCGGTTAAATAAACTGGTCGAGTGTTGCGAAAAGTTTTTGGAATTGAATGGCGACTGTGGAAATGTGTGTTGTAGATATGTAGTAAAATAGATCTTTCAATAAAACCACTTTTTTTTTCATGAGTTAATTTTTTTAATGACCGAACAGTACTTTCTGGACACGCCTCGTAATATAAAATGCAACTCGGTCCTGGTGGTCGGTAGCCACGAAGTCTGTCACATGCTACATGCACTGTGCACTTCCGTCGGCCCGAGGGTCGTAGCGCAGTTCCCCCTCCCCCGCGAGCAAGGTGGAGCTCTGCCCAGCTCTCCAGCATCCAGCTCCGCTGCCGTGACGGTCCAGAGCGCTGGATCAGCTGGAGCCGCGCTTTACAGTGATCCCCGGTCAAGGTCCTCGTGGCTGCAACCATGCGCCAACTGGTGGTGGACATGCACAGATTTACTGAAAATAAAAGAATTAATACTAGGGCGATCGATATCATCACATAAATTAAAAAGGGGGGTATACACCTTACTACACATATTTTTCACGAAAAATTATTTTCATATTTTAATTACACCCAGAGGGGGGAAAAAATCAAAGCATTTTGCAGGTATGAAATATTGAAATAACCTATTGGAGATGCCTATTTACACGATTGAAAAATTAAAAAAAAAATAGTTTTTAAAAACTTTTTGTTTGTTTGTTTGTCTGATTTTCTGTTTGTTCGAACATCAATCGAAAACTACTTGACGGATTTTGAGAATTTTTTTTTAATTAGAAAGATCTTCGGATAACTTAGAAACTAGGAGTAGTATAGGTTGGCCGGTCCGGGCACTGGGTCCTGGATATGGTGCCTGTGGTGCCGACCGCCATTTTGGATTGTGATGTCACGGCGGGCATCTTTTAATGAGTGAGACCTTGATTTTGACCTTGACATTTGACCTTCAAAATTTGCCAAAATTTTCCAATTTTTTGGAAAAAAAAAATTCCGCCAAAAATTCTCAAAAAATTTCACAATTCAAAAATTAGGATTTCGAAAAACCTCAAAATTCGTTTTGCCTTACAAAGAACTCAAAATCCTAAAAACGGCTTCAGCATCCATGTCTACAGCCTCCGATAAGCCATTTCTAGGAATAAGGATACCATTACCGCCATCTTGGATTATGACGTCACCGTTGCAACTTCCGTTACGGCCGCCATTACTTAAATCTTTATTTATTATCCGATTTTAATGAAAAATAATTTAAAATTTCTAAAAAATCCAATTAATAAAATTTAAATAAAAACTTTTACGACACGAAGCTTGGAGTCCTCGGTTCAAACCCTGTGAAGGCAAAAAAAATAAATAAAAATGGAGACCGATCCTTCTTCCAAGGAAGCCGCTGGCAGACTGACTCCCCCCACCACTTATGTCAAAGTATATATATCGTCACCTAGTATGACGTCATGTCCGCTATCTTGAAAATTCGTAATTTTAATGCTAAAGATTCGAGAAAAATTCTAAAATTCTTTAAATAAATTTGTAAGCAATATACTGATTGATTCGTTCGATTCCTGTCCTTGGTTATATACCTGGACGATGCAAAAAATTGTAATTTTATGTAAATATAATAATTTCAATAAATCATGTTCAAAACTCTTAAAGAGGCTTAAAATCCTATACAACCAGCCTCCAGTAAGCCGTTATGTAGTCCACCATCTTGGAAATGTGTATTTATTGACCCATAAATTTATAAAAAATATTAAATTCATAAAACAATCAAATATTAATTTAGATATTGAATCGATACTTGGTACGATCCCTGGGCGATACAAAACAACTTTAATTATTAAAATGACACAAAAGTGACAGGTTTGAGAAACTATAAACACCGCAAGTTCTTTTAAAAAACAAAAAATTTTATTACATAAATTCTACACTACTACAAGTACCTACATAAAACATAGACAAATTACTAAAGTCTTGTGGATTTCTCGATTTCTGCATCTGCCACCCACGAATTAAAGCGTGGTGGAAAGCCCCACCATTTGAAGTAGGATCGTCCATTTTTTCGTTTTATAATTTTCTTCACCAAGTGCGTATCGGGATACAACGTAGTCTGAATCTCTTCGGCATAGAAGCCGCCACGAATAAGTATGTGGTCTAAATCTTCGAGGTAGTAGGTCCTAGGCTCTGATTCACGAACATGTGTCACACGGAAAAGTTCAGGACTCCAGTTCGCAGTGAAACCTTTCTCGAAGATACCTTTCTGCTTGGAGATTCGCACAATGTCACCGACATTAGCTTTAATATTTCGTGGATCTTTCTTCTTCGTGTTGGATAACATTGTTTGAAGTAGGCGATTGTCATTTACGTCTTTTGGCTTCATTTTCGTGGTAGAATGCACTGTGGAATTATACTCGCTTATTAGTTTCGGCAAGATGTCAAGCCACTTGTAGTTTCCGTTAGCCATGAACCGCCGCCACATCTTGGAACGCAAAGATCTGTTAAACCTTTCGACAACGGAGGATTTGACGTTACTAAATGTAGAATAGTGTTTGATGTCATACTTTTTCATCAAAGCCTTGAAGGTTGCATTGTAGAATTCTTTCCCGAGGTCCGTTTGCAGGTGGGACGGTACACGACCATCACGCAAAATATTGTCCATGGCCTTGGCTACTTAAGTTGCAGTCTTTGATTTTACAGGTCTAGCCCAAGCAAACTTGCTATAAACATCGATGACTGTCAACATGTACTTAGAAAAACCTTTATTCAATAGGGATTATGGAATCATCTCAACAAGGTCCGCCTGGAACAAATCATCATCAATTCCGCGAACTATGACTTTGCGACGAAGGTATTTTCGTCTAGCAGGAGCATGAAGTTCGTGAGCGATTCCGGTTCGACTCATTGTATGTAGCCGGCTTCCCTCAGTTCTTCAAGTATGGATACTATTTCGTTGATGTGCGAACAGTTTCCTACACTAAGCGAAGCATGTAGAATTCTAAGGTGATGAACTATTTCATTGGGGTCGTCCCAAATATCTGACCACTTTCTAGCTTTTTTAAACCTTCTCCATGTACTGTTATTTCACTGAAGAGATTAGCGAGAATGTCGATTTTTTCAAGATCTACGTCTTTATATACACCACTATCTGGATCGTTATCGCGAAAATGTGCATTGGTTAGCTCTTGCAGTTTAATGTACTCTTGTAAGTCTTTGTGAGAATATCATTTTGGCTCCTTGCGAAACAGCAATTCGTACAGTCCCGTTATCCAGCGCGTTTTGAACTCCTCTACGCGCACGATATTTCCTGGTAGAAAGTCTATTTCTTTAGCACAGAGGAACCACTTATTATTTTTTCTGTACACTCCGTAGGTCGTGTCATTATTCAGACTCGTAAACGATATCAGCTATGGCCGGACCATTGCATTTTCTTGGTGTCCCTTTATCGGTATTTTTTTCTTGTGCATGGACTCTGTACTCGTTAAGTCCTCTTCTTCTTGATCTGGTTCATACATTCTCTTCTTTACAGTTGGAATTTCATCTTCAACTTCTTTCTGTCTTCACATTGATGGATGGTTCTTCCTTATTTCTAAGTTTGTCGAGGCGACTAGTGATTGGTTTAAATATCTTTTCATTTTCCATCTCACGTGCGAGTCTGGTTCGTCTAGAAAGTAGATACTTTCACGAACAGACTGTATAGCTCGATGAAGGTCACTGGCCAGGTCCGACATTGAACAGGCTGAAAACATATTGCAAGACCTCCTTTTATACTTTTTTATTCGTTCGCAGAAACTTCTTTCTTGTGTTTGGCTAAATATGAATTTGTTGACAAGTGAGTTAGTGATGCTTTCAGACAACTTTGAAATGTCCTCAAATCGTCACGTCTTTGCGCATTTGATACTTCGATCATGTCGCAAATGCGAGAATCCGAGGCTTCCACGCTCTGGTCGATAGCAACGAGATACTCTAGTATATCGTTTTTCATATTTTCTACTTTTTGAGCCAGTAGCGAAATGTATTTGCGGATAACGTCGTCATGAGACTTGAGAGCAGTACGTAAGTCTCGACTGCTACGACCGAATTTCGAAATGGTATGACTCATGTTTGACGATAAACTGATCGAAACCTTGTCTGTACCTACCCTTATATAGAGGCCAGTCTTTGACTATAACTAGGAATCCGTGTTCTTCTTTCCAACACAAGGAGCACATGTCTTTAAATTCCTGGGTTGTCATGTCGGTGTTAACGTGATCGTCATAGGCGTGACGTAAATTAAGTTCGTCCATGCGAAAAAGTACTATGACATTTGCGTTGTCTCGTAGGAGATGTTTTGGAATACGACTGTAAGTCTGACAAGGTAAACGCAGTCTACCTTGGCGTGACTGCCCATGGAAAAGCACTCTTGTATTATGCCTTACTTCTCGCACATTACATCGTCGAAAACAAACACGGAATTGGCTTTTGTTTCGCTTGGAGGTACCACATCCGCATTATCATTAAATGGAAAATACTCCAGACCATCCACCGATTTTAGAACTGTAACTAGTCGCTGGTATTTTGGCTGTTGCAACGATTTGGAATAGAGGTAAACATTTTCGAACCTAAGACCGTTTGGCTCCTCTAATAAACTCAACAGAACGCACGTTTTACCGCAGTTGGACGGACCCGCCATTATGCATCGTATGGCAGAAGGCAACAGTAAGCCATGTCGTGCTTCACGCGCACTAAATACATCGTTTTGCTTAATGCGCACGGGCAATCACACTTCTTGCCTGACGACTTGCATTGTACTGAAAATAATTGTATAAAATAAGCGTATTTATACTTTCTGGTCAGTTATGCGAAATGACTTGAAGAGGTAAGAACAAAAATACATCGGTGCAGGACTCGTGAACTCGCTGATAAATAACCTACCCTTCGAGCTACACATTCCCGGCTACAGATTCTGCGGCACCGGCATGAAACTAGCGAAAGGGTAAGCTCGCGGTGACGTGGGCATTAATTCTCTGGACGAAAAGTGCAAACAACACTACATCGCCTACTCGCTCAGCAAGGATCTGGAATCTAGGAACAGAGCAGATCAGATATTGGCACAGGAAGCTGAAGAAATAAGTAATCGCCGCGTGGGGCGTATCTAAAATCATGAAGGCAAAGACCAAATTAGGACTGGGTGCTCGTCGAGCCAGCTCCTTCAAGTCAAAGACTAACTCACGCAAGACCAAACGCAAGACTGGTGCAGGCGTGCAAAAAGCCAAGAAAAAATTAAAGACTCTCGACAAGAAGATTATAGGAGCATTTCTTCCTTTGTTTTTGCCTGCATTGGGTGCTCTCGGCGGCCTCATCGGTGCAACGAGCGGTATAATGCGGGCATTAAACACTTCGAAGAATGAACGCAAGCAGTTAAAAGAAGCACAGCGACACAATGCCAACATGGAAGCCATTGCCATGGGTAAAAAAAAAAAAAAAAACGGCGCAGGACTTTACTTGCAACCTCTCAAATCAGGTCGAGGCATGAGAAAAAAAACGAATGAAAAAATCCTAAGTTCGCTGCCGAAACGTCCGCTCACCAATATAGATTTTATCAGGTACGCTCGATAACTGAAAATACCAAATTTCCGCGGCGTATTTATGAGAGACACTTTACCCAGCAAGCCAAAGACACGTGAGTGCGCCATAATTAATTTAGACACGTTGGCGGGTCGTGGCACGCACTGGGTGGCTTATGTAAAGACTGGAAAAATGGCCGAGTACAACGACAGTTTTGGAAATGTAAGTCCTCCGCCTGAACTTAGGCGGTACCGGGGCCGGGCCACTATACTGTTCTACAATTATGAAACGGAACAGAAGCCTAATAAAACAAACTGCGGACACTTGTGTCTTCACTTTTTAACAAACATAGATTAGCTACCAAAAAAACAATTGCTACTTAAACGTTGTGCAGTGATGATAATTTATTAGTCATGTCGATAAATCTTACCCTGACAGGTCACACATCTGAGCTGCGGGCGGTTCATTTCCCGCCTCTGGATTTAGACGGAGAATGGTGTATATGACTCGTAGATTTTCAAACGTATAATGCCATACCGAATATCGACGAAGAAACTTGCAAGATCTCCTCTGAAAGCGATGGGACCGCTCATGAAATACAGTAACCTGTTGGCTCTTACGAAATTCACGACATTGCAAATTACATCAGGGATATGTTGCCACAGGATGTAGACTTTCAACTGCGTGGAAATCCAAACACTCAAAAAAGCTTTCTAACATGCAGTGAAATAGTCGACTTTACGAAACCTGGGACCATAGGTACGATGCTCGGATTCGAATCAAAGGTGTATGATACAGGAAGAACGTATGAATCTACGCGGGCAGTAAACATTTTGCCTGTGAATGAAATAAGAATAAACTTTAATTTCTCAAGTGGAATGTATCTCAACGGAAGACTAAGCAACATGCTGCACGAGTTTTCACCGATGGTCCCGCCAGGATATAAACTGGTCGAAGTACCGCAAAGTATCATTTACGTTCCAGTCGTCGTGAAGTGCGCACACGAAGTCGTCGTCAGAATCGTTGACCAGCGAAGACGATTGGTGAATTTTCAAGAACCAGCTGGAAACCTATGTCCCTGATCCCGTGACCTGCGAACCAGTTGGAACCAGAGTGACGAGGCAGTGCGTGCGGCATTAAAGACTATGCTTGCGAAAATGCCTAATTCCTTAACCTAATGTGTATTTGTGTAATTTTTATAAATAAATGTGTAAAACTTGAACTTTTGTGTTTTTTATTTCTATAATTTTTAGGTACCTAATAAAAAAATAATTTTGAATACAGACAATATTTTGACTCATGTACTATACCAGTAGACCGCGGGTATAATAAGCGAGGTTCAGACGACTGGACCCTCAGTTCACCTCTGGCCGCGTTACAGTATGGACTTGTTCTCTTCAATAAGTTTCGTGGGATTTAGTTACTGCTCCAATGTCGACCGGGATAGACTGTTTACCGTCAGCAGCGGGGACCTCGATGACAGCAGCGATGATGGAGTCGGAGATCCTGATACAAGCTGCAGAGGAGACCACGATAAGTGCTGTTCCATCATCCGCTGAAGTATCATCATCTGCATTCCAGACTTCAATATTAATGAAGAGCGTACATCGCATCAATGAAAATATTGTGGTGCATAAATAACCTGCAGTAGGTCTCTTACAATCTCTCGAGTGACATATAAGTGCGACAAATGCGATAAGGTTTTTTCACATTGTAACAGTCTGGATAGTCACAAGATTATGTGCATAGGAAAAGAAACAAGTGCTAGTTTGCTTCCATACCATCAGACATCCTCATTTATTGCTTTACCTGAGACAATAGTCAACAAAAGAGCAGTAGTCAATTGCCAAAACTTGAAGGATCAGTTTTGTTTTAAATGGAGTATTTTGGCAAGATTTGTCGAGGGAAGTCATCAAAACCGTGTTGATAAGAGGTATTATACTTTGGAGAATAAGTTCAACTTTACTGGTCTGTACTATCCGCCACCATTAAATCAGATAAAAAAATTTTGTGCAAAATAACCCTTAAGTTTCAGTTAATGTGTATGGTCTAAATGCGGATAATAAAGTGTGTCCGATTCGGGTAACCAAACAAGAAAGAAAAAAATCATTACGATTTGTTGTTTGTGACAAATGAAAGCGGTGCTGCACACTACTGCTACATCAATAACTTCTCCCGACTTGTGAGACCTTAGGTTAAAAAAACATAATCATAAGATTTATGTGTGTAAGATGTGCTTTAAGTATTTCGCTAATCGACCGCGGAAAACAGAACTCACAGCTATACAGTGTCTAGAACAGCACAAGATTAAATGCGGAAATAAATCTTGTACAGAGTCTGTTTAGGTTGAGCAAAACTTTAGTAATTTGTCTGTGTTTTTTTGTACTTGTAGTTTGTAGAATTTATGTAATAAATTTTTTGGGTTTTTAAAACAACTTGCGGTGTTTTTATTTTCTCAAATCTGCCACTTTAGTGGTACATATTTAAAATTAAAGTTGTATTGTATCGGTCAGGGATCGAACCAAGTACCCTAGTCAATCTTATCAATCAGTATATATTTATATTACAAATTTATTTAATGCTTTTTGAACTTTTTCCCGAATCTCTAGCATTAAAATTACGAATTTACAATATGGTGTTCGTAATGGCTTATAGAATGACGGTAGTAGTTGTTTTTAAGCCTCTTTTAGGATTTTGAACATAGTTTATTGAAATTATTATTTTTTACATAAAATTAAACATTATCGCATTAGTTGGGTATCAAACCAAGGATAGGAATCGATTGAATCAATCAGTATATTTATTGCCAATTTATCGAATGAATTTTGAAATTTTTCCCGAATTTCTAGCTAAATAATTACACAATTCCAAGATGGCGTTCAAATGACAAGATGGCGTTCAAATGACAAGATGGCGGGCGTCACAGTAATAATAAATGATTACTGCACTCTAGAGGGTAAGAATTAAACTAACATGACATCAGCGCACTCTAGCAGACGAAAACAAGATGGCGGACATGACATTATACCAACTGACGATATACGAGGTTGTTTTTTTTTTCATCCTCCGATGGCTGTAATAAAAACGGGAATGAATTGGGAAATAATTTTAATGTCAAAATAAACGTACATCTTTACTCTATTTTTCCACATAATCACCGTGCAGATTGAGGCATTTGTCGTACCGATGCACCAGCTTTCCAATACCCTCTGCATAAAATGATGCCTCCTGCTTATTCAGCCACGTTTTAACAGTGCCCTGCAGTGTGATTACAGTTTCATTTCTCCATGGCATGCCCATTAATCGATACCCTAATCGCTCGTACACGAATCGACACGTCTCGTAGTGTTTACCCCCTTCCACCAACCATGTGGAGCGGCCAACTCACACCTCAGTTGAAGCTTGGTTATGGGAATGTCATCATGGCTGCAACGATAAACTGTACGGCGAAATGCGAGCTGCGTGGAGTCACTGCAGCAGAAATCCATCGCCGAATGAGTGTTGTGTACGGTGAAAACTTTATGAGCGATGGCGTTGTGCGAGAGTGGTGTCGGAAATTCCGCGAAGGCCGTATTGATGTTCATGATGAAGGTGGCCAAGGAAGGCAGTCGGTAGCAACAGATGAAATAGTTCAGAGAGTTGATGCAGTTGTTCGTGAGAGACGTCGATTCACGATTTCAGAACTGTCTGAACAATTTCCGCTCATTTCAAGGTCAGCCCTATATGCCATTGTTACAGACAATCTCGAATACAGGAAAATCTGTGCCCGATGGGTACCCAAGATGTTGACTGACATCAACAAGGAGCGGCGAATGGCATCAGCCTTGCCGTTTTTGCTGCGTTACGCAGACGATGGTGAACACTTTTTGACTCAAATTGTGACAGGTGATGAAATTTGGATTCATTTCGATAATGAAGAAACAAAACTTCAATCACAACAGTGGATGCACACCTATTCTCCAAACAAGCCGAAAAAGTTCAAACAGACATTCAGCACCAAGAAACAGATGGCTACAGTGTTCTGGGATCACCAAGGTTTGCTACTGGTTGATTTCATGGAGCCAGGGACAGCAATCAATGCTGCTACATACTGCGCGACACTACGACGGCTAAGACAGTCGATACGCAACACGCGGAGAGGAATGCTGACATATGGTGTTGTCTTGCTTCATGACAACGCCCGACCGCATAGTGCCGCCGTAACACAACAACTCCTTGCAAGATTTCGATGGGAAGTGTTTGATCACCCTCCTTACAGTCCGGATTTGGCACCGAGTGACTATTACCTTTTCCCCACGTTGAAAAAGTGGCTTGGAGGACGACGCTTCAACACCAATGATGAACTGCAGAGCACTGTTAAAACGTGGCTGAATAGGCAGGAGGCATCATTATATGCAGAGGGTATTGGAAAGCTGGTGCATCGGTACGACAAATGCCTCAATCTGCACGGTGATTATGTGGAAAAATAGAGTAATGATGTACGTTTCTTTTGACATTAAAATAATTTCCCAATTCATTCCCGTTTTTTTTATTACAGCCGATCGGAGGTTGAAAAAAAAATAACCCTCGTATATGCTATTAACAAAGTGGTGGGGGCCAGTCTGCCAGCACCCACCATGGGGGAAGGATTGGTTGCCATTTTTATTTTTTTTGCACTCCTCGGGTTCGAACCGAGGACTCCGAACTCCGTGTCGTAAATGTATGTTTTTAAATTTTTTTAATTAAAACTTTATTACATGAAATTTTTTATAAATTTAAATTTTTTTTCAATAAAATTGGATAGTAAATAAAAATTTTTAACATGGCGGACGTAACGGAAATTGCAACGGTGACGTCATAATTCAAAATGGCGGAAAACATGCCGGAATGTTAGATGAAAACAAAATGACGCCATCCAAAATGGCGGATCCAAGATGGCGGATCCAATATGGCAGCCGGGGTCAAGGTCAAGTTCACAACCATCCAAAATGGCCGTCGTGACGTCACAATCCAAGATTGCGGTCGGCTGCACAGGCTCCACACCCAGGACCCAGTGCCAGGAGCCCCTATTCTATACTACTTTTAGTTACTGCTCCAATATCGACCGGGATAGACTGTTTACCGTCAGCAGCGGGGACCTCGATGGCAGCAACGTTGATGGAGTCGGAGAACCCGATACCGGCTGCAGAGGAGACCACGACAGCGGAGATCTAAATGGCTGCGGTGTCGACAGCTGTGGATATCCCGATACCAACTGCAAAGGACACAACAATACGTGCTGTTCCATCATCAGCTGAAGTCTCATCATCTGCATTCCAGACTTCAATTAATGAAGAGCGTACATCGCATCAATGCAAATATTGTGGAGCATCATTTACTAGAACTTCAAATGCTCGCACACATGAAAAAAGCAGGTATCAAAATAATTTACTGAAAAGAACAGAGTTTCAATGAAACAAGTGTGGCAAACAATTTGTATGACATGATAACTTGAAAATACATCTAATAACCTGCAGTAGGTCTCTGACAATCTCTCGAGAGACATATAAGTGCGACAAATGCGATAAGGTTTTTTCACATTGTAACAGTCTGGATAGTCACAAGATTATGTGCATAGGAAAAGAAACAAGTGCTAGTTTGCTTCCATACCATCAGACATCCTCATTTATTGCTTTACCTGAGACAATAGTCAACAAAAGAGCAGTAGTCAATTGCCAAAACTTGAAGGATCAGTTTTGTTTTAAATGGAGTATTTTGGCAAGATTTGTCGAGGGAAGTCATCAAAACCGTGTTGATAAGAGGTATTATACTTTGGAGAATAAGTTCAACTTTACTGGTCAGTACTATCCGCCACCATTAAATCAGATAAAAAATTTGGAGCAAAATAACCCTGAAGTTTCAGTTAATGTGTATGGTCTTAATGAGGGTAATAAGGTGTGTCCGATTCGGGTAACCAACAAGAAAGAAAAAAATCCTATCGATTGGTTGCTTGTGACAAATGAAAGCGGTGCTGCACACTACTGCTACATCAAAAACTTCTCCCGACTTGTGAGACCTTAGGTTAAAAAAACATCATCGTGTGTAAGATGTGCTTTAAGTATTTCGCTAATCGGCCGCGGAAAACAGGACTAACAGCTATACAGTGTCTTGAACAGCACCAGATTAAATGGAGAAATAAATCTTTTACAGAGTCTGTTTAGGTTGAGCAAGACTTTAGTAATTTGTCGGTTTTTTTGTAGGTACTTGTAGTAATGCAGAATTTAAGTAATAACTTTTTTTTTAAACAACTTGCGGTGTTTATAGTTTCTCAAACCTGTCACTTTTGTGTCATTTTAATAATTAAAGTTGTTTTGTTTCGCCCAGGGATCGTACCAAGTATCGATTAAATATATAAATTAATGATTGATTTATTTATGAATTTAATATTTTTTATAAATTTATGGGTCAATAAATACAAATTTCCAAGATGGTGGACGACATAACGGCTTACTGGAGGCTGGTTGTATAGGGTTTTAAGCCAATTTAAGAATTTTGAACATGATTTATTGAAATTATTATATTTACATAAATTTACAATTTTTTGCATCGTCCAGGTATCGAACCAAGGACAGGAATCGAACGAATCAATCAATATATTGCTTACAATTTTATTTAATGAATTTTGGAATTTTTCCAGAATCTCTAGCATTAAAATTACGAATTTTCAAGATGGCGGACATGACGTCATACTAGGTGACGATATATATGGTACTTTGCAATAAGTGGTGGGGGGAGTCAGTCTGCCAGCGGCTTCCTTGGAAGAAGGATCGGTCGCCATTTTTATTTTTATTTTGCCTTCACAGGGTTTGAACCGAGGACTCCAAGCTTCGTGTCGTAAAAGTTTTTTTAAAATTATTTATTTAAATTTTATTAATTGGATTTTTTTTAGAAATTTTAAAATATTTTTCATTAAAATCGGAGAAAACCACCATAATATTGACAAGAATAATCAGGAGCACACGGAGAAAACCTCCATAATATTGATAAGAATAATCGGATGCACACGGAGAAAATCATCAAAATATTGACAAGAATAATCAGAAACACACGGAGAAAACCTCCATAACATTGACAAGAATAATCGGAAGCACACTGAGAAAATCATCAAAATATTGACAAGAATAATCAGAAACACACGGAGAAAACCAACATAAAATTGACAAGAATAATCGGAAGCACACGGAGAAAACTACTACAAGTTTTCTTTGATATCATAAAATTACAGAAAAAAATAAAATTTAATTAATAAAAAATTTATAATGAATGAAACAATACAAAAACATATTCTGCTAGCTTGTGAACTTCTCATTGTTGTGCAAAGTTAGAGTTCTAGTACAGCATCCCACATAAAATAAATAATATTTACCTGCAAGGAACATGTGGCGTCATCTGTTGTTGAAAAGCAGAACTACTTGCAACAAGTACTTTTGCATGAGATTAATTAACTCTCGCTGATGAAAAATTCAAAAAATTCAATTTAAGTAATGGTTACAATTGGAAAACTGTCAGTTTGTATCTAACATTAGTCACAGGAGCTACCATGGATCATGGTTTGTTATCTGCAGCTGAATCGGAAGGCAGCCGCTGTAGATACTGTAGCAATGATTTGTCATTGTAAGGAATGCTAGACGACATGAGAAGAAATATTGAGTTAAAAACCCACTACGCAAAATGTTAAGCTGTATTCGATGTAGCAGTTTGTTAACACGAATTGACAGCTTAAAAATACATCGTAGAACATGTAAAGCCAAGCTTACTTACGGCATAGAGGACATGGATGGATCTACTAGACTAAAGAAGAGTGATCTGCATTACGACAATAATTTTCCTTGTCCTGAGCGTGATGGTATTAACTCACCCGATCGTGACGAAGAACATAAATTGAAGGATGCTGATGGCTTCGGGAAGACTGAAACTAATGGAAGTAACAACACCGTGAAAAGTGAGAATACATTCAAGCCCATATTCAGTAGATCCTCCATACTTTCTAAAAATGATGGACTCCTAAAAAGGAAGAATGAAGACATTGAAGACACTTCGGCATCAATGATATCGAATTCGTACGGTAATCTGGGTGAAGACGATGCCTTCTACGGTGATTGCTACAGTGACTCTGAAGCTGGTGACGTGATCGAATACTGTGCTGAAGCAGCTAAAGCAGTCAAGATCGTAGACTGTGATGGTGTCCTGAGATCAAAACGATGGAAACGTGATATATTAAATAAATCTGATCAAGCTTGTGCCAGAAATTTGGTATTTCGAAATTTTTTTATTGTTTATATAATTTTAAATTATTTTTGGAATTTTATTTTTCTTTATAATTTGGTTACTTTGAGTGATTTACTCTTTGTTAGGCTGTTGTACTCCCCTTAGTTAAACTTTATGCCAGTGGACCTAGGCACCTTTTCTCAAGGATCAATCTGAGCTTTTGCTAATCTAAGACTTCGTTGGCAGCCCGTTCGACATTTATCCCGCTTTGCAGTCACGTCCTAGGCCTCTAACATTACTTCACTTCATGACTAAAACTGCATACAACAGCTCTGGACGAGTTGATACCATTTCTCAGAGACGAGCTGACCATAGCCTTTACCGTCACACATTCGTCTTAGGTTCACTCCTCGAAAGTCAAGTCGGACACTCGTTCCCAGCTTTGTTGCGTTTTTGTCCTCACCCTCCCCTCTCGGTTCTAAGAATTTAGCCTAAGATCATTGACCAGTCGTAAACCCTGCCAGGCAGCGACTGACTCCAAGGACGACTGGCATAAAAAATGTGTGTGCAAAGATGGACCACACATGACATCTAGCGGCGGACTTAGTAACTTCTTTTCTTGTGGCGAGCCCGTGGAGCTGATCCCTACGATATCTCGTGGCAGCTACCTTCCCCTGTAGGCCGCCAGAGTGCAGCACCAGACTGCGCCATTATCCCCATGTTAAAGCAGACGTCTTGGGCGAGTAGATTCCTTTTTTATTTCAGACACCCCTCAACAGGTAGCGCTAAGGTCGGCCAGTGCTACCAACTTCGAGACATCTAAGTCAGAGTTTTTTATGATTCCCACTCGGGGAACTTCGGAACCTTTCGGTCCGGACCCCCCAGTCTCCTACCCCCACTTTTGATTGAACATTTCCTTTTAATTACGAGACGCGGTTCTTCGCGAGACACTTCGCGTCACGACTGCAGACGGACCGTTTGTGATTATCGGCGAGTCGACGAGACGCTCTACTATTCTTCCATCCGGCCGCAACCGACGATGTAGTCGCTTAAATAAGGGATGCTATCCCTGTAATCTTCTTTAAGTAGTTTAGTCCGTCTGCATAGTATAAAGAATAGTAGTTATTTACTTTTAAATCATTTTTTTTTGAAATGGTAGAAACGTCCGCGCCAGCCGAGTATTCGCGGGCTCCAGTTCCTGACTGGCGACGCATCAGAAAATAGAAGCCAACTTACCTGTCTGGTGAGTTACGATCCGCGACTTTCCCCAACCTCCCCTTAACTTTTGCGGGCATTCTCTGCCCAGTTTATACTGTCTGTGTACTAGTTCTGATCAGTTTTAATTCGGACTGTTCCAGACGGGGTCCGAGGGCCGGATGCCGTATTGGCATTTTCACCACCCTTCCTCAACAACACACAGGCGCCCTGGCATCATGTTCCCGATTGATCTCTGGGAAACGAAGCCCCGACCTCCGGTGCTACTGTATCTTTTAACCTTTTTCTGAACTTTCTTAAATTACGCGGTCAGACGAAGATCATTTGATAAACATCATTTCTGGTCTTTAAGAATATATACTGGGATGGTTTAAACATATTTGTAATTTTTTTATTGATTTATGTATTTTTTAATGAAACCTTTTATAATTTAATTTAGGGCCGGCCCATATATTTTTTTAAATATCTGAGAGCTCATTAATTAAGTAATTGAAATTGTATGTTAATAACTTTTATATCTGTTATAAATTTTCCTTTAATAAATTTTGACGTGATTATATTCAGACGGAATCACACCTTGTTTGTGTTCATTTCTAATATCATTGTGAAACCTTAAAGATCCCCACCACAAAAATGGTAGCAGAGCTGGTTGTTTCTATTTTATAAGTGTGTGATTTCGTCTCTAAACAATCCCAGTAAAAATAACATAAAGTAAAGTAAATTTTTAGATTTTTGATTTTTTAATATAAATATTTGAGCGGGAATCTTTATATTTTTTAGCGCGAATATAAGTAACATTAATTTTAATTTCTTATAAGTAATATTAATCTAAGTTTCGCGCAAGACGTCACCAGCGGTCCCCAGCTGTCCCGACCTCGGCACGTTATCAGACGTGTTCCACCTTTGAATATATATACTGTATAGAAGTCGCGAGTGGATAGGATTTACTCTACGTTTTTCAGAAGCGTATGAGAGCAGCTTGGGAACTTCACCACTGCAGTGCGCTGCCGTAACGCCCTGTATCTTCTTAGTTGTTATTTACACGTTAGAGCGCAGCGCTGTCGCCCGCTGTCATTCCCCGCACCCCTCATCCATCATTCACTGCAGCTCAACGTCGTTCAACAGGAGGGGGAAGGGGTGTTTGAAGAGTTCGACACTTGTCCGCTAGGGACCACCACAAGTCGATGCCCTAGAGATGGTGGCGATTGCGGCGGTGAATTAACCAACTACCTCAAAACCGTATTAGAAATTTTAACCTGGGCTGGCGACTTCTATACAGTATATATATTCAAAGGTTCCACACATGGTCACAGACACCCCCCTCCTTTTTCA
Organism: Bacillus rossius redtenbacheri; assembly: GCF_032445375.1. Taxonomy (NCBI): domain Eukaryota; kingdom Metazoa; phylum Arthropoda; class Insecta; order Phasmatodea; family Bacillidae; genus Bacillus; species Bacillus rossius. Next base: position 251,316,429 of record NC_086330.1, read on the forward strand.
CCTCACCCGACGGCCGAGTGCCGCCGCGTCTGTTTACAGCTGTAATCTTGCCACGCGTGCGTGTTAGCACGAAGCCTCCTACTCCCCCCTCTTCAAACCGTCCTTTACCTGAGAGGACATTACCCTTTTCATCGGCGGGAATGCAAAGTATTATAAGTACACGACCCACTGATTGTGTAGAGTCAGGGCGCAACCAAATAGTTTAAGTGGTAATTTAAGTTAAAGTTAAGAGTGTTTAGTGCATTGCATGTCAACCTAGAGTAAGATTTATATGTTTCTTAATAGTTTTTAAAATATTTAATCATGATCACGCCGGAGTGTCTCCTCAAGAACGAGATAATATATGAGCTCACACTCAGGGGACAACCGACCTCAGGAGATGCCCAAGAGCTCAGGAAACGACTCAGAGCCGTTTGCCAGAAACTAGTACAGCCAATTGCCTGGAATGTACATTTGGACCCACTAGAGGAGTTCAATATTGTCTGTAGTAAATTCCAAGACATAAGCGCTTATGCTAATGATATTCACAACGAAACAAACAAAACAAAATATTACGAATCATCACGCGACTTAACCACGTCGCCACTAGATTCCACAACCTGTCCGTATTATCAGGAGGTAAATTGAATGGTATATACACCAAAGAAATTGACAAATGCTGACAACAAATACCTGACCTCACACATAAGTTGAGTGCAAAACTCATCACCTTACAGGAACCACTCTTCGAGAGTATTACTGACATAATTCCCATTCCTGAGGAACAGATGCCTGGTACAAGTACACAGCCTGAAGCAACGCTGACAGAAATACCGGGACTACAGCCCTAGGTCACTCTGGTGTCTTCATTACCAGTATCGTCCCCACCTCCGCCTTCACCGCCTCTACCAGTTTCATTTACATCAATCCCGTTTCCTGCAATCACAACTATTGGTTACCCATCCACCCACATGTGGTTTCCCTCCGCCTCTATCGTGAGGCCAGTACCCCAGCCAGTCACCAAGGTCACCTACACTCGACCTATTCCCGAAGTCATTGCACACCCCTCCCACCTTGCTCAACCATTGTACCTTCCACCAACCTTGGCAGGAATGTTTAACCCATACTACCAGTTCCAGTCAGCATTTTCATCCTTCCAGACCACCCCAGAACTCCACACTCCCTCTGCGGTCATTGGCACGCAAATCTCACCCCTACCTCAGGTAAGTGCATCTAGCACCGCGACTTCACTTGCACAATCTACCGCCATGACAGCCATTCCCCAACCAGACCTACAAATTCCCCAAGCCAGCCCTTCAACCTCGTTACTCCCTCTGGCACCTGCAGCACCCCTCCCTCCACACAACCCTAATCCTGCACCAAATCACCCCCCACCACCACCTGGCCAAGGTCAAACAACCAATTTCTACAACAAAATTGCCCACCCAGCAGAAAGACTACTCACCAATCTCCCGGAAACCAATGGATTGGATCCTAAAAAACTGATTGAGTTTTTGCGACAGTTACTCAAACTACACCAAAAAAACAACCTACCAGACAAAGAATTATTTGAGATAGTTTTTCCCCTTACCCACCCACCTCTCAGCGAACGAACCTCAATGGCAATAGAAAATAACCTAACCTTTGATTAGTACTATGCTGACATATTAGATTTTTTTATTCCAGCGCGCATGCTCACAAACCTACCTACCTACGGCTTGATTGGTACAACAGGCTTCAACAGAAAGACGAACCATTAAGCAAATACATTGCTGACATTAAGGAGGCCACTCGAGTCCTTCGATTAGGCGGTTCAGAGTGCGAAATCGTTTCTAATATCCTGGATGGAATTAGTCCTGCAGAGCGATCGCGAGCAGTTTTTCAGAGCAGACCACATACTTTTGCGGAGCTGGACCGTTTGTGTATACATGCCACTAATGTAGAATTCGCTGACTACCAAAAGAATCGTTACCCGAGTTCCCTTGATCGACACCCTATTCTGTCAGTATCACAACCCCAAATGAGAAAAGAGAACATGAAAAATTTTTCCCCAAAACAAAACAAAATGATTACAGTCACCATCAGAGTGGATATAATTATAACCAGCAACAGATGCCATTTTGTAAATTCTGTAAAAGACCCGGGCATGTGATTGAGCAATGCCGCACTAAGTACAGACAGAAAAATTATTACAACAACAATCACAACAACAACAACAACCCAAAAAACGAGTAACGAGGTTGCCAGAAAGCTATCTCTCTGTGCCACCTAAACAAATATAAAAATACAGTCACTACTCCACATGCACCGAGTAGATACAATAACAGATTTGATTACCACCCAAGGAGTAATCACACTACGCAACAACAACAAAAATACACAAATTCAAATAGGTCACAAAAAGTCAAACAAGTCTCGTAGAAGGCAAAAACGCAAAATGTACACAAATTCAAATAAGGTAAAAAATTCTACCGACCCTAGGACACATTGTGAAAATTGCATAAATCCTAAAAATTCAGGCAAGAGGACATGTCATAATAGCTTCGCAGGTCAACCAACAGTAATACCTTATGCGAGCACTTTAATTGGCAAACACGAAATTCCAGGACTGATTGATTCCGGCTCAGTCCGAAGTTTTATTTCAGCAAATCTTTTTCATGTTTTACAAAAGGAGAAATTGGTTCAGGAAATTAAACCAGTAAAAATAAAATGTTTCACCGCATCAGAGCAACCACTAAAGGTCAACCAAGTAGTCGTCATTAAAGTTAAAATTGATTTATTTACCTGGATGTTTCCATTTTTAGTTTCACAGGATTTAGCTACTGATTTAATTTTTGGATCGGATTTCATTTCTAAAACAGGTTTAGTAATTGATTTGCGAGCAAGAAATTTCAAGGTCAAATTTAATAAATCTGTTGTTATCCCATTTGTTTCGCCTAAAATACAGCATCAGAGTAATGTAAATGCAACCCATACCGAAGTTGAGGATGAATGTAAGTTATCCCTGACACACCTCGACACATCGCAAAGAAAAGCAGTGAAAAATCTATGTCATAACTTCCCAGATGTCTTGACAAAAAAACTAGGTCGCACTCACTTAGTGCAATATGATATAAAACTTTTGGATGTCACCCATCAGATGTCACGCATATCAATTATTGAGTCCCAAAATGGAAATCATGCGCGAACACATACAAGACCTATTGGACAAGGATGTTATTGAACCATCGACTTCCAGTTTTTCCTCTCCAGCATTTTTGGTCCCCAAAGGTCAAGGTCACCGTTTAGTTGTGGATTTTCGAAAAATGAACAAACAGATAGACATAGAAATGGTACCATTACCTGATTTGAATTCAGCTTACCATTGGTTTAGCAAAGCCAAATATTTTAGCGTTTTTAATCTTGATTCGGCCTACCATCAAATACCACTAACACCAAAGTCAAAACACATCACAGGCTTTTGCGTGCCCTGGAATTTATATCAATATAAAGTAGTTCCATTTGGACTAGCCACAGGCGCACAGGTACTGACTCGCCTCCTAGACCAAGTTTTTGGCGATTTAAAATTTAAATTTGTATTTAATTACCTGGATGACGTTGTAGTGTACTCCGAATCTTTTGAAGACCACCTAGCTCATTTGCCTGAAGTTCTCACTCGGCTGTGTAAAGCAGGACTGACAGTAAACACAAAGAAGGTTAAATTTCCAGTTTCTGAAATTTCTTTCCTAGGACACATAATTTCCAGTAGAGGAGTAACGATTGACCCAAGCCGCACTCAAGCCATCGCAGATTTCCAACCTCCAAAAGATCCAAAAGGAATTTCTAGATTTATTGGAATGGCTAATTTCTATGCTAAATTCATCCCAAATTTTGCAGAACATGCAGCCCCTTTAAATGCACTTCGGAAGAACACATAATTCAATTTGGGTCCTGAACAAGACAAAGCCTTTAGTTATTTGAAACAAGCTATAGCCAGCCCACCTGTTCTTCGAATGGTGGATTTCACTAAACCATTCATACTACAGACAGATGCATCGAGTGTCGCCATTGGTGCAGTTCTATCACAAGAGTTCGATGGCCACAGGCAACCAATAGCTTTCGCCTCTCGCACTCTAACTCATCAAGAGAAAAAATCATCCTCGGTTTATGAACTCGAGTGCCTAGCAGTTGTATTCGGAATCGACAAGTTTCGGCAATACCTTGAACATAGATAATTTTTATTAGAGACCGACAATCAGGCCCTTGCTTGGCTTTTGGCTCACCCCAAGCAACTAGGAAAACTAGGCAGGTGGATAGCAAAAATCTCCTCACTTAAATTCACTATTCAACATATTAGAGGTATGCAGAATATTGTAGCAGATGCTCTTTCTCGAATGTTCGAGAATCCCTCCAAATCTAATCTTCAGGAGGAACCCTCGGTTTCATGCCATGCACTACTCACTGATTTTCCTTTAGCTTTTTCAGACTTACAGTGTCACCAAAATTCAGATCCTTACATTTCAGATATTATTCAGCAAATGAAATCAGGTAGGTACACCGCCAAAATATTGCAAAATTTCAAAAGGTCTCCTGTATCGACGAACAGCAAAATGTAAAACTTACAGAATAGCCCTTCCTCAGAATTTAAGAGACATGGTATTTAAATATTATCACAGCTCACCCATTGGAGCACACCTGGGCACATACAAAACAATTGACGGCATACGCCGCAATTTTATTTGGGTTGGAATGCACAAAGAAATTGCTGAGAAGGTAAAATTATGTATATTATGCGCCCTGAGTAAACCAACACAATTTGGATTTCTAACATCAGATGTGGCCGAAAGGCCTATGCAAAAATTATTTATAGATTTTGTGGCCCCTTCCCCCATTCTAAAACTGGACACACCATGCTTCTCGTAGCTATTGATGCATTTTCTAAATTTGTATGGCTCATTCCCCTCCGGCGAGCCACCGCAGAAACCACAATACAAGCATTGCAAAATAACATTTTTAAAATATCATGCTTACCTTCAATAATTGTGTCAGATAACGCATCACTATTTACATCCAGACTTTTCAAGAATATGTGCTTTTCCCATGGCATTCAGCATGTAACCACTTCTTCCTATTATCCACAACCTTCACATGCGGAGCGTTTTATAGGAACCTCCGATCCGCTTTAATAGCGTATCATGCGAACTCGCAGAATAAATGGGACACTAATTTGGTCTGGTTACAAATGGCTTTCAACTATGCCCGACATGAGGGACACAAAACCACCCCATTTGAAATCATGTTCACGTATAAACCCAATAATCCACTTTCTAATCTCTGGTCACTACAAGAGCTTCTCCCAGATAACCCTCGCAACATAAAAGAGGCCTGGAGAAGAGCTCAGCATAACCTGAACTTAGCCCATGCGGCAAGCAGGCAGAGATATAATAAGAAACGTTCGCCTAATCCATATAGGGTAGGTGATATGGTGTTGTGCAGATCACACTTACTAAGTAAGGCGATCGATAAGCGATCAGCCAAACTTGCTTATCGTTGGAATGGCCCGTGGCAATTCCAGCGCTTTCTAACCCCAGTAACGGTCGCCCTAGCCGACCCAAGTTCTGGTGCATACATAACGCGCGCTCACATTTCGCACCTAAAGAAGGTGCACCCCAACTTAAATTAGGTGCATCCCTCTACTCCTATTCGAGGAGTCTTAAACAAAGCTTCGGCATGCCTTCTGCAACACGCAGTGTTGAGATATAAAAATCCTAGGTTCTATTTATAAGTAATAAAAATCCATGGTACTAGTTTGTAAGAGTGTTTATATTTCAGGTGTTTAATATTAAGAAAGTTTTAGGGTAAGATTTTATTTTTAAGTGGCGCCACTTAGTCTGTAAAATACACTTAAACTGCCGTTGCCCGAGGACTCGGGTTCGAGACCCGGTGTGGTTCCTAGCGGGAAAGGCTGTTCTCAATGGAATGTCTCCGGGTGGGCGCCAGACTAGCTCTGTTCCTAGTCGAGAGATGGGTCGTGGGGGCCGTTGCCCCTGCGTGGCCCACTAGGACCGTCGGCGGTGTTGCGTGGGATAGGAAGGATTCCCTACTTGGTGGTGGTTGGGGTTTTGTATGACTGATTAATTAGGCGCTGAATTAATGCGGTAAATGGTGTGCGCCGTTTATTCGTGCGACTGTGGGTTTGGCGTAATACAGTGGATTACACACCACGTCGTACAGAAGCTGACGTCACGCAATACACAAGTTATACATTACACAGAGTCACTCTAAAAATGTTACGTGAATAAGACGTTGCACAATTTACTAAAAATGTTACGTGAATAAGGCGTTGCATAAAATTACTAAAAATGTTACGTGAATAAGCGTTGCACAAAATTACTAAAAATGTTACGTGAATAAGCCGTTGAGTGTGATTGGAGGCGGCCAATCCCGTATGTCTTTGCTTCAAGGCGGTGTTCGCGTCCACTGTGGTGGAGCGCGGACCGCAGCTAACTTAGTCCAAGTCCTACGTTGGTGAGGTCAGCGCCGGGGCACGTGATTTTAACAAAAGTTAAGGTTTCGGGAGGCGGCCCGTGTTGTATGCTGGAAAACTGTCCCGAGGACCAAGTGTGGTGCAGGGAGTTCTGAATTTACGCGGCCGGGTTAAGTTCTAGACCGAAAGGTTGGACTGGGTACGCACGGAGAGCTTAATAAAAAAAAGTTTCGGTGGCGTGACTATATTTACCAGGAGTTACTTCAGTGTAGACAAAGGATGTTGCCTCTGTGTAGGACGTGCGTCCGCCCCGGTCCACGAGTCACGCTGTACTCGCGTGGTGTCATAGCGTCCGGCCGAGGCTCGGTGTCCTCTCGCCCCGGGGTTGACCTCATTACATTATTTTCCAAATTAACAAGTTAACAAGAGATTTTAAGAGCGACAATTCTTACATTAATTATTCAAACTAAATTTAAATAACACATCCCTTCTACGATTTAGATTTAGCATGTTTACGGATTATGTTTTTGAACTGTAAGTCACACCAGAGACTGTTTGCCTCTTGCCGGACCGCTCTGGTGGGGAGTAAATACCCAACATAGGGAGGTAAAAATTATGTCACCTGAAACACTTAATTAATACAGGTAGAAGGCCGCCAGGGGGACACTCGCACACGTACGGACACATTTTCACACGTGAGTACCCGGGCACTCCTATGTCGCACCTTCATTGAGAGAACGTTTAACCTATACACAATGTTGTTTTTATTCTGCGTGTGATTTATCAGAGGGATTGACTGTACTGTCGGTCTGGTTATTATGGGGCCGGATTCTACCTTGTCTGCCGGTGGCTCGCCTGTCTCGGGTGGGCCATGGCTAGGGGCGCGTTCCGTTAGCGGGGTTGAATACTGGCAGTTGCAGGTCGGGCTTTAGGGTGGCCTTCGGTCGGACGACGTCAAAACCATAAGAGAGATGTAACTTAGTACCTAAGAGAAATATATAACTTAGTACATAAGTCCACTTAGCATGTAAGACCGCTTAGTACATAAGAAAACTTAGTATATAAGAGCAATTAGTATTTAAGTGGTTTTGTATGGCCATGTTACCTCGTAAGTTCATCAGGTATTGTAAGTAGTTTATCTAAGTCGATTCTGGTACAGGGTAAGTCTGCCAGGTTTCAATCATTTCATACTCAGTGTTGGTTGCTTACCCTGGCTCCGCCTTTCAGTGGGGGAGTATGCGCCGGAAATTTGGTATTTCGAGATGTTTTTTTATTGTTTATATAATTTTAAATTATTTTTGGAAATTTTATTTTACTTTATAATTTGGTTACTTTGAGTGATTTACTCTTTGTTAGGCTGGTGTACTCCCCTTAGTTAAACTTTGTGCCAGTGGACCTAGGCACCTTTACTCAAGGATCAATCTGAGCTTTTGCTAATCTAAGACTTCGTTGGCAGCCCGTTCGACATTTATCCCGCTTTGCAGTCACGTCCTAGGCCTCTAACATTACTTCACTTCATGACTAAAACTGCATACAACAGCTCTGGACGAGTTGATACCATTTCTCAGAGACGAGCTGACCATAGCCTTTACAGTCACGCATTCGTCTTAGGTTCACTCCTCGAAAGTCAAGTCATGGACACTTGTTCCCAGCGTCGTTGCGTTTTTGTCCACACCCTCCCCTCTCGGTTCTAAGAATTTAGCCTAAGATCATTGACCAGTCGTAAACCCTGCCAGGCAGCGACTGACTCCAAGGACGACTGGCATAAAAAATGTGTGTGCAAAGATGGACCACACACGACATCTAGCAGCGGACTTAGTAACTTCTTCTCTTGTGGCGAGCCTGTGGAGCTGATCCCTACGATATCTCGTTGCAGCTACCTTCCCCTGTAGGCCGCCAGAGTGCAGCACCAGACTGCGCCATTATCCCCATGTTAAAGCAGACGTCTTGGGCGAGTAGATTCCTTTTTTATTTCAGACACCCCTCAACAGGTAGCGCTAAGGTCGGCCAGTGCTACCAACTTCGAGACATCTAAGTCAGAGTTTTTTATGATTCCCACTCGGGGAACTTCGGAACATTTCGGTCCGGACCCCCCAGTCTCCTACCCCCACTTTTGATTGAACATTTCCTTTTAATTACGAGACGCGGTTCTTCGCGAGACACTTCGCGTCACGACTGCAGACGGACCGTTTGTGATTATCGGCGAGTCGACGAGACGCTCTACTATTCTTCCATCCGGCCGCAACCGACGATGTAGTCGCTTAAATAAGGGATGCTATCCCTGTAATCTTCTTTAAGTAGTTTAGTCCGTCTGCATAGTATAAAGAATAGTAGTTATTTACTTTTAAATCATTTTTTTTGAAATGGTAGAAACGTCCGCGCCAGCCGAGTATTCGCGGGCTCCAGTTCCTGACTGGCGACGCATCAGAAAATAGAAGCCAACTTACCTGTCTGGTGAGTTACGATCCGCGACTTTCCCCAACCTCCCCTTAACTTTTGCGGGCATTCTCTGCCCAGTTTATACTGTCTGTGTACTAGTTCTGATCAGTTTTAATTCGGACTGTTCCAGACGGGGTCCGAGGGCCGGACGCCGTATTGGCATTTTCACCACCCTTCCTCAACAACACACAGGCGCCCTGGCATCATGTTCCCGATTGATCTCTGGGAAACGAAGCCCCGACCTCCGGTGCTACTGTATCTTTTAACCTTTTTCTGAACTTTCTTAAATTACTTGGTCAGACGAAGATCATCTGATAAATATAATTTATGGACTTTAAAAATATAAACTGGGATGGTTTAAACATATTTGTATATTTTTTATTCATTTATGTATTTTTTAATGAAACCTTTTATAATTTAATTTAGGGCCGGCCCATATATTTTTTTAAATATCTGGGAGATCATTAATTAAGTAATTGAAATTTTATGTTAATAACTTTTATATCTGTTATAAATTTTCCTTTAATAAATTTGACGTGATTATATTCAGACGGAATCACACCTTGTTTGTGTTCATTTCTAATATCATTGTGAAACCTTAAAGATCCCCAGCACAAGCTTGTGATGATCACTTTCTCGATGATGAAAGTTACTCTGAGGTTGGTGTTAAAACGGAAGACACCAGAGATCATAATATTTATTATAAACGTGCAAGTAAGATGGTGGCTGATGAGGTTGATTACACATCATGGAAAGAGCCAAACATATTGGTTGACCGGCTAAGACTGTTGGTGGCATCAGTTCGTAGAGGAAACTACTCGCATATGGAGGAAGTATCATCCATACTTAAAGAACTGCGGAAAGCTGGCTACATACAATAATCATTTGTTTAACTGTCATGTGTGTACAATTGAAAAATAAATGAATTATTTATATTTAAAAAATGTATGTTTTATTTCTTGTATTCTGATTTCCAACTAAGCCTGTGTTTCTGCTACTGTATGTGTGATAATTTCGTTTCCTGTGTGTACAGTGTGTACGTTCCGTTTCCTGTGTGTACTGTGTGTACATTCCGTTTCCTGTGTTTACTGTGTGTACATTCCGTTTTTTACTGTGTGTACAGTGTGTACATTCCATTTTTTTCCTGAGTGTACTTATTCTTCACTCCTTTTCCTGTGTGTACTGTGCGATCATTACATTTATTGCCCGTAAATTGCGTGTATTGCGCGTACATTGCGTACATTGCGTGTTGGAGCTGATGGAGCATTTGGAGCTGTTGGAGCTTTTGAGCTGTTGGAGCGGTTGGAACTGATGGCCAATTGAAGCATAGGAGCCAAATGTAGATGGATATGATGGCACGATTTGAAGCTCTTGGAGCCTAGTGTATATTGGTGAAATCGAATTCATGAGACTAGAACGTACCATACCTCATCGAATTTTTACGATGATATGATCCTCATTTTAAAATGTAGTTTTGACTCGTCCATTATAGTAAATGGTTCTTGATTGCCGTCGTCCGGGGTCTCGGGCTCGAGTCCCGGTGCGGTTCCTAGCGGGAGTGGCTGTTGCGAATGTAATGAGTCCGGGTGGGCGCCAGACTAGTTCTGGTGCTAGTCGGTAGTTGGGTCGTGGGGTCGATTCCCCTGCGTGGCCCACTAGGACCGTCGGCGGTGTTACGTGGGTCTGAGAGATTCCCTACTCGGCGGTGGTTGGGGATAGCAGGTTTAAAGAAGCGTACGCTGAAGTGAGTTAATAAATGACGTGTGTCATTTATTCAGTCGACAGTGGCTCTGGTGTAACGTTGTCGGTTACACGCCACGTCGTACAATAGGTGACGTTATAAGATACAAATTACACAATTACACTCAACTGAGTCTGAGAGTTACTGAATTACCATAGCACAAGTTTACAAAAGGAATGTTACACGAGGTTGCGTTATATAAGTTCACGAATGTTACGTGGAGAGGTGCGTCGCACAAGTTTACAAAAGAATGTTACACGAGGGTGCGTTGCACAAGTTTACAAAAGAAATGTTACACGAGGTTGCGTTGCACAAGTTTATAAAAGAATGTTACACCGTCAGTAGTTGTTCCGTATTATCGTGTCCCTAGGCGTTTCTGAGCCTGACGGCTCAATGAGGGGTGAGGGTGATTGGAGGCGGCCAATCCCGTAAATCTGCGTATTGAGGCGGTGCTCGCGTCCACGGCAGTGGAGCGCAGACTGCAGCTAAATTCGCTCAAGAGTTCCCTTACGGGGAGTGTCAGCGCCGGAGCGACTGAGATTAACAAAAGTTCTGTCCTCGGGAGTCGGCCCGTACTGGATAGTGCACCTACCCCGCGGACCAAGTGTGGTGCAGGGGGGGGGGGGGTGTGATATTTATGCGGCCGGATTAGGTCCTGGACCGAAAAAGCTGGACCGGGTACACACGGAGAGATTATTAAAAAGGTTTTGAAGAATGACTATAGTTACCAGAAGTGAACTCGGTGTGGACAAAGGATGATGTCTCTCTGTGGGACGTGCGTCCGCCCCGGTCCACGAGTCGCGCTGTACTGGCGTCATGTCATGGCGTCCGGCCGAGGCTCGGTGGCCCTCGCGCCAGGGTTGACCTCATTACGTTAATTTCTGATCTGATAAGTTAATAAGAGAATTTAATGATGTTAAATTCTTATATAAATTATAAAGGCTGAATTAAGGTCATTTGTACCTTCTAAGAATTGAAAGTTATTATATTTAAGAATTATTGTGTTTGAATTTTTTACGTCACACCAGCGACTGTTCGTTTCTTGTCAGATTGTTCTGGTGTGGTTAATGACGCAACACAAGGTTTGAATAATTATGTCATACGGTCTGATTGATTGATTCAGGCAGAAGGCCGCCAGGGGAACACTCACACGCGTATTTATGTAGTTGCACACGTGAGTGCCCGGGCACTCCTACGTCGCACTTCTGTCAATCGACTTTAAATTACTACGTAATATAGTTTAATAATTAGTGTTTGTTTTTATACGTGGTTGATTGAAGTGACGGTCTGTTTATTTGGGGGAGGCCGGGTTCTACCTTAGTTGTTGGTGGCTCGCCTGACTCGGGTGGGCCATGGCTAGGGGCGCGTTCCGTTAGCGGGGTTGCTACTGGCGGTTGCAGGTCGGGCTTTAGGGTGGCCTTCGGTCGGACGACGTCAAACGCCCCCCCCTCGAGAAGCCCGACCTTGCGCCACTAGTGACCCCGCTACGTGGGGGCGCCCCTAGCTTCGGCAGCAGCTCCAGCCAGGTGGTGCTCGCGGCGGCCGCAGCTGGTAGGGTCTGCGTACTGGATCTAGGTCGTCCCACGTCGAACAGCCGGGTGTTGGCTCGTCGGCGTGGTCCGGTAGCTGATAGGGCCCGCGCTCTGGACCTGGTGCGTCCCGCGTCGTGAGTCCAGGTGGTGGGACGTGGGCGGGGGCCCATGGCGCCTTCCCCCGTACGTAGTCGTCCAGGTACCTGGGTGGCCGGCGGTTCCTCGGGGGGAGGTTCCCTGGTGCGTCTCCTGGGCCCGGGGGCTCCTGGGGCGATGTGGCGGCGTCTGGCCGTAGGTCGTCCGGGGTTGAACGCGGCGTAGTGTGGTACGGACGTCTCTCCCGCTCTGGGATGCCAGGCGGCCCCATGTCGGTGGTCTCGTCGTCTGGCTCCGTCACCACGGGAATGGTCTCAGCCTCGTCGTCCTCTGTCGGGGTGCTGAGCGGGTCCGGAAGCTCGGTGATCGAGAGTGTCTCGACGCCGTCCTCTGGCGGTCTCGGTGTAGTCGTGGGATCGTCACTGTCCGGAGGCCACTCGATGAGGGGTCCTTGGGGCTCGTCTTCGCGGGTAGGTGTCCCGCTAGGCTCGTCGGCTACCTCTGGTGCCGGTGTGGCCGTCGTGTCCTCGTACACGAGCATCCGTGGTCGGCTCTGACCAGTTGGGCTTCGTGCCGGGGTGGTCTCGGCGGGCGTGTCCCCCTCAGGCGCTCCCTCGGTGTCCGGTGTGGGTGCTACCTCCTCGTCGGGGGGGTTCTCCCCGGGTAGGTGGGCCAGCCGCAGATCATCGCGGTGTACCTTCCTGTCCCGTCTCCCGCCGGTGCGTACTAGGAAAGTGGTCCTCCCGAGCCGTCGGCGTACGGGGTGGGGGCCGCTCCACCTTGGGGCGAGTCCAGCGCAATAGTTGCGGGGCGCGTTGGAGAGGGGGTGCACGCGGACAAACACCTGGTCGCCTACCCGAACCGCAGGCGGGGGGTGTTCGGTCGTGGGTGTTATTTCCTGTGCGTATCACCTCTGACGTTGTCGAGCCTCGTCGTGTTCGGCGGTGCGCCGCCGATCGCGGTCGGCTGTGTCTTCCGCCGGGTGGGGTGGTCCGTGTGTGGTCCATTCCCCTGGCAGTGGCAGGTTGTGCCCCTGCACCATCTCTGCCGGTGTGCGGCCGGTGGCGGCGTTGGTGCGTCTCCGGACGCAGAACAGTGCGTCTGGCACGTGGGTATCCCACTGAGTGTGGTCCGCCCCCAGTCGTATGCGCAGTTGTGCCTTTAGCTCCTGGTTCCGTCGTTCGGTGGGGTTTGCCCTCGGGTGGTAGGCTGGCGTCGAGTGGTGTTCGACTTCGTGGTCGGTGCACCAGGCCTTCCACTGACGGCCCAGGAACTGGCTGGCGTTGTCTGTTAATATGGACTGGGGGTAGCCCCAACGTGACATAAACTCGTTGGTCAGGATGTGAAGTAGAGTGGTGGTCCTGATGTTGCTGCACGGGTACGCTTCGGTCCACCGCGTGAACAAGTCCGTCACAAGCAGGAAGCGTTTCCCGCGAGGCGTGCGGGGGTAGGGGCCTATCACGTCCAGTGCAATGGTCTGGAAGGCGGTGGTGGGCTCCCTGGGCCGTTGTTGCTCCTCCCCGTCCCATCGGCGTGCCTTTCGTCTCTGGCAGACCTCGCACTCGCGTATGTACTCACGGACGTCGTGGGTCAGACCTGGCCAGTGGTAGTGTCGGCCCACTTCGCGGCGGGTCTGGTCCGTCCCGGGGTGCCCCGCGAGGTCGTGGTCGTGGTGGAACCGCAATGTGGCCTCTCGCGCCTCCGTGGGGACGTAGGTTCGCCAGTCGCCGTGGTTGCCTGGGGTCCGTGTCATGACTACGCCGTCCTGCACACGCCAGGTACCGTGCTCGGCCGCTGGGATCTGTCGACGTTGGCGGTCGGCGTCGGCTGACGTCTCCTGGGCCTGGCATACGCGCCGATACAGGTCGGCGGCGGTGTTGGGCGGTCCTTCCTCGTCCTGGGCGTCGGCCGTGAGGCGGCTACATGTAGTGTCACCGTGTTCGGGTGGGTTTGGCGTGACTGGGGGTAGCATGGCGTCCCAGTCGTCGTCGTCCCGCAGTTCAGTGTTCTGGTTGGGTTCTCGTAATAACAGGTCGGGCAGCTGATTTTCGGTGCCGGGGACATGCTCTACCTCAAAATCAAACGATTGGAGAAACAAGGCCCACCGAATCAGTTTGCCCTTCCTGCCCTGCATTGTGTGTAGCCACGTCAGGCATCGGTTATCTGTCCGAAGTGTAAAGGTCTTTCCCTCGTGGTGTGGCCGGTACTTTTTCATGGCCCAGACTACCGCTAGGCACTCCTGCTCGTTGCTGTGATATCGGCGCTCTGCCGAGCCGAGCTTTGCGCTAGCGTAGTCTGTGACCTCACGCTCGCCGTCCGGGCCTACGTGGTATAGTACCGCGCCCACCATGAGGTTACTCGCGTCCGTCTGCAGGTAGCGGTGACGTTCTGGGTTTACACGCGTGAGCGTGTGACACTGTGTGAAGGCGAGTTTGACCTCTTCGAATGCGCGCTGGGCGTGGTCGTTCCACCGGTAACGTGCCTGGGGTGACAGGAGGTCCGTCAGGGGGGCTATTGTCCTCGAGAAGTTAGGGACGTAGCACCGGAGCCAGTTGATCAGGCCGATGAAGAGCTGTAACTGTTTCCGCGTTCGCGGTACCTCGGCTTCCGCGATCTTCGTGAGGTGGCTCGCTTGCGGCCGGTTACCCGCGGCGCTCACGACATGCCCCAGAAACTCGACTTCCTGCGTCCCGATGTGGCACTTGTGGTGCGCGATGGTCAAGTGGTGGGTAGCGAGGCGTTCTAGGACCAGTGTAAGGTGTCGGATGTGTTCCTCCCAGGTCTCTGAGAATACGATTACGTCGTCGAGGTACGCTAGTGCGAAGCGATCGACGTAGCCCTCAAGTACACGCGTCATCATCCCCTGGAACGTCGCAGGGGCGCATTTCAGAACCAAATGGCATCGCTCGAAATTGGAATTTGCGGCCGTCGGGGATGGTGAACGCGGTCTTCTCGCGGTCTTCGGTCCGGATGGGAACCTGCCAGTACCCTGATTTAAGGTCGAGGGTACTGAACACCGTTGCTCGTCCTAGTCCTGCTACCGCGTTCTCCACGCTGATCTGGGGTGGCGGGGCGCTAACTGTGATAGAGTTCAGTGGCCGGAAGTCTACGCAGAACCGCAGTGATCCGTCCTTCTACGGCGCGAGTACTATGCAGGCGTTGTAGCGACTATTCGACGGTTCAATAACACCATCCCGGAGCATCTCCGCGACCTGTTCCCGTATGGCACGTTGCTCCCGGAAACCGTATCCTCTGGGGGGCTCGTACACCGGGTTGTTGTGGGTGGTCGGGATGTGGTGCTCGGTGACCGTGGTTCGTCTGAGGGGGTCGGACACCGTGAATATTTCCTGTCGCTCTGCTAGTACCCGGTCTACGGCGGCGCGGTACTCGGGTGGGACGTCGTGACGTACCTGGTGAAGTGTGACGGTTTCATGAGCCCGTGTGGGTAGGGACCCGACGGCATAGACTACCAGCCGCTCTTGCGTGCCGATGTGTACCCGAGTGGCCTTGGTCTCGATTACGGCGTCCTGCTCCGCTAGCCAGGGCTGCCCCAGGACTATCTCCTCGCGGAGGTCCTCGACGACGAGGGCGGTCACGGTGGTGGTGTAGCCCCTTATCCTAACCTGGAGTGTCGCTCGCCCTACGGTCAGGCCTGGTCGGGTGTTCGTGGCTAATTGCAATTCCGTCTGTTGAGGTTGGAGTTTCCCGGGCGGTACCAGGTGGAGGGCTACGAATACGTGACTCGCCCCTGTGTCGACTAGAGCAGCCGCGGCTCGCCCGTCAACCTCTACGGGGATGCGCAGGAGGCTGTCCCGCGGGTGGGTCAGCTGGTACAGTTGGGGGGGTCTTTCCCTTCCCGTGACAACTGGGAGCGGTGTACCTAATGCTCCGCCCCCGGGTTGGCGTTTCCCGGCGGTTTGTTCGCGCGAGGAAGTGGTAATGGGCAATCCTTGTGCCAGTGGCGTGTACCGTCTGGGCAACCTCGCTGGCACAGTGGTAGTCCCTGGAAGTCCTGTGTTGCCGACCTGGTGGGTGTGGCGTTGGTTTGGGGCGTGTTTTCGATGGCTCGTCGTCGGGTCGGTGGCTGGTTGTCAGCCCCCCCCCTGTGATGAGGCCTGGCTGAGGCGTCCCCGACTCGTGTTCGGTGTGCCCCGTTGCCAGAGGTCGCGCAGGTTCTGTTCGATGGCCGCTGCTTGTTGCACGTATTCCTCTACCGACTCTGGGCGACAACAACACATGAAAGGCTGGAGGCCGGTGTGGAGTAACGCTGTGACAGTGGGTAGCGCTGTCGTGGGTCGAGCGTGCGGGTTGACGCGCGCGAAGAGACGTAGTTTCCGTGCTACGAATTGTTCGGCCGTCTCGCTGTCCTTCTGCCGCTCGCCATAGAACTGTGAGGTGCAGTCGACTAATGCCTGTTCAGTGTCGAATCGGCGGGTTAGTGCGCCGGCGAACTCCGTCCACGGCATGCCGAACCGTCCCCATATGTCCCACCATTCGTGGGCTGTGCCTCGCAGTTGTCCGCTGGCCTGTCCCGACCACTCGTCTACTGGTATACCTGCTCGGGTCAATCGCACTTCACAGTTTTCTACGAAAGTCCGTGGGTCCTCATGTGTGAGGCCACCGAATTCAGGTAGTGTGAACTTGCCCTGATAACCTTGGGGGCGGTTGTACGTAACGAGGTTTGGGTCGGCGGGTGGCGTTGGCTGTTGCGCATGGTGTTCCTCTTTCGCGGCGTGTGTGCATGTCGTGCAGGTGGTCGGGCGGGTGCTCACCACGGTGGTGTTAGTTACTGTTTCCGTCTTTACGGTTGGTGCTTGGTTCTTCCCCGGGAACTGTCCGTCCCACGGCTGTACCCATGAGTGGTCGTGTGGGTCCTGACTGTGGGGGGTGCATTGGCAGGTCATGTACCATGGTCTCGATCCCGTCAGTAGATCTGTCCCCCTGGGCAGCAAGCACTAGGCGCATACAACGTCGGAGTTCCGGGTTTGCATGTTGCGCTAGTTATGGTGCGTGTTTAGCGGTGTTGGTCTGTGCTTCTCGCTCGCGGCTCTGTGCGCGCGGCGCAGGCTTGCGCGCGGGGTCGCGCTCGCCGGCTGGGCAGGTGCCCGGACAGCCGCACAAAACGGAGGCCGAGAATGGCCGCGGCGGAGGTGGTGCGCAGATCGTCGTGCGCAGCGGCGGACGAGAGCGCCCGGACAGCCGCAGAAAGCGGAGGTCGAGAACTGTCTGCGTTGGGGAGGGGGTACGGATGAGCGTGCGAGGCAACGGGCGAGGGCGCCCGGACACTCGCACAAAGCGGAGGCCGATGATGGCCGCTGCGGAGAGGGGGGTCGGGCTGTGACGTAGGCTTCTGCGTCGCGGCTGGCGCTGGAATGCCGAGTGGGGTGGGGGGTGGTTGAAGCCCCTTTGTCCGCTTGCTTCGTCGCGCCGGCCTGTCTTGACCCTAATTACTTTTGCCTGTGCAAAATGGCCGTCCGTGTCCGTGCTGTGGCTTGGCGTGGCCGGGAAAAAAAATTTATGATTTAATAATGGCTCAAAATTTCCATTTTTTCGTGAAAGTTCTTGCAATTTTGTGTGGGGAAAATCTTGATTTTTCTATCTTCGCCCCACGCAGCGGGCGCCAAATGCCGTCGTCCGGGGTCTCGGGCTCGAGTCCCGGTGCGGTTCCTAGCGGGAGTGGCTGTTGCGAATGTAATGAGTCCGGGTGGGCGCCAGACTAGTTCTGGTGCTAGTCGGTAGTTGGGTCGTGGGGTCGATTGCCCTGCGTGGCCCACTAGGTCCGTCGGCGGTGTTACGTGGGTCTGAGAGATTCCCTACTCGGCGGTGGTTGGGGATAGCAGGTTTAAAGAAGCGTACGCTGGAGTGAGTTAATAAATGACGTGTGTCATTTATTCAGTCGACAGTGGCTCTGGTGTAACGTTGTCGGTTACACGCCACGTCGTACAATAGGTGACGTTACAAGATACAAATTACACAATTACACTCAACTGAGTCTGAGAGTTACTGAATTACCGTAGCACAAGTTTACAAAAGGAATGTTACACGAGGTTGCGTTATATAAGTTCACGAATGTTACGTGGAGAGGTGCGTCGCACAAGTTTACAAAAGAATGTTACACGAGGGTGCGTTGCACAAGTTTACAAAAGAAATGTTACACGAGGTTGCATTGCACAAGTTTATAAAAGAATGTTACAACGTCAGTAGTTGTTCCATATTATCGTGTCCCTAGGCGTTTCTGAGCCTGACGGCTCAACGAGGGGTGAGGGTGATTGGAGGCGGCCAATCCCGTAAATCTGCGTATTGAGGCGGTGCTCGCGTCCACGGCAGTGGAGCGCGGACCGCAGCTAAATTCGCTCAAGAGTTCCCTTACGGGGAGTGTCAGCGCCGGAGCGACTGAGATTAACAAAAGTTCTGTCCTCGGGAGTCGGCCCGTACCGGATAGTGCACCTACCCCGCGGACCAAGTGTGGTGCAGGGGGGGGGTGTGATATTTATGCGGCCGGATTAGGTCCTGGACCGAAAAAGCTGGACCGGGTACACACGGAGAGATTATTAAAAAGGTTTTGAAGAATGACTATAGTTACCAGAAGTGAACTCGGTGTGGACAAAGGATGATGTCTCTCCGTGGGACTTGCGTCCGCCCCGGTCCACGAGTCGCGCTGTACTGGCGTCATGTCATGGCGTCCGGCCGAGGCTCGGTGGCCCTCGCGCCAGGGTTGACCTCATTACGTTAATTTCTGATCTGATAAGTTAATAAGAGAATTTAATGATGTTAAATTCTTATATAAATTATAAAGGCTGAATTAAGGTCATTTGTCCCTTCTATGAATTGAAAGTTATTATATTTAAGAATTATTGTGTTTGAATTTTTTACGTCACACCAGCGACTGTTCGTTTCTTGTCAGATTGTTCTGGTGTGGTTAATGACGCAACACAAGGTTTGAATAATTATGTCATAAGGTCTGATTGATTGATTCAGGCAGAAGGCCGCCAGGGGAACACTCACACGCGTATTTATGTAGTTGCACACGTGAGTGCCCGGGCACTCCTACGTCGCACTTCTGTCAATCGACTTTAAATTACTACGTAATATAGTTTAATAATTAGTGTTTGTTTTTATACGTGGTTGATTGAAGTGACGGTCTGTTTATTTGGGGGAGGCCGGGTTCTACCTTAGTTGTTGGTGGCTCGCCTGACTCGGGTGGGCCATGGCTAGGGGCGCGTTCCGTTAGCGGGGTTGCTACTGGCGGTTGCAGGTCGGGCTTTAGGGTGGCCTTCGGTCGGACGACGTCAGATTTGACTAGCGTATTATTCCATCGGGTGCTTGTATATAAGCGAGTCCTAGACAGCAAGTCGATCAGTTTGTTACTGTCGTCGACGGAGTAAGGATCACCTAGTTTGTTTCACCTGGTGCATAAGTCGCGTAATTACGTGTTCTTGCGAACTCGATGGCATCTTTACCGACTTTAACGACGAACTTGATGGACAGTGTACCATCGACTACGGGAACCATGATGTCAGCGACGACGGTGGTGGAGCAGATCCCGTTGGCAACGTCAACATCAACATTGGAGGAGACTTCAACAGTCGTGGTACCACCAGCAGAAGAGACTTTAATGCCGATAGTGTTGGCTGTACAGGAAACCTTGACGAACGATGTTTCGACCTCGATGGAGACTTAAATGGATGGAAAATCGTCAACAACTAACGAACATCGGTGCTGTTACTGCGACAAGATTTTCTCAAACAACAGCAATGCTCGACGACACGAGAAGAGCAAATGTGCCAAGAACCTATATCGTAAAATGTTTGTTTGTGAGAAATGTCATAAGCAGTTTGCCAGAAATGATAATATGAAAACGCACATGAAGACATGCAAAGGATCAGCTGCGCGGCAGAAAGTAAATGTTTCGGTGCAACAACGATGCATCGATGTGCACAAGAGTATGCCTTGAAATGGTAAAATTGCAGTAACATCAACATCTGGTTCGGCTCTGGATAGTTCGTCTACATCAGCACAGTATCCTTGCAGCTAATGCGATATGGCATTTGCTTTTTCCCATGATGCATGGAGACATGAACGGAGTAAATGCAAGAAGAATCCATCTCGCATGAAGTTTCGCTGTGATGAGTGTCATGAATGGTTTACTCGAATTGATAGTTTGCGACGACATGCGAAAAAATGCAATGGTAAAGTCCGTTTGCCTACTGCTGAACTACCTGCAGAAATTTCGACTCCTCGGTTTATGTTGAAGGCTCGTGAGCGTACAGGCAAAAAAAATTATGAGCAGCAACCGATTGGTATGACGTCTGGACATGAACTAAACCTAAGACTGTTATCGGTGCTCTACAGGTGAATGATAATGGCTTCTACTTGGCACAGTCTGCATTTCGTGGAACATTGAAGGACTACTATTATCTAAACACGATTAGTGAGTCAAAATACATTTGTAATTTTCTTGACGATATTAGACAGAACATAATCAATCAGCTTACTGATGACGTAACAACAAACGGACCTTTGAAATATAACTTGTGGTTGGACTGTATATATGGAAAGCCATATCCGTTTGATGACAAAGTGAAGAAGTGTGCATTCAAGACTTCGGCTGCAGTAATTTACAGTTCTGACGATGTGAAGCAAGCTGTTAAACACGGTATCCAGAAACTCTGTCAAGAAGAGGAGGACTATGTCAGTAAAGGTTCTGGTTGGTCTCTGTCTAATATAAACCGATTGGAGTTAAGAATTAGTCATTTCACACTGATGCGGAACTGCGGATTGCTGGCTTTAGCAAGTGATCCTGTAGTAGAATATAAATTATGTAATAAATATTGTGTTTGTAAAAGAACTTGTGGTGTTTAATTCCTCGAACCTAACACTTCTGGTATTTAAATTAAATTTATTTTTTGCTTCGTTCAGAGATCGAACCAAATATCGATTGAATATGTAAATTAATGTGTGATTTTTTTCGGTGAATTTTGGAATTTTTCGCGAATTTACAGCTAAATGATTACACGATTCCAAGATGGCGGACATAACGAAACATGCAACATTAATAGGATCCAATATGGCGGTCGTAACGTAAAGTGTAACGATGACATCGTACTCAACCAAGATGGCGGGCGTAACAAAACGTGCAACATATATATAATCCAAGTTGGCGACTGTAACAATGAGTGCAACAGTGGTTTATAAGTAATATTTTATTAAATTTTTATTATTCAATTCTATTAGTTAATTTTTTAATGATTTTTAAAATGTGTCCTATTTTTCTAACATAAAAATTACGCATTTTCAAGATGGCGGACATGACCTCATACTAGGTGACGATATATATACTTTGACATAAATGGTGGGGGTCAGTCTGCCTGCAGCCACTGTGAGGGATGGATTGGATGCCATTTTAATTTTTTTGCCCTCACCAGGTTCGACCGAGGACTCCGAGCTCAATTTCGAAAAAGTATGTTTTTTAAATATATATATAAATTTAATTAATTAATTATTTTTATAAATTATAATTTTTTTTCATTAAAATCGGATAATAAATAAAGATTTTCAAGATGGCGGGCGTAACGGAAGTTGCAACGGTGACGACATGATTCAAAATGGCTGCCATGGCATCCTAATTTTTAAGGTCAGGACCTCGAGGGCTTAAAGCGGCTAGCTCTTAGGACTTTTAAGCCGCTTTTAGGATTTTGAATTCTTTTTAAGGCAAAATGACTTTTGAGGATTTTCGAAATCCTAATTTTTGAATTGTGGAATTGTTTGAGATTTTTTGGCGGTTTTTTCCCCCCAAAAAATGGAAAGTTTGGCGATTTTGGGCTAATTTTGAGGAATTTTGGACAATTTTGGCAAATTTAGGTCAAATTCAAGGTCAAAGGTCAAAACCATCCAAGATGGCCACCGTGACGTCACAATCCAAGATGGCGGTCGGCACCACAGCCTTAAAGCCTGCGCCCGGACATACATTATTAGGTACTACTGTCTCCGAACCACGAGGACAATCATGTCCTGACTACAGACTTGTCAATGTACATTCCTAAAAAAAAAACATTCAGAAAGCATATTAAAAAGAAGGTAGCACATTCGTCAAAAAGGAAGCACATTAAAAGGAAACACATTTGGAAGCACAGTAAAAAAGGAAGCACATTTGGAACCACATTAAAATAAGCACATTTAGAAGCACTTTCGATAAAGGAAACATAATTGGAAGCACATTATAAAAAAGGAAAAGGAAGCACTTAAAAAAAAGCAAATTTGAAAGAGCATTTGGAAAAAGGGAAAAATTTTGGAATAACATTAAAAATGAAAGCACATTTAACAAAAAGGATGACATGAACATTCAACTCAGTACGATACGACCCTGTCAGTAGGATACGACCGGTCGCAAGATACGATAGGATATGGCCAGACCCCCCACATCATTCAGTGGGCCCCGTTGCTAGAAGTCATGATGCCCCCCCCCCCCTTTTTTTCTTACAGAGATAAAAAAAATCTTTTTTCCTTTGTGTATATTGTTTAGTTATATTTTTTTAACCTTTTCACAATTATTTTTAAAACACATTAAAACTAGTTTTATGTCAGTGTTTCGATTGTCAACGTAAATTGATTTTGAATAATGGCAAATAAATGAGTAAGTCTTCTGCACTGTCAACATGGTGTTACGTCAATTGGTGGTGGTTTTGTTACTCACAGTTGTAGATTCAGAAACAGCATATTCCGAATAATATTACTCTGGTGTAATATTTCATTGGTAACTAAATTTAGGCCTTACTGTTTAATTGTTTTCTATGATTTATTTAAAATGCCTACTTTTTTGTTTTAAGTTTTTTTTATTTCCTTCGCAGGCTCCCTAGACCCATGGGCCCCGTTGCCATAGCAACGGTAGCACCGGCCATGTGGGGGCCCTGGATATGGCTCCAACTGCTCCAACGACATTTGGCCACAAGACTACATGGTTACATGGATAGATGGTTCAAGTCTACAAGTTGACATGGCGACAAAGCTGCAAGTCTACGAGGCTACAAGACGACAAGAATACAAGTCTACAAGGCTTCAAGGCTCTAACTGGCTACGAGGCTACTTGGCTACAAGGTTATTTGTCTACGAAGGTACAAGTATACAAGGCTACAAAGCTACAAGTGTACAAGGCTACAAAGCTACGAGTCTACGAGTCTACAAGGCTCCAACTGGCTACGAGGTTACATGTCTACAAGGTCACTTAGCCACTAGGTTACATGGCTACAAGGCTACAAGACTAGGAGACTACGAGACTAGGAGGCTACAGGTCGCCGCAAGCAGTGTACGCAGGTGCAGTATAGTCAGCTGGAGGCTGGCCACCTGATTAACCACCTGCTCATCGCTCCCAAGGACTTCCAAGGTGCCGCAAAGCCAGCTGCCAGGGTTACCACCTGCCAGACAGATCACTGTTGATGGTAAATATGAACAGTGTCCATGGACAATGTAATTTTCCCCCAGATAAAGAAGTCGCAGGTAGCGACGCTCGGCGTCGCACCACATCCATGGCCGAACATAACCCGTGCATGTAGTGCACTGCATGTAAATTCTGTAAGGCAGAGCTGAGAAGCCGGCGCTCGCCGTTAGAGGCTTTACCAGGGTGGCATTGTGGACCTCCTTCGCCCCTCCTCATGTGGTTCTAGTAGTTAAGTGCGAGCTGCCATCGAACTGTCACATAAGAACTGCGACATGTGGACAGTGTTTGTGTTCTACATATATAATCAAGGTGTGTAATGAAGATTAGACATAGTGTTAAACTGTGACTGCACCCCCCCTCGCGCTCAGTGCGCACGCATGAGATGACCACCTAGCTCCCCAGCCACCGATGCGCGGGATGCATTAACTGCTGTGACGCGAGGCGTCCCGATGCCTAATGCCTCATGTTGAGACTGCTGTCTGTCCCGACTCCGACTATATGAACTGCCCGAGAGCTGCGCGCGCCAGCATGGGTCATGGGATCTACCCAACTTACACGTGTGTCCGATGCTACGATGTAGCGATGCCTGGTATCCCTCCGAGGCCGTGTCGCACCACACATGTGACAGAGCCTGACCCGGGCTTGTCTAGAGGGGGCCATCTGATGTCGTACCGAGGGAATGCAATATCGATCTCGCGAGATCTAGATCCGAGACCTCGCCTCATTTTTCGAGATCAATCTCAAAGATTAAAATGACGAGATCGAGCAGCAGTAGTCACAACGCATGACGCGTGTTCTCTGCGCGCGAGCGAGTCGCTGACTGGCGAAGGAAAGTGTCGGACTGCATACGCAAACTATCCCGACTATTCACGATGTTGGGTGAGCGGAATAGAAAATAATAAGTGATATAGTTCTGACTAGAGTAAGTGAGCGGAAGATATTCGAGTGCGTGCAGGCACTTGTTTGTTTTCAATTGTTTTGGTTGTGCAGTTACTGTTATGGTGTGCTTAAATTACGTGTTTTTATGGGTTAATTGAATGAAAATTTGTATTATTTTGTTACGCAAGTGCTAGTTCAGGGATGCCACCAAGAATGGTTATAAAATCCTGTATTAGACCATAAAAAATCCTGTAAAATCCTGTAAGAAGAAAATTCCTATAAACAGGTTTTTCATTCGCGCCAACATTTTTTTTACAGCTAAGACACAGGAGAAAACAAAGTATTATAAGCATATTTCTTCAAAAATCAGCTTTTACTTCATTCCAGTTGCATAGGCCTACTTCAAAATAATAATAATGAATGTAGATAAAAAACTGATAAGTTTACATGTACATGTAAAGAGTTAAGTACAAGTATGAGGTTCTCACAAAAATCACTTTAAAAATATACACACAGACTATGACGTATTTGCAGGCATTTCTTGCATGAACACTCCAACTGCTTCACTTCTTCAGGTTCCTAGCTTTTTTTCTGAGCTCATCAGTGGGTTTGAATTCTAGCCCTAAATTGTTGGTCCTGTTGTGGCAGTGCAACAATGCATTCAACATTGGCATTTATAAACGTGACCTGTGAGCAGTTTTCAAAATTTTCAAATTACTGAAAATTCTTTCTACAGCAGCATTGCTGTGAGGAAGACAAAGCATCGCTTTAGCTAGTCTTGAAAGTAACGGAAACATTGGTTTTCCATTTTCTTCTGCTTTGGATACAGTGTGCCAGTAGGTGTCAATATCCATCACAGATGAATTTTCCTCAGGTTCCTTCAGTGAGTATGAGATGAATTCTTTCTGTAGCTCGTCCCGTTTGTCATCTGGAATGATATTCGGGAACATAACCACTAGTGCTTCCAGTTTTTTCCAGTCACCTGATGACTTTTGTGCAGGGTCCAAAATAACTATGTTTTTAAATACGTACTTCATCGAGGGGCAAGAGACGATACAGTTCTTGGGTTCCTGTCTCATAAAAGTCCCTCACACTTGAAAAAAAGTTTTTTATTTCTTCTAGGGATGCATCAGCAGTTTCTAGAAAATTTCTTGTTTTATGGCCTATGAACATGCCTGCATCTGTGAGCTGGTTTTCTCTTTTGTAATCAACAGCTGTAATGTCACATTTCTGTATGACTTCAAACTGTACAAAACTTGCAATGAATTGCAGTAGAAGAATACATATTTGTGGATGGAGCTTGTGAACACAAGGCCTTTTTTTTGGAACATGACAATAAATTTTGTGAAACGAGGGAGTACTGCCTGAAGGAAATAGAAATAAAGTTTTGCTGCATCAGACTGCAAGGTAATTCTAATCCATTTCACAGCTTCAGAATTGGCCTCTTTTCCATCCAGTCTGTCAAAGTATTCTGCCAAAGCTGGCCATTGTTCAAAGAGACGGTCTACACAATTCAAAAGGGCCAACCACCTGGTAAAACAAGGCCGCAGAATACTATGATTTTCTACTTCCATTAAATCTTGAATGGTGCTGAAATCATCTTTTCTTTTGCCAAATGACTTGAAATGAACATACACATCTTTGGCAAGCTGCTCACATACATCTGGTAACTGATTACAGGCGTGGGAAGCTGCTAAATGAGCAAGATGGCATGTGCAGTGCAGATACCACACATTTCCCTGATGTTGCCTCACACGTGAAAGTACAGAATTAAATTCACCTACCATGGCTTTGGCACCATCAGAGGACATGCTGAGACAGTTTCCCCAAGGGATACAGTCTTGTTCAAATGAAGAATTTACCAAATTGAATAAGTTTTCTCCACTAGTCTGACCACTTAATTCAATCACTTTATACAGGTGAGTTTCAAATTTATTTGAAATAAACACCCAGGCCATAACAACAACTTGCCTCATGACAGTAACATCTGTTGACTCGTCAATCAGTAGTGTAAAAACTGATGTTTTCATAACACTAATTATGTTTCCGTCAACACAGGAACCCAATGCCTTAACAATGATCTGGCTCGTTTTTGTACGCGAGCAGTGAAAATTCTTAGCAATTTCGCTGTCAGGAAACATCTGTGGGACGAGTTTTGTGAAACTGTCGCTAAGTTTCATTGGAAAATTGTTTTCACAAATAAAATTCGCCCACATGAGCTCTGCATATACAATTTTGTTGCCTGGTTTGCTGATGAAAGATGTGAGAGAAGTACTTTGTTCAGCAGCCCTCTGATTTCTCTGGCGTATCTGTGTGCTTTCGTGATGCCTAAGATTTTTCTGACCACCCTTTTGAATGTTAAAGTCCGACCGACAAAATGAACACACTGCAGTAAAGTCCGTTTTACCGGGTTTCAGCCAATTTAATTCTACTTCCCACTCACGTTTATATAGTTGTTTATACAGCGTTCGATCTGGAGATGCCTTGCGTTTTCTTTCCATTTCTTTCAATTACAATCTCCACAAAGATGCAAGCCGAATTTTTTGTACGTTTCAATTACTTTAAAATTAACAACAAACTGTAACCACTCCGTCAATCCATCATAGAAATCGTGATTGCACTGTATAACAACACAGACTGTAAAAACACCGTCACAGATATCACTTCGCACAAATATTACTGAGCGTGTTCCGTTACATGCATGAATGCACCATCGAGCAGAAGAGAGAATCAGAACACGGTGTCTAAAACAACTGTCATAGATATTACGATGCACGGTATACTTTCATCAGTGAAATAAAAAAATGCTTCCAGACATAAAAGGTAGAGCGTGAATTGTTATCATCTTAGAAAAACTGAAACGACGTAGCAAAGTGAAGTGTCTCTTGATGACATGTTATCTTTGAAGTGGAGCGGGAGCAGTAAGAAAAATATTTATGTTTGTGGGTTTGTCAATTAAAATATCCGTGATTCAAAGTACTTATCCATTAATCCGGTGTAACTCCAAAATATCCGTGAAAACTGAT
Source organism: Bacillus rossius redtenbacheri (assembly GCF_032445375.1). Taxonomy (NCBI): domain Eukaryota; kingdom Metazoa; phylum Arthropoda; class Insecta; order Phasmatodea; family Bacillidae; genus Bacillus; species Bacillus rossius. The sequence continues at coordinate 251,344,021 of NC_086330.1, forward strand.
AAAATCCGTAAAAATGGAAACCTTGACATAGAGCCTCATTCTGATTTTTCAAAAATGATACTTAGATCCTTTTTTACTTCAAGTCTTTCTTTGTTAACAAAATGTAGAAGCCATTGGCTATTTTAAAACCAGTGAGCTGTGTTGAATTCTCCTTAACATCTGATGTAGTTAATGTTGACATAAATGTTTGTGTGGTCTGTATGCGCACGTTTTTTTTTTTTAAAAAAAGGGGGGGGGGGGGGGGGAGGGTTTTTTTTTTTGTGAGATGTTGTGACATTTTTATCAACCATGTAATATTACAAAATACAGTATGTCCATAGGAAAATGTACCAGTTATATATTTTAATAGTATTAATTATAAACATTTTAAAGTTTTAGCTCAAAGTCGCACTTAAAGAGTAACTTGATCAGTTTTAGATAAGCGCATGTGAAACTGCTTTGTTGTTTTCTCGCTTGTAGCACCACCTATGCAAAATGGTGACTCCTGAGCGTAAAGTTTCTCATGTTCTGCAATTTGCTGAGAGTGAGAGTGTAATTTCAGTTCAACATGCGTTTCGTTCAAAGTTTAATTGCTTAAGTCTCTGGCTGTTGGATTGGTCGTAATGGTCGAGAAGAGAGAGATCTCTTTTTCGCTGGCTCCACGTTCACCTGACATAACGCCATGCAATTTTTTTCTTTGCTGCTTTATAAAAGATTGTGTCTACATTCCGCTGCTACTTAATGATTTGCCAGAGTTGAGACACATAATTGAAGAGACTGTTGCTTCGATTACTTGGACAGGTTAACCAAAGTGTGCGAAGAATTGAACTTTAGGTTGTAGGTGTGTCGTATAACTAAAGGTGCACATATTGAACATTTGTAGAAGAACTAGGTTAGTTTACCTTCATTTTGATGTATGATTTGTTGTAAATAGTCTAAATTAAACTCTTATAATATAAAATTGAAACTAGAACATTATTTTATGTACATCCTGTACTATTATTAAAGATCACTATAAAAGAAATATACAAATTTGTACAAGTACAGGGTTCTAGTGACCTTTTAAACTGCATTTATGTACTTTGCAAACACAGTCACCTAGCTACGTACTAATTTGTTTGTGCGTGAGATCAAGGGTGAGTGATCTACATGTGAAATAAGCACTGGTCCAGCAAAACTGCTGCAAAGGTAGGCCATCTTGTGTACACAATTTGCCGATGCTATCATGTTTTGGGGTGTAAAACACACTACCAGTATGTTGGAAATATGTTCATCTATGGAAGATAAAAACATTAAGAAATTAAACTGAAAAACTTTATTAAACAGTGAAATAAAATACATTCAAATACCTAAGGCGAGAGGTCTTGTTTGTAACTTCTTGTGTTTTACCAGAATGAACAACCGTAAATTTACCTTTATTTATCATCAATATTTAAATGATATTTCTATTTTGCCAAACTATTAATTTAAGTGCAAGATAAACATTTGAGTTGCAGTGTCCAACCTAAACTAGGCAAACTAAATAAGTTTTGAAGGATGTCTAATTGGAATGCCTTGGTTAATTTGTTTAACTATTTTAATAAAGTCACATGTGTTTGAAACTTCTGAAAGGTATGTTTTCATTGAAACTTAAATAACACAAAAACCTTTACTCTGCTTCAAATAGAAAAAAATTAACTTAACGTTCAGTGAAAAGTAATGGTACCTATTTATTTATCAATAAACTTCTACCCTTTGAGTAACTATTTAAAAATGCATTTTTAATTATTTATTTATGTTGCTGTTCATAGCATATGTTGGATGTGTGCTGTCTAACTAAATGTGCAGATATTGAACATTTGTAGAAAGTCTAGGTTAGTTTACCTTCAATTTGATGTATGATTTTTTGTAAATAGATTAAATTTAACTGTTACATACCATTGAAACTAGCACATTCTTTTTTGAACACACTATACTGTTATTACAGATCACTATAAAATAAATGTACAAGTTACATCTTTCTGCAAAATATTTATTAAATAATTTAAAAAGTAAAATATATACAATAGTTTTCTTGTCGAGGTAATCAACGCGTGCCAAGTGAGGAGGACGGACATGCCGCTCACATGGAGAAGACTTTAGGAGTGGGCAGGAAGCCCGGCCTCTTGCTGGGTGGCAGCGGGCGGTCCGAGGGCGGAGCCTTCATCACGGCCGGGACGCTGCCGCGTGTCCTCTTCCCGCCCCTGCCACCGCCCCTGCCCCTGCCCCTGGTCCTGCCTCGCCCGCTGCTCCACCTGCACACACGTCAGCTGGTCAGGGCCACGACTACACACGCTCAGTTAACTCATATGCTTCAATAGAGTAACAAACAGTAAAGATATAAACACACTTAGCAATGACTTACAAAATAAAAATCTCAATCAGGGTTATATCTGTGTTAGTGAGGCGGGATGATAAGTGCGATGCTCGCTGGTGTTTCTATCGAGGTATTTCCTCTAAGCGCAAGGCTCTAAACTAGCGCGCAGTCTTCTCGTAGGACAAGTAAGAAAGAGAATTGAAGATAAAGGTGTACTGCAAGGCCCTTGGGTGTTTTCAAGTATCTTTACCGGGCATTTCATGACTAAATATTATTCTGAAAACAAGCGTTTTAGCACTTTAAACTCTCATAAAACTAGATGAACAACAAATACGGAAACAACCACCCATCTGCTCTAAGCGTATTCTTAAATGCTTTTTGAAAACAAACGGACATCTTCAGAATTTTTCTAATTGCACGGTTTCTACTGAATCTATGCACACTGTATGTGCGTCTAGGTAGGCGGGTCTCTTAATAACAAATTTAAAATTTCAAAATTACTGTGTTCAGATTTGCATTAACTAGTTTGTATTTTAGGTGTTAAAAGGACAAACATTAGGGGTGTGTTAGTCAAATAAATTTTTGTAACAAAACTTTAAACATTTTTTTTAGTGATGTATAAGCAGTTAAAACAATATGTGAAAGATTGGTTGGTTACATAATTTACGTTGAAGTAGTGTAGATACAAATTCACTGGCACTTGCCCCGTTCATATGTAATGTCATCACTGTAGCCCAGGGATGAAAGTAAGCGATTTGATAAAGTTACATGATAAAATATATACAAACACAATTTTGTCGTATAACAATTTACCCCTAAATTTTGTATATGTGAGCATTTGCAGTTTTTTTTGTATGGTAACATCGTGTTCGAAGGCTAAATACACTGCACTGGTGTGATGAACATTAGAATAATTTCTGTTGTTTCCTTAAAGAAGGGGAGGAAAGCATCCTTATCCTCTTTGCATTTCCCCTCCACCCCCACTATGTATTAGTTCGCTCCCTGTTACTTGCGCTCCTATCACTATGATTTCAGTTGGATCTGCATATGCATGGGTTGTGCCTCCAAAATACTTAAAAGGGGTTGAAATTCCGGGCTCATACTCATTATAGTCAATTCTAAACTTGTGTTTGGTTGTTCGGGTGCTGTAACGGGTGTGTCAAAGTAGTGATGGCCCGATATCCAAAAACCCGATACCGATACCGATTCCGATATTTCCAAATTTACCGATCCGATACTGATACCGGATATTCCGATAATAGGCCTATCTCATTTCTAACACTAATTCTATAAAATTGTGGTTCTGGAGTACGTATTGTTAGAGACAATAATGAAATTATCATAATGGCCTACAAATAAGCTCTTTAAATTCAAGGTCTTAAAAAATTAAATTGTTTTTCAAAGCCAGATAAAGCAATATTCTGGTGTAGGTATTACCTACAGTATGCAAAAAACATATTGTAACTTCAAGGAAACAAATTTCAGATTTTTGTGGAGAAATGTTTTAGCATTTGAATGTGTTCAGGTGAAAGGCGATTCTGTTTTCTGGTACAAATTCCACCCTGCAGAGCTAAACAATCTTTCAGAATGAATTGAGGCAGGTGGAAAGCCAAGATATATTCTGGCTAACAATTTCAGTCTCAGGGATGCAGGGATAAGTGATTCCACAAATTTGATGTATTGAATGTTGTAAATGATTTCCCACCACGCAATATTTCTTTACAGCAATAATTGCAAATTGCTTTTGCCTTATCATTGGTTTTTACTTGAAAATGTAACTAGATGTCACTTTTCGGCGGCATTGCGCATTGTACTCACAAAACAATAATGCTTATAACTCGGACAGCTCTATACTAACATAGGCGGGAGTGTGAAAAATAACCTAGCGGCAAGAGGCATACCGTCTGCCATCTATTGGACTGAGGTGAAAACGCCACGTTTTCACACAAAAATCTTGTAGCTGTCCGGTATTAGTCTCTAGTGTATTTGCTTATAATGTATGAATCACGAGTCACTGCATGTACTTAGTCCAGTGTCTCAACTGTAATCTACAAAAAATACCGTCCGAAAAACATCAAACTTTTGTACCCTTTGTAAAATTTCATCACGGTAAACGACACGCTAGAAAGGAAGGTCTTCAATTAGCAAATTTTGTGACCATTGTTCAATTGTATCACTCCATTTATTGGTGCGAAAACACGTTAAAAATACGTGAAAAGTAATTTCAATACAACTTTGAAACGTACTGCAGAGTTTATAAAACCACACATCTTTATTTATGTTGTTGGCAATGCACTCAATATAGCCAACATAATACCTTTGCTGCAACTTGCCCTACTTAACACATTTATTATTAAAACTTTTGTAAAACTTACGCAACGTCTTTGTATAGAACAGCAGTTGGCGACCATGAAACGACACGAAAAGTAAATTCCTGTAATATCAAACAGCAACTTTATTCTTTTTCAAATTTACTTACGGCTACACCACATATTAAATTAAATATCGTAATTATTTTCGTTTATGTTTTCGTTTTATGTACACTTAGTGAACTTCAAAAATTCATCAAGCGAAAACATTTTGCGAATATCTGAAACGAATAAATATTCACTAATGACTGGGATTTGTGTACACATGGAAGAATTGTACTGTCGGGATGCATTGCAGTATCAGAAAGAAGAAATAGGCTTGAAATTGTTTCAGTGGAAAAAATGTTTGTAATTACTACGTAATATGGTGACGTGAAGAAAGATAAATTACGCCCGCGGAAAATAACCTTGGAATTACGGTTAAGGTTATGTGAGAAGTATTATTGGCGAGAGCAAACATTGGTTATCAAAATATCGCAAGTATTAACCGATGTCCGATATTGAAAAAAGTGCCGATATTACCGATCTCTGATATCGAATATTGAATATCGGGCCATCACTATGTCAAAGTGAGTCATGGCAAACATGTAATTTACAGTTTTATGTGGTGGTCATATCATGTAGTTTAATTTGTGATAATGCTTAACTGCTTGTCTAAATTCCTGTTTGGCCTACTATCTTCAAATTATAGTTTTGGTTTAATTGCTTGATGCTTTTTTTTTTGCTATTTTTTTATTTAGTTAATGTTATTTCTTATTTTTTGTCATGAACAGCCTACGCATATCACCTTGAGAGACTTCTTGCTCTTTGTCTTAGGGTTTCTCCGTATTTTTAAGGAATAGAAATTCTTTCTTGTCCATCCCTTTAAAAAGGAGTTGTATTCATTTTGGACTTACGACTCAGGCATTCAGACAGAAGCAAGCACAAAAAGTATAATTACAGTAAATAATGAGCACTTAAGAGAAATTTTCATGCAGTCACTAATTAATGACTAAAAAAAAATTAAATGAAAATTCAAAAATCTTAAGAACATGAAAACCTGTTAAAAACTTACTTCATGTAAAAAAACTTATATCCTATAATTTAAAAAAAAAGTTAAATAGAAAATGTTTTACAGCTACATTAAGACTTTGTTGCTGTAAGATTCAGTACGGTCGAACAGTTTTTTATATACAATGTGAATTTAAGTATAGTACATGTTAGCCTGTGAATCATCAGTACCTCATGAACATATGTGATGTAAATGTTTTTCCTTAGTATTGGACCACACTAACACACCATTCATACACATTACTACAAAGTCTTCACTGAAGCAATCTCATGCATGCACACACCCACCCACCCACACACACATACATACATATAGTTTTTGAAATTTGGCTGGTGGACATTTGAACCTTAAAGACGTACCACAAATTTAAGTCTATGTAAATCTGGTGATGTGAAGGTCGTTTTATGTCCTGTATCCCTAGAGTATGTGGATGTTCTGAACGTTAATGAGACGTGAAGCTAGTCCTTAGGTTACTGAATTCATAAGCCTGAGCTTCACACAAAACCTCCAAGTGCCATCCTTTTAAAGTCAAGCTGAATAGGTTACACTCTCTGACTTGACTCGACACAAAGTTGTTATAACTGAACTTAGCTGGACTTGACTTGACCCAAAAATTTACAGACTCGTCCAAATCTAATTACAGTAAAACTCGCTTAAGACGTTCCCGCGTAACACGTTTTCCCGTTTATTAAGTTCAAAAATTATTCCCTTGATCACTTCCATATATCCCTATGTTAATTTTTCCCTTTCATAACCTTTGTGTTTATATATGCTTCCCGCATATAACGTTCCGCGTTTGTAGAAAAAATATAAAATAAGAACATTAACTTTAAGCATTTGAATAATATTTAAAGTTAATTAAAAAAAATTTACGTATGTATTTACAAACAATAAGTTAATTTTAACAGCACAAGACCGTCGAAACATGCGCCACACGTCACTCTCTGTTACAGACACGCTGTTCTATCTGTGCGCCATTTCCCCACTCGAGTAATAACTGGTGACGAATGATAAACGTGCACGATCGTCGAAACCTGTGCCACACGCCGCGCGCTGTTATGAGTGTATTTTACGTCCAATCATCTGCTTGACTGAGATGCTGTTCCATCAACACACCATTTTCTAACACGTGACTAAAGCCGGAGTTACAATAGCCCGTCGCCTCCGTCCGTCCGTCATCCGTCAGTCAAAAGCTTGGCAAACTTATACTTTTAACGGACGAACGGATGAAATTATATCTCGAAAAATGTTTTGACGGACGGACGAGGTGCCTTGTAAATCGCTTGCCTAGACTCTTGGTGTTGACGGATGAAAATGTGACGGACGGAAGATGACGGCCGGAGGCGACGGGCTATTGTAACTCCAGCTTAATATACAGCAAACCACATTACCAGTATTACCACCAGCCATTATTAGTTGATCTTTCCACGTGTAGTTTTTTTGCAAGCAGTGCGCGCACTTTATATCGTGCTCAGTAAACAGTAATTGATAACCTGCAATAAAGGGGTTTTAGGTTAAGTGTGATTTTAGGCGAACTTTTTAGTTGTGATTTTGTGGTTATTTAATCATAATAAACTAAGGCTGCAAATAGATGGAAATTTACCGTCAATGGCGCGCCGTACGCGGAGAAAGGTCATTGTACTTGACCAGCTGCTGTTACGGCGCGGCGTAGCCGCCGGCTGGCTCTCTTTGTTCCCTGAGCTGCGCATGCACAGTATAACTCACTCTATGCTCCGCCCAGACTCATGACCTTCCATCAGCAGCCAGCCAATAGATGCGAGCTTAGCAGAAAAAAATATAAGCTTCACCTACCGTGTACCAGTTTTGTCCAGTTCTAATACCAGTTTATTGGTATACGCACCAGTTTTCTCGCTGCCGTGACATGTTCAAGTTTACATTCATCTTGATTTATTGATACTAATAAATAATTACAGCTATGCACAGCCATGTATATTCCCTATATTCCCGTTACGTTTATACATTTGTGAGTTTACGTTTTTCCCTCGTGCATTTTATATTGTCTCCTGCTATAATTACTCCGACTTTTACACGCCTAGGCTTAAATTATTACATGTTTAGAAATAAAAGGAACTTTTCATGTTATAAAATATGTATATTTTGCAATTTAAAATGTTCATTGCCGACTAAACGTTACGTTTTTCACAATGTTTTTAGGCCTACTAGCTAATCTTATCTACACTTAAAGTACCCATGGTATTTTTTTTTGAGCAAATATATTGTGTGTTAATTATTATTTTATTGATACAAAATATAAAAAAAAGGTAAAAATGGGGCTTACGACACTGCCTTCAGTGTCAAGTTTTTTTTTTTTTTTTTTACGTTTGATTAGCTGGTGTTGTTTCTGCACGAATAGGATATAATTTTGATCGAAAATAAATAAGCATAATAAATACATAGACAGGGCAGGTCATTTCCCGTGGCAGCAGAACACGGCAACGGCAATTCATTTCCCGCGGCAGTGGTGTGGAAAAAATTGGAGGGGGGGGGGGGAAATCGCCACAAATGGACATAATTTGGCCTCGCTGGTTCATACGTACAACTCGGTCGTAAGGACAAATTTTGGAGAACCGTGAGTGTACGTAGAATCAAGGTTTCATGTACTCTGAAGCGCTTGACCACTTGGACAAACTGAAGTTATTTGAGTTATTTGTGCATGGAACACAAAATGTTCCTGATAGTGTGAGCAAGAGTTTGTGGGAACTTGACAATTTTGTAATGCATCAGTCGGAAAATGTGTTAAAACAATCAAAGCTGACACAATATTTTTCAAAACAGTAATTTTTTTGCTAGTGTTTTATTAAGTTTTTTTATTGTGCTTATTACATTTTATTCAGAGTATATAATTAAGTTTATTGATGTAATTGTATAGTTTTCCAAGTAAGCTGATGATAATAGGTGAGTGTAATTTTATAGTTAATACTGTGTGTTATTTGAGTAAATTTGGTTTTTATATAGCGACTGAATTTTAACCAATGTATTTTCCCTGTTAAGAAGTTTTTAGCATCCAGTCCCTTGAAAAACTTCTTAACAGAGTTTTACTCTACTATTATTCAAAACCCATGACATACAGTATGTACTAGGCATATACAATCAAAGCTCTTTAATCCAGCAGGTTTGGGAACATGGCAGTGTTGGATGATCGAACGTAAATATAGTTTTAACACAAATAACAAAAAATACAAAGTACAATGATATTTAAAACAAGTTATAATAAGTTGCTCTCTGACTGAATACTGTATACACAAGTTTGAATACTGTGCCAACGTAAGATGTAAGCCTCTAGAAACAATCTGAACGGGAGCAGTTTGATAGGGCCAGACTAATAACAGCACCGAACTAGACTAATTAAATTGAAAATACTAAAATTGTAAAATAACTCGTCATTCAGGTATGTATACTACTATATATTCAGACATAATTTTTAAAGTGCCTTTAGATAAGCAAGGGTGAGCTACTTCCATGTCCAAGACAAGGTGGCATCTTGTTACTGAAAAGCTGACTGTGATATATTATGCTCTGCCACTTTATGTGCTGAAACTATTGTGCAAGCTGTTTAACATTTCATGAAATTGCATGCTGGAACTAATAAAAAACTTAAGATTTGAACTGAACTCAGGAAAGTGGCTAGTAAGTATGTGCTAGCGAACCAGTTTGCTTGACAAAGCACTAAGGAAACTTACGAGGACTGCCTGTTGCCTCCGCGCTTGTGCCTCTTCCAGGACCGGCCTGCACTGCCGCCCCGCGACTTGCGCTTGTTGCGCGGGCTGCTCTCGCCGTGGAAGTACGGGGAACTGCTGTCTGCTGGGCACAGCCAGTCGTCCGCGTCCATCCCCTCTCCTTCTTGCTCCGACATCATCACTGCAACACCGCCAATCACTTCCTCACACAACAACCAACATGTTAACTTTAAATATGGCGTGCTCCATGAAATTTAATTATTTCTTCTGCATATTATTTAGAATTAGTCCCTTAAAAAATCTGTGAATATTTTCATGACTTTTTGGGACCATTTAAAATTTTCTGTAATGTAAATTACAAAGTTTCAAGTTTTCATTTAATTTGTATGCTATGCCAAACGAACAAAAAGAAAGTGAAATTATTCTGCTTATCAGGCTTTATATTAAGTAGCTCAACAATATTTATGTTTTAAGTGTCATTTGTTGAAATTTGGCCATAGTGAGACACACAAAAATGCTGAATGTTTTTCTACACTATGGGTGAACAGACAGACATTTCATTTTTACTAGCGGGCCAAACTGTATAGAAAAAATTAAAGCCCTAATTATACGTAAACAGATTGTAACATAAATGAACCAATCATTATCAACAATCAATATTACATATCACATACATACATGCACAGTGAAGCATTCAAACTACAAAAAAAGACAATAATTCAGCGAGAAAAGCACTGTAGCAGCATGACCCTCAGTCGTTAAATAGCAGTTTTGTTGTGGTTGCAACAGGAAATTATTTGCTCCTTTAATTTAACATTAATATGCAAAAGGAAATAAACATATATTTAACATGTTGTCTACATAGTAAACAAAAAACTAAAAATGCATTCTTTCCTACACTTGGGCACATTTTCATTTCTCCTCTTTCATTTATATTATGCAGCAAAATGTCGGAGCACAAAATAATAATTCAAACTTTTATGGTCTATTGATCTAGCATTATATCATGTGTGCCAAATGATAAGTTGGCAATGTTCTGTAAACTACAACCACACTGTTCGAACATATTTTGTTTGTGACAAAATAGCTGAATATCATTAGCCAACTATGGCTGTATCCGAATACTGGCCTAATGGATCCCTTAGCTAAGGGATCCACTAAAAGTGCATCGTAGTGGACGCGGCCATCTTTGTGTTGAATCCGAATTCTCACAAGGGATGCCGATGCATCCCTTCACGCATCCACTATTTCGAGATTTCTAGGGATGCGACACTCACATCCACTAACGCGTCCCTACATCCATTAGCTTCGGAATCCGGTTTTATTTTGTTTGTGTATAATATTACTTCAGATTTTCAGCAAAATATTTGTTTAAAACATTATAAGCGAAAGTGATAACTTAAACAGAGACAAATGAAGACGTTAATAAATATAATAAAAATACGAATTTAAACTTAAAGGATAATTCAAAACTCATAAGTATTTTTAAAGTTTACAATTTATAAAATGTATTTTATTTGGATCGCTAACATATATAACATACACGTTACATTATTTTTTAATTGGTAGGTATTTATTATTTACGTTTTGCTAAATATTCGTAGATATCCCTACACAAAATGGCTGCGTGAACATTAGTACGACTGACAGTCAACAGATGGTGCTAGTAGTAAAAGTATTCGGATACTATTCATCCATTAGAAATGCGTCCTCTACATTGTGGCTGCATTTGCTAAGGGATGTAGGGATGTGTGTACTAAGGACGCATCCCTATGTATTCGGATACAGCCTATGACTCAATATTGTCTCATTTCCGGTGAGTCTGGTGGTGTGTTGGCTCATCCTGTCATTGCTCTAGTGTGTCAATTTCAAAGTCAGGGATCATGAGACTGACATATACAGTGAACACGTATAGGCATATTGCCTTAATTTTAGATTCATTGTTTATTTTTTCTGAGCAAAGTTCCACATTTAAATGGTTATTAAGTTACTAGTCTAGTTCAGTATGACCAACGATCACAAAAAAACCAGGAAACGCCAGGGAAATGTCTGGTAATTAGTGGTGCACCAATATGACTTTACCGATTACCGATTATGAGAGCAATAATCGGCAGACACCGATTCAGTTACCGATTATAATGAACAACTTTTTTGAAGTGTAATAATGCACACAAAATTTTTTATTCCCATGTGAATTTAATAACAAGATTAGGTAAAATTGAGAATACAGTTATAATAACAGTATAAAGATATATAAAATATACTATTAAGTCATTGCAAAGTGTAAATTAAATTAACTTCTATTTATATTTGTTATTGTAAACAACTTGAACTAGTCTAATAATTGTAATTTACAGTGGGTAAGTTTTTGTTGCGGAAAACTAGCATTACTATGGACTATCACATAAGGTTACATCGAGAAATTACAGTTTAACAAGTTAAACATGTTGCTATATTTTGTTCACTTGAGTTTATAGAAAAATTTTTCCACACTTCACTTTTTTTCTCCCTAGTCGCCATCTCACTATAATTATATAAAAATGACTCAAAACCAATTCTAGCACATGTGATTTTATTAATGTTGACTGAATGTATAAAATTATAAATACTTTTTCACTTTTCACGTCACATACAAATAACAAAACGGGTAATGTTACCAAAGACGCCCATAACGAGTTTGTAAAACGCAGTGATAAACTCTGAAAGGTATCGGGACCATGATTTTGAACCGCTACTATGACTCAAAAAGATCGGTTCTCATAGAATCCACTGCAACTGCTTGTGGTATTTTGATTGCGTGCCATATATTTTACGTCTCTGGCTATAGGTAATGTACAAGGCCACTAAACAAAAGACAGAACAAAAGACGAAACGTAAATAAACGTGTAGGAAAAAAGTATTTTTTATTGTTCGAGGCAATGAGATTTATTAAACTTAACGAAATATCTGTAATCTTGATATGACGGGAGTTAGATGAATTATTTAATATATACAAATATTACCGTATTTCGTCCTAAAATGTGTAACAAAATATTACACGGTAAAAACCTACTTAATTACGCCGGGACGTAGATAATCGGCAAAGTAATTTTATTTTTTATTTATTAAAATCCACCACTAGATCCCCTTACAAGCATTACACTTGGGGATATGGGCTTAGTCAAATTAATATAAGTATACATATTTACTATATATACATACATTCCTTTTTCAATACTCATAACAAATTACAGTCACAAATTAAAATTAAAGAATAAAATTTCCCATATTATAGATATATCAAAAGGCCTGTGTTTCATAATACATTTGGGGATATGGGCTTAGTCAAATTAATATAAGTATGCATATTTACAATATATACATAAATTCCTTTTTCAACACTCATTACAAATTACAATCACAGATTAAAATCAATGAATAAAGTTTCCTATATTATAAATATATCAAAAGGCCTGTATTACATAATAATAACATGTTAAAAATCATTGATATCTGATATTGAATAAAATTTTTTTTAATTATAAAATTTCTAAGTTCTTTCTTAAATTCATTATGATTGTTTAGAAGTAATAAGTTTTTAGGCAACTTATTAAAAAGCGCAATACCTTTATGTTGAACTCCCTTTGCATATAACGTAACGTAACGTAACGTTTTAAAACACTTAGGTTTGAGTTTATATTGATACCTAGTTTCATAATAATCGATAAAATGAGTTTCTTTAAAATTTTCCACATTTTCTTTTGTAAATAACAGTAAACGATAAACATATTCGGAGTAATATGGTAAAATATTTAGTTCTCGAAAATATGGTTTACAGGAGGAATTTGATTTCTTATTACAAATAATTCGAATAGCTCTTTTTTGTAATCTAAAAATGTTCACACTGAAACTACTATTTCCCCATATTTCAATTCCGTAAGTCATGTAAGAGTGAAATAAAGCAAAATAAGCAGTACGTAAGGATTCCTTATCTAATGTATTGCTTAAAATTCTAAGTGCATAACATGATTTGCTTAATTTTTTTACTGTTTGTTCTATATGTTCTTTCCATTTAAGACTTTTGTCTACTATTACTATTATAATCGTTAAGATAATCGCCGATTACGATTCATCGGTATCCGCATTGGTGCACCACTACTGGTAATGTTGTAAAAATTCTGGAAATTGTCACAATACAAAGTAAATACAGTGTATATTAGAATATTACTATATTATTAGTTATTTTCAGTAGCTTACTTAATGTTATGTATTGAGATCCTTCCATATTCGATGAAAGGCAGTATGGCATGCTTGAAATGAGGCACATACAGCGAGCCTAGAACTGCCACAGCACTGCAAATTACGAGATGTTGATTGATGCTGCATGCAGTGCTACACGTTTTGATTAATCAACCACGGCTAGAAACGTTCATGATTCTTTCTGGTAGTGTTTATGAAGCCTTTATCATGACTCAGTATTTATAATTAGTGAGAACTTAGAATGAAAGGTTAAACATCAGTAAACACATTGAAAGAATTCTGAAGAAAAAAAATTCATTAAGCAGCACAATTTTTATTTTAAAATTATTAGGTGTTTGTGGTATGAAATGTATTTGTGGTATGAAATGTATATAGGACACTTCTGTAATACCTTTTAATATAATATATACTGTATAGAAGTCGCGAGTGGATAGGATTTACTCTACGTTTTTCAGAAGCGTATAATGAGCAGCTTGGGAACTTCACCGCTGCAGTGCGCTGCCGTAACGCCCTGTATCGTCTTAGTTGTTATTTACACGTTAGAGCGCAGCACTGTCGCCCGCTGTCATTCCCCGCACCCCCCACCCATCATTCACTGCAGCTCAAGGTCGTTCAACAGGAGGGGGAACGGGTGTTTGAAGAGTTCGACACTTGTCCGCTAGGGACCACCACAAGTCGATGCCCTAGAGATGGTGGCGATTGCGGCGGTGAATTAACCAACTACCTCAAAACCGTATTAGAAATTTTAATCTGGGCTGGCGACTTCTATACAGTATATATATTCAAAGGTAATACTAAGTATAGTCTAGCAGTATGATTATGATAATCATCATTATAGATGCCCTTATACTGTCACTACAGTTCAGTAAGTATAAATATATGACACCCTTATGTTTACTTGTGAATTAATTAAATTGACACTGTTCCTTATTTAGTTACTAAGTAAAATTCATTTACCACATTTATCTCAAAACAAATTTTTTATTCTTGGTACCTAATATCTACTTACCTCCTCAAACATCACTAAATACCTATTTCTCATATTTTGAGGCCTTAGAAGATACTGCACATTAAAATGATTTAGTGATACTCAGCGACTTCAATGTTCCTGGTGTCAACTGGACCAACAATAAGCTGCCCACATTGTACATGCACACATATCAGAAACAAGGTGCACAATCTGATCAACTTTATTTATAGTCTTGGTCTAGTGCAGTATAACAAAACTCTTATCACCTAAAATTCTCTTAGACCTATGTCTCAGCAACATTTCTCAATGTTTAATAATGGAAACTAATGAACCTCTTGTTAAGAAATATTTATATAATTCTGCCTTAAAATCAAGATAGTTGATAATCTCTCTCACATGATAGTTAGTTTTTAAATCCTATAAAAATGGTGATTATCTAGGTCTTTATAAGGCTATTTGAAGTCATGATTGGTAAAATTTTTATAAATCATCTGATGTTAATCACCTTGTAAATAAATTAAATACTTGTACTTGTAACAATATTAATGCCTTTATTCCTGCTTTTACAAAAATAGCTTCCAATTACCCAAACTGGTTTTCAAAAGGTCTGATTCAATCCTTGAAATGGAAGAAACACTTTCATAAACTCTATAGAAGAAACAAAAAGATGTATTATTACTCTAAATTTTCATTCTTCCGGAAATGGGCTAAATATCTAATCAAGCGTGATAAAATCAATTGGATGAGATTGATTAACAATAACATCAAGAAGAGACCAAAGAAGTTCTGGTGTTTTGTGAAAATAATGAGAAAAAAAAATGGTTATCAAGAACAACATTCATTAGAAGTGAATGGTACTGTTTCGAATGATCCAAACATATTATCAATTGTTTTTTCTGCACTTCTCAAGTGTTTATGTGTCACCCACCTGCACTTATCATGCTGCTCTTTCTACTTCATTTTGTGACACTATTGGTGTTCCTATAATCTCAGAAAGCTTAGTCCTTTAAGGCATTGAGGCATTAAAAAATCCATGTCTACTGCTCCTGATGGGACAACAAACTGTATATTAAAAAGGTGTGGATGTTTTCACCTATTAGTACCTATCCAAACACATTTATTTAACATAAGTTCATAAACTAATGTCTTTCCAAATGAATGGAAAATTTCAAAGGTTCTTCAAATTCATAAAAGTGGTTCTAAATTAAATGTCTCCAACTACAGACCTAGTACTCTTCTAAAAATGTTTTAAAAAATTTTCGAGAAAATTATTTAAAAATTATGAATTTCCCTTTAAAAATAGATTGTCTGATAATGAACATGGTTTCAGATCTGGTATGTCCACAACTGAATTACATCATACAATCCTATTTCTAACTAAGTCACCAAAGGGGTCACGATGTCTGCTACTTTGATTTAGCCAAAGCTTTTGACTCGGTTAGTCATCTATTATTATTCAGAAAATTATCCAATTTTGGTGTTTGTTATAATTTAGTTAATTGGTTTTTCCAGTTACCTCACAAATAGAAGACTTTTTTTGTCTCTATTACAACAGTAACTCCACACATTTTGAAGTTCTGGTGTCCCACAGGGTGGTACATTATCACATTTACCGGTAATATATTAATTGATGACATTACTCCAGGGCCGGAACTAAGGGGGGGCATGTGCCCTGGGCAGAAAAAATTTCAGGGGGCGGCAAAATATGAAAAGTGGTTCACTAAAACAAAATGAAACTTGTCATTAAAAAAAGTTTTGAAAGTGTACATATCGCAACCAATAAGTTAGCCAAGAAATTAAGAAATTCTATTTAACTTGATAATGCATAATTTGTAAATATATTCGTACTTCAAATGCGTTACTTCACTCTAAGAAACAATTATCACCATAATTCGTGGTCTGGAGTGAGTAAAACCACTGCGATGAGAGCTGGTATCTCAAGGACCCGTTGCGCGGGTGATCACTTGGCTGAGCAAGATGTAGCCCTTTCTCTGATAAATACCCTCATTTTTCCAGCCCCTACTCAGTCGCTCCTGTGTTTTCGTACCATGTGCGTCTCTGCCTGAGGACGGGAACAGATAGCAGTTCCCGAAACGTTGCTTGTTTCTGTTTTGGAAAAACTATTGTGTTTGTTTCGTCTTTTCGTTTTGTCGTGTTATTGTCTCGTTTCAACTGTTGTGCTGAATTTTTTTGGGTTCAATATTTTTCTGCTGTCATCATTTGTGGGGTTTTTATAGTTCTATTCTGTTTTGGAAAACTATTGTGTTTGTTTCGTCTTTTCGTTTTGTCATGTTTTTGTCTCGTTTAAACCATTGTGCTGAATTTTTTTGGGTTCAATATTTTTGTGTCGTCATCATTTGTGGGATTTTTTCGTTCTCTTAGTACATTTTTCTTTGTTTTTCTTTGTTTGTTGACCATATTCCTGTTACGGAATATTTTGTGGTGTTTATATCCTGTTGACAACATCAATTTTTTTTATTAGTTTGTGATTTTTGTCTTTTGGTTATTTTTACTTATTTATTTATTTTATTTTTTAGTTTTTTTCTACAGAAAACGTGCTTAGCAATGGCGTATGTCAAAAAAGCTTTGGAGAACATTAACAATAAGTTTTGATTTTTAAGTGGTGTTCAAATTCATAAAATGGAAGTACAAGATTTAAAAGTCAAAGCAGCAGAATTAGGAAACACTTACAGTGCCAATCTTAACAAAGAAGAATTCGTATTTGAAATTGAAAGTTTTAAGCACCATGCATTAACAGTAGACTATGAATTAAAAGATGCTACAGCATCAACAATGTTGAGCCTTATCTACAAAAATAAACTGGAGGAGGTATATCCTAAAATTACTACTGCTCTGAGAATGTTTCTCACCCTTCCAGTTACAATTGCGTCAGGTGAAAGAAGTTTTAATAAAATTAAACTTATTAAAGGCTATTTGAGAAGCACGATGGGCCAGCAGAGATTAACAAATCTAAGTATTATATCTATTGAACACAAACGAGCTGCTTTGATCAATTTTGATGATATTATTTGCAGCTAATAATGCTCGAAAAATTAAATTTTGAATTGAATTTCTTTGTATGGTTATCAATACTTAATACTTAATTCAGAATCACATGTTCCTTATATAATTTTAGTACTTAATAAACTTATTGGTAATACATTAATGTTCACTGTTGTGCAAACAATAAACAATAGTTTGATAACAGTCTATTTCATTATAATAAAAAATGTAATTGTATTAGTTTTCCAATTAGTGTACTTGATAAATAAAAGTTCTCAATTATGTATAAGTGAATGGTATGATTTCAACCATCGCTTCTAACGAAAAAGGCTATTTTACAAAGTTGGTAATAAGGGGGCGGCAAATTAAGCTTTGCCCCCCCCCCCCTAACGAATCTCCTAGTTCCGGCCCTGCATTACTCATGTTATTTCACAGTCTACCGGTGTATTGTTTGCAGATGACTTAAAAATTTGTAGAAAAATGACCACTTTAAATGATTGTCTAATTATTCAATCTGACATTAGGTATTGCAATGAATTTTTGGTGCAAGTCAAATCTAGTTCATCTTAACAGTGATAAAACTAAAATAATATCATTTACCACGAAATATCTTTCTATCAAATATGATTATAAATTAGATAAAAACCTTAATATCAAAAACTATATAAGGTTTTGGAATTATTATAGATTCCAAATTATTATATCATCAACATATATATTATTTAACTTTTAGTTCCAGAAGAACACTTGCCTTTATTAATTATATCAATAATTATGCTACAAATTCTGATTACATTTTATCTCTTTTCTTAGCACTTATTAGGTCAAAACTTGAATACTGTTCAGTAATATGGAAAAATATTATTTATTCTGACAATGATACAATTAAACATATTGGAAATAAATTTATCAATCTTATTATACAAAAAACTTTCCTTCCTCCTAAATGAACTTCTCTCTTTGACCAACAGACTTATCTTGATTTTCTCTTTATACAAACTGTTATAGTTATAAAATTCATTGTATGTTTTGAAACTAATAAATAACTATAATAGATTAGATCAACTTGGAAATGAAACTACTTAGCTAGTACACATAAATATTCCCATTGTTAGTGTATTCTCAGTTGATATCATTCATGTGTTATAAAATCTATAAATATATTTTATTCTCCATCAAATTTGTAGTTTTTAATTTAATGAATCTTTTATAAGTTTAATTTAAATAATGTTTATTTGTGACTACGTCCATTATTGTTGTGTCCTTTGTGTAATGTATTTAAATTTAACATTGTTTGTATCTTTATGTTTCGTGCACACCCTTGTAATCTCTTCAAAGAGTGTTGGTGTGCATGTGACAATTGTAAGTAAGTAAATAAATAGAGTTTGACATATCTTATTCATCTATATTACTGCAAGAATCATCTGGTCTGCATAAAATAATATCCAGGATATGTAGGAATCATTGACTACAAATGTCATATAGCAAAGTTTTATGTAATTCAGTATTCTTTACAAACTCCGTGTGTATAAACTGCACAATGCAATTCAAAGCAAAACAAATTGATAACTGAAATTGATTCGACTAACTGGCTTCAGTCTTAGAACTTGGATTCTTTATAATCAAGACTTCTGAGTCACGAGTAAATAAACAATTTAATATAACCAGTTTGCAGAAACTATATTATTTCAAAGAAATCAGTTTGTATATTTAAATAGTAAATACTATTTGGCTCATGCAAATATTTAGTCCAAATTAGGTTTTAGTAATTTACATGTTATGCCCTTGGCGTCATTGCAGATGCGTATAAGAAATTGGGACTTGCTGTGATTCTTCACATAAAATCACTCCTAAATACATAACCCATAAGGGAATTCCCTGTCAACATACATAGCTAAATTTATGTAATTAGCCCTATGCATCATTAAAAAAAATGGATTCTGAACCTAAACCATCTAGAATCAATGATTTCACACCAACTGTTGCATGGACATTATGCTTAAAAAATAGTGGATCATAGAAGAATGTTGTTAATTCATAAATTCCTAATTTTACTAGAGGGGTCCACACCATTGTCCTAAACGACTGCTTCATGGACATAAAACTTGTCATTGGATAGTACTGATTTAAGTTTTTGACACATAATATGTTGTAGAAGAATATACTTATAAATACAAATAATTGCTACAGTACGTAAAATAAATAATAACAATAAATCTGTAACATTGTTGCGGTACAAATTTATGATCCTGTTAACTTTAGAGGTTAGGTATTTTTATTTCTGAACCATTTTGAGGTTAAGTCAACCCTAAAACAAAAACAGCACAAGTTTGCCAGCACACCTCTTAATTTTGTGTTGGTTCCCTGAAATATGATGGATAATGGTTGTACCTACTTGTACACTAGGCTTCCAGTAACAAGATAAATAATTTTGAACTGACTTAACATACTACAAGCTTCAGTATTTGGTTACTTCTCACAGTTATGTTTGCCATTCACCAAATATAATCTTCAAAATTTAGACTTTGGCATTCTTGGGTATTATGTACAGGTATGAATGAAACGATACTATTAAATATGAGTACTTACTCAATACTTTCCTTTCTATACCAAGTAATTTTGATATCGATACCGTGGCATCAAATACAGAGTAGGTATCGGCCAAAAGTACTTGTATAGGACAGTATCAATAGTCGGTATGCAACAACAAAAACAACAGATTTATTTAGTCAGGTCACAAGACAAGTATAAAGTGCGACAAAAACGATCAACAGATTGTTTTGAAATTTATGCTGACAGTAATTAGATAAAAGATGTACACTTTCTAAAATAAATATGATCCACAATGCATTCATTCGATGACAGTAGACAAACGATATTGGAGTTGAACATACTTTTTACAACTGCCATGTAATCGTACACTTTCGCGTTAGGGGTAAGGATTTAAAATACTGTTGGCTGCAAACAAACATTAATTATAACATCCAAGTATGAAGAATCAATCTAGAAGTCCAACTTCTAGACCCAGCTGTCAATTGAGCAGTGACAGATACCATTTGTTTAGCTTTATTGAGTCAAATCTTTGACACTCAATTGATATTAAAACTTTAAAATTTCAACAGTATTAATTAATGTTTTTCTATGACTCAATGTTAATTTTTTAAATCTGCTTGGAAAACTTTAAAATGTGTAGAATTATTTGTTAATACCTTTGTGTCAATGGTAATGCCAG
The DNA here is from genome assembly GCF_032445375.1 of Bacillus rossius redtenbacheri. Lineage (NCBI taxonomy): Eukaryota > Metazoa > Arthropoda > Insecta > Phasmatodea > Bacillidae > Bacillus > Bacillus rossius. The sequence continues at coordinate 251,364,897 of NC_086330.1, forward strand.
GGAATTGAAATTTTTGTTTTTTAATATTAAAATTTGTACCACAACTATCTTGTTTGTGAGTATGGTTGAGAAAAATCAGCATTAGTTTGATTTGACTTGATATTTTAAGGCCTTAAATGTCTCAACCAATCACCGCTCAACACTTAATTAATTTAAAAAATGTTTATCACTTACTTCATACATGATGATTACTTCAATGATTTTAAGAACATATATATATTGATTAAATTTACTGTTTAAAACAGTTCCAACAAGTACCCTGAAACATTAAACATTAAATAATAACTATGTAAACTAGAAACAGCATTTTAAATGGTAATCAAAGTTCTTCAACTCAAAAGGCCACCTTGCATAGCCATAGTATAAAGGTAAAATTCAAATGACTCCCTGTTAGTACTGTGTGAAAGAGAACTCACCAAGTTTCTCTGCAGAGTACTGCTGCGTCACTTGAAGCAATGCCTGACCATACTTTTCAAAGTTGGCCTTCGTCACATGGGAGATCTTGAGCATCTCCTCAGCTGTTTCCGGCATCGTCTGAGACATCGCACGGATGGCCTGCAACAAACACACTTACCAACATGAATACTCTCACACCACACATTCAGCTGCTGAATCATGCTTACATATACTCTCTTCATTTCTTACCCTTGCCTGTTATTCTCCTAAAGATAGTTTTACTGACACGTTGTAAGCTGTGTGATAGTCTGGAGCACTCTCTAGCATCCGATCAAGGTTGACTACGCAGATGTAAAGATTCCTGCCGAAACAGATGTGCTCGTGACTACTTACTGCCCTAACTCATGAAATCTTGAATCTGATGTTTTAAGAGGATGAGAGCATTAACTGTGATCAAGCAGAAAATGTCGGTATGGCTTTTATGAGAGGTATACATGAATCACCCTTCGGTGAATTCAAAACTTACATTGCTTACTCAGTCAAACCTCATCAGCAGAGAAATGAGAATTCTCTCAAGAATATTACAATTACAAAGTTTTCCCAAGAATTTCAGCTCTTTTTGATGAGGTGTCAACGTGGAAAACAGTGAAATCTGCTTTCTTACAACAATTCACATGAACCACAGCAACTAAATTTGCTTAAATAGCAGACATACTTAAATTTAGTGTAGAAGCATTCTGAGGCATTATTTACTGTTGTTTTTGATGAATTCAACCAATACTCTGATTATATCCCATGATCACTTTTGAAAAGCATGGTATAAAGGCAAAGAACCACTGTTCTCTTGATATGGCCACCATTTTATAAAAGCTCTAATTAGACTACGTACGCTGCTGCCTGTGGTCAAATATTCAAATTGAGACCATGTCTGAAATAAATGTTCTAACAGCCTGGCCTGGACCAGAGACATGAAATTCTTTGCAACAACTGCATGTATTATTGATGAGCCACCACCAGAAACTAGACTGTTTCTGTTGAATTTTAACCGATGACTAAAAAATGGTGACTAATGAGTTCAATTATTTCCAACTGGCAGGAGCTGGACTCATCTTTCAACTTTCAAAATTCGACCACTGACAAAGCACTTTACAATAATGATCATGATCCTTTGAGTTTTGCATCCAACACAACACTTTCGTTTTGTTCCTTACCTTTTCCATGAGTTACATCAAAGAGCTCTTTTTCCTACAAAATTAGGTAGATTTTGAAGAAAGACTACCTATTGCATCCATTACAATGGTGCGACTTCTGGAAAATTTTAATATAGTTTATAGTTTTGTGCCACAAATTAGCATTTTTGGCACAATTTTAAATTTGTATTTTGAACCATAATATTAATTGTAATTTTATTACTAAAACTTAAAACTTTTTCTGCTCTCTGCACACTCCTACTTAATGTTTGACAGGCCAGTCTACCCAATCCATTCCCAGCGCCAGATCTGATTTTTGCCAAGTCTTTGCGAGCCATCATGTGTCACGTCTTATCCCCGCTTTGATGCACGACCGTCGTCTGTAATTCTCCCTGGAGCCATGACAAGAACTGCTATGCCCTGCAAGCTATCAGAGCAGCTCGGTTCTAAGCGTCCTCCTGACGCGAGACCCCAAAGACATGATCGTCGCTTTACTCAACGTCCCGGAATGTCTCCGGCCTCTGTAGAGCTTAGTTTCCCACTGTAGTTGCACATTTCCAACTCCCCCTCCTCTCCAGCCTTTCCTGGGAACACAGCCCAGAGCACTGACTGGCCACTAACCCCAGCCTAAGTCAAGGACAGCCATCAGTCTTTGAAAGTACCGCCTCTGCACTCTCGTGGCGGATTTGCGAGTTATTTCCTTGGGCGTTTGAAAGCCCGCTAAACGCCTACCGCCTGGCAACTCACGCCACAAGCAGTGTCCTGTAATTCTTTTCCTAGCCACCAGAGCGCCCCACTAGTCTCCTCCATAAGCCCCCATACTTTTGAAGTCGCCTCGTGCGAGAGATGCTCTAGTCAATCTTTCCTTTTGTTCGGCCACTCCTCAGTAGGTCGCGCTGCGATCGGCCACTAACAACGTCGAGATATCAAAGTCAGTATTTCTCGACCACCCCCCTCGGAAATCTTCGGAACCTTTTGGTCTGGAAGCAATCGCCTGTTTTAATTTAGAGTCGCCCCCGCAACACGCCGCGCAAGCAGACTGACCACCTCGGATCCTCGGCCAGCACACAGCAAGACTTCAGTCGGTCATCGTACGAAAATGTAGTCGGCTAGTCAAGGGATGTTTTTCCTAATTTTTATCTTAACCAGTAATTAGTCAGTCTGTGTGCCTAGTAGAAATTGTTATACTTTGCTAAATTCCTAATTATCCTAATTAATGGAAGCGTCCGCAGCAACCATGCGTGTTCGGCTCTTGTCTTCGCCTCCCATCCAGGCGGGCTACCTTCCCGAGCGCTACGAGCTACTCCCTTTTTGGTGAGTTTTTGCCAACGTTTTTATTCCCCGACCATCACCGTTTTTGGTGGGCATTTTTGCCCATTTACTGACTCTCTGTGAACCAGTTCTGACCATGTTGGATTTGGGCTTGTTCACAGACAGAGTTCAAGAGCCTGGAGCGGGCATGACGACCACATCCTCGTTCCCTTCCTAAGGGACCCAGGACGGCTAAGGCGCCCTGGTAGCCCGTAACACATCACCTTCGGCCAGCTAATTTCAGATATCCATACCTCCAAATTCTCAGTGATGTCTACAGCGTGACAATTAGATTACTACTTTGAAGAGACTGGAACATCAGAAACTATTACTTACAGGACTTTAATAAGTCTAAGCACTAAGAATTAAAACTCTGGGATTGTTTATTTTGACCTTTTATTGTTTCTTATTCTGTTTAACTATGCCAAAGGAAACCTAATAATAATATTCTAATTAGGGCCGGCCCATACATCAAATGTTATAGTTTTAATATATTTGTCATTCCACATAGCAAATGTTATAATTTTAATATATTTGGCAAAACATATATGTAAGTTAAGTTACTTTTTAACCTGTTTACTGAGATGATGTTTTGTTGGTTTATGTTCACTTAATTAAAAGTAAAATAAATATAGAGGCACAGATATACAAACAAAATCCCATTTGTTATTTTTTTGTATTGGAAACTAAAAGATCCACAAGTCTCCCAAAGTTTTTCCAAGGAAACATTTACGTTGCACCTATCCTGTTACTATTACCCAAGATACTGTACTTTTAACATGTAATTATATAAATCAAATTACAATATGTATTTACTCTGGAAACTTTCTTAATGAATAAAACATTTAAAGGGTTAAATTTTAAGACACTAAAGCTAATATTTATCATTTATAGATTCAGATTTGAGACGTATGTTCAAAGTACTCATTGGGATTCTAAATAGAGATTCAGATTCGAGAAAATTTGGATTCGACCCATCACTAATATACACACACACACCTATACATCTTTATACATCTACATCATTTTTATAGAAATGACAACTGCCATAATTTTGCACAAATCACTTCCCAACTGATTTATAAAATATAGTAATGTAATATTTCGGTCAAGTTTGTTAATGGGAAAAATTCCACCAAAGGGTTAGAAATGGGAATGGCTTTTTTAAAAACAGAAAATCGCTATAACTCCTATAATATTATATCACATTCGTTTCAATGTAATATAACTATTAGGAATAATACCGAAACGTTTTGTCTCAAAACAATTTGTGACACCACCAACTATAACTGTAAGGAGTGGAAAAAACAAATAGTTGAGTACAAAAAAATTCTTAACTCCCTTAACAGGTACACCATTGAATCCGTTCAAATTGTTTGTAAAGCTTATAATTTTTATTTAATACTTTTGTCGGGAACAATTTTTGATAAGATGAAGAATTGCTGCAAGTGGTTTTTAAAAAAAAATACAGGGGTAGAATTAAAAAAATAATTTATAAGTTCCATACCATACGCACTATTAAATACAGCATCAATAACTCTAAATATAATCCCCGTACCGGTACCACGGAGATCACAACAGATTAAAACAATTTTATTTTTTTCAAACCTAACTAAAACTAAGTGTATTTGTTTGGTAGGGTTCTAGATAAGGCCAAAACATTTATGCCTAATTATGCTGGGTTTCAGCCATGCAGTAAGGGTAGCATGAATTGTGTGCTTTGTTCAGGAATTGGATAGCCATGGCAGCAATTGATACCACGACTAACTCCCCTATATTAAACTCTAGACTATAACTATGTAGTTTTGTTGGACCCACATAAAACCTGCATAGACACAGGGAAAACCCTGGGCTCATTCATGCCAGATTAAATAGTGCAAGCATTAAGCAGGCAGGTCCAGTACAGGACAAGGAGGATGGTCCAGGAAGAGTTGGTCGGAGCAGAAAGTCTCAACCATGCTGGGGTCGGGAGCTTGGACCTTGAGGTCCGCAATGGTGTTAGTGCACGTCTGGGTATACGCCCCTAGCGGCGGGCGACAGTATTTGCAGCACTTCAGGTTGCCAGTCAGCCAGTGTGCTTAAGACTAGGAATGAAGATGGTGTCGAATGCATACAACAAACAACAACTGTGTTAATTACGTTAAGTAATTGTGAGCTGGCACATTGGATCTAACTCCAGGAGGAACAGAGCGTCAGGTCGCCTGTCGCCAGTAAAAGGCTGTCGGCAGTTAGGGAAATTATCCAATATGTCATTAAAAAACCCTAGCCCCCAGCATCTATGCTTCAGATGCAACAATTTAATTAATTAAAAATGCATAACCACGAGTTGGTGCATCGGGACACACTCAGCAAAGGATAGAGCTGCAGATTGACCTGTCACGAGTAGGCAGTTGGTTGGTTAGATAAATTATCCAGTCAGTTCTTCATCACAAGGTCCTAGCCTCAACTTCTATGCATTTGTGATCTACTTTGTTGTAGGGGCTGAAGAATACCTTAATCTAACTTGATGAACTGCCAGCTTACTTGTACTAAGTGCATTAGTATATTTATGTCCAATATAAGCGTGTACTGCCCAGCTCAATGTTAAAGCATAGGGAAGAGTTCTCTCAACTGTCCACAATGCCAGGGTTGGGGTCAGCTCGCAGGTAGCTGTGATTGACTGAGGGCTCAAGGCCCAGCCAACTACAGAGCACTACAGTGGTCGGTGCACGAGCACCAATTTAGGGCGTTTAAATTTCTTTATCATGTCAAGATCATAGTTGCCAAGAGATGAAAAAGTGAGTTTTGATGTGTTTCGCATTTGTCATAAAAGTTTTCCATGGTTCTGACATAGAAATCATGCAAGGTTTCTGTGTTCGTCTCGCAGTGAAGTGCCTCGACTGGGCTGTATCTGGGGGCGTCTGTGGCAATGTGAATACATCTGTTTTGTATTCACTGCAGTTTCATGAGGTGCGTGCTCGCTGCAATAGACCACACTGGGGCTGCATATGTAAATATTGGTCGTATGAGGGCTTTGTGGAGCAGCAGTTCATACTGTACTGACTGCTGATGCACCAGCTCATAACTGGGTAGAGTGTGCACATTCTGCTGTGTGCCTGTCTCCTCTTTGAGTCTATGTGGGTCCACCACGGTAGTTTGCGATCTATTTGGACCCAGTGGTGTTTCGCAATGTCCTTGTGGGGAATGTGATCTCCAAACAGTTAGTTGTGTCCTACGATCAACTGGCGGTAGAATTTTGAGAGTAAACACCACTGCATCTGATTTAGTATTGTTATAGTTATTTGCCATATCGTGCACCAGTGCTGCATTACAGTGAGCATGGGTTGCAGTTTGTCAGTGGCTAGTCGTAGGTTGTATGACCAGCTATACTGGATTGCGTCGTCCTAGCTTTACAAAGCAATTCTCTGGCTTAGGTATGTCACTTATGTAAATATTAAAGAGTACAGGGTCTAGGAAGCTGCCTTGTGGCAAGCCTGCATGTATTGGTTTTAGGTCGAATTTAGAGCCTTCTGTGGTGACTCTAAATGTTCTGACAGCTAAGTATTATGTAAATAGCTTTATATAACAGTCTGGAAAGATTGTTTAGTACATTTTATATATGACCTCAGCCTTATTCCTTAACCATAATACATACACAACTTGTAACAGCTTTTCGTATGACTACTGCAGTGGCAGTTTTTATTACATTTTTTTTAATTATTTTCTTAATCTCTTTTGAACAAATGGTTACATTTTTATCAAGAAATTTTTTATCGGTGTGCCTAAATTAAATACTAACCCCGCAAAAAGAAAGTTGTCAGTATGTATTACTAGGTATTGCTGCACCACAGGATGTCGGTACAGTGCTGCTCCAGCATCTGGTGACATGAGAAGCAACTGTGCTACCTAGGGGCTAGTAACTTGTTTGTGGTCTAAATTATGGTACAGTAGGTTACTGATGAGTCATGTTAAACAAATACACCATTTATTAGGGCATACTGTAACATTGGTGTGACTTGAAATTTTGTGGAGGTTAACCTAAAACTGAGAACTGAGAACCGATTTTTAAGAGCTGAAACCAAATAAAGAACCAGAAAAAAAGGTATAATTAGTTCTTATATATTGTAATCTTAAAATATTATTTTCAACTTTCCTGTGAAATTTTTTTCATACAACCTACCATTATGCAAGGGGTGGAAAAAAAAAAAGGTTGGAGGACAAAAAAAATTCATAACTAATTAGTATGCACACTATTAAATCCATTCCAATTGTTCTAAACCTTATAAATTTTATCAAAAACTTTTGTCTGAAACCAATTTTGATTCAACCAAACGTTGCTGCATAGAGTGGAACATAGAATGAATCCTTAACTCATTTAGTAAACAATACATAAAATTAGTTAATATTATTTGTAAATTTAATAATATTTATCTAATATTTTTATCTGAAACAATTTCAAATATGACAAACAATTCCTACAAGGGGTTGAACATAACATTTGTATCATGTACTTTAATCAGTAAGAACCTAGGTGATTATGCAATCCATCGTAGAACTTGCTTCATTTACAATTAAATACATATATTTTCTTGAAAAAGCATCTCACACATATTCTACTTTCTTAAATTAGTTTAATTCAAGTTTCAAGAAATAGTGAAATCAATATTTCAAAAGATCAGGTTACTATTGTCACTCAAAAAGGAAACTATAATATTCGTTAAGCCTGGGTGCCATAGAAAACTTGATAAACAAACACTAAGCCCAAATCAAACTTACTATTTGAATTCAACTCAAATATAAAATTAAAAAGCAATAGAAAAGTGTAGTTTCACCTATATATTATCTGAAAAATAATGACGACTCAATATCAGCATAGGAGTATTCCCAGTTCATCAAAACAACTTAGTTATGAAAAACTAAATGACAAACTAAACAATTTGGTGATGCTTGATACCAGTGCCACGAATTAACTAGCATTCGATTTTGAATTAAATAATTAACTTAGTAGGCTTCATGTTTACAAATTAACTAACAAAAAAAAAAATATATATATAAATAAAATTAATCATTTAAGTGTGATAGTGTTCAAATATTACACGTTACCTTTGCACAACTAGTAAGTCAATATTGCAAATGATGAAGAAAAAAAAAATTAATTAATATTTCAGGGGTTACCTGTGGAATAAAGTGGAAAAAGTAAAGGAGTTAATGTTAAAACATGGTTTCAAATACCTATTAACAACGTAGACAGTTAAATGAAAGCAGCAATCATCAGTTAAACTGACTAGTATTTGAAACAGGGTATGAAAAAATCCTGATTTTTTTTAAAAAATCAAAAAAATCAGATTTTTTTGATTAAAATCGGGTTTTTTTTGATTAAAATATAATTTTTTTGATTAAAATATAAAAAATTGTAATCTGTGTAATATACAGTACATTTTCATGACTGTTTTCATGACTTGACTTTGCTCTACAGTACAATTAATAACAGATTAATTCATTTTGTAAAGACAACTACTGTAGGGCCGCGACGTCTTGGCGTGTCGTTTTGCGGGGAAGCGGGGAAGAGTAAATGAGAGGGGAAGCAGCTGCGCGCGCACATCAGCCGCTATGTGGTTCATAGCAAAAACATCAGGCGCCACGCTCTCAGTCTGAAGTGAACAATGGAGCCCGATGCAGGGCATTCAAGATACAATAAAGTAATACATTGTGGGGAGAGGGGAATTATAAGTAGTGTAATCCAGTGTTGTGATGAAGAAGCTGCCAACAAATGTCTGCTAGTACCTCTTGCAAAAGCAGCCGAAAGAGTTGCGCGATACACAGGTATAAGCCAAAGATCAGTTTCGCACATCCGAAAACACAACAGAGAGACGCCAAATAAAAAACAAACAACACCAGGCAAAAAAGGTAATTATAACTTTAAATAATAATACTTACATTATAAGTTTTTCAAAGCATTCCCCGTAATTTCACCCGCGGTTTGTTTGTTTTGCATTTGGCAATTTTCCAAACTTTCTGCACCGCTTGTTAGAATATTTGTTAGCTACAAGTGTAGCCGATATTGCTACACATTATATTGCATTATATTACATGATATTATATTACATTACATGATATTATATTACATTACATACATTATACATGTATACCTACATTATATATATTGCATTATATATTTCATGATATATATGATTTTATGATATATTAATGTATATTATATTAATATATTATTTATTTACAATTCATATGTTTATATTTACATATATATAACACTCCTTTATTTGACCGTGAAACAGCCTCTGATGTTTAATTTTTCATTTTCGGGCCAAAAAAACTGGGAAACGTTTGTTGTCAGTTGATGATTTTGATAGAAGAGTGATCAGAGACACTATCCACGAGTTTTATGCAGTAAAAAAAGTGGTTCCCACAGCAAGGAAACTACTGCCAGTTTTGAAAGAAAAAATCGGATGGAGTTGGGGATAGACATCGCTGCGTAAAATACTCAAAGAAATGGGTTTTGTGTGGAGAAAAAGCTAAAATAAGCGAATGCTTCTTCTCGAAAGATCTGACGTTGTTGCTTGGCGATCACGGTACCTGACTCAGATGAAACAGTGCAGGGAGGCTGGGAAGAAGATATTTTACATGGATGAATCCTGGGTTGACACTAATGTAACCTTTCAGAAATGTTGGCAAAAGAAAGGTGACGTTGAAGGTGTAATGGCAACAGTAAATGCAGCGCACAGACTGATAGTTGTAAGCGTTGGTTCTAGGCAGGGCTTCCTTCCCGGAGCCTCTCTTGTTTTTAAAGCAAGCACAACAGGAGACTATAAAATACGCGAGGATGGTTTGTTATAAATATGGTTTTCGGCCCCCTCTAAATGACTAATATGGTTCTTTCAGAGTGCTGTTATGGAAAAAATACCAACCCGAGTGCATAAAAGTGGTAAGGTTCTTGAAGTGCATGAAAGTGTCATGTCGATTGTCTTCACATTTCAGCCAAACCAAATGAAAAAGAAAGTATCAGCGAGGGAGTTACCTGCAGAAACCCATAATTTCAAATTTTTTCTTAACTTTAAAGTATTGTATAGCTATGTTTAACTATGTTTAACTAAGCTGCCCAGTCGAGCAAATAGTGCACTACCTTTAAATAATAAATTACCGTAAAACATTATCGTATCTTTGTATCATTAAGATCTGCGCTGTGTTGCACCGTACGTGAGATTGTTCTCGACCAATATTTTCTGAATGGCATGAAGACTTCCAGGCTGTTACTAACTGCGGAGGAGACAAGGCGGGACGTGTCGATTACAAGGTCGCTGAGCTCTAGGGAGTCCACCCGCCAAAACGTCGCGGCCCTACAGTAGCCTAATTTTCTTTCTTTGAAATAACCACATTTTACATTGCATAATGTTTTAAGGAAACATTAATGATGTCACTTTATGAAATTTTTAGTACAGTAATAAAGTTAACATTAGTAAAAAAAAGATGTCTTATAGAAAATAACTACATCATTGAAAATATATCATATTTAAATGTAACTTTGTCACTTCTGTCATCCCTTATAGTCTTATAGTCCAATTGTTCTAAATAAAGTAATTTAAACCAAAACCACAATTTCCTTTTATTCTTCTTCTCAGAATTGCACACATACGAGAGTATTCAAAGTAAAACTTCTAGGCCTACATAAAATATTACTTGTTTAAAATTTAAAAAAAAATACAAGTTCTGCAGCTTTTTCTGTACCCAGTCGATTTCTTAATGTTGACTGAACCAAACCAGACATACCAAAGAACTGAAAATTTCTTTCCTACAGTTCTAAAAATAGCATTTGACATTGTTGGAAGAAAAACCTGTTGCCAAGGAGATATATGACACACACACAACACAAACACATGAGGTAGAGGAGAGAAGAGAGAAAATGAGGTGGCATTTAAAGGTACATTCCACCCACCTATATTTAACAAGTGTTTCAAAATAACTATAAATACATTGTAGAAGAAATTAAGTACTATTCAATTTTCATTCTATCTTTGCAGCAGTCAATTTTTATGTAAGTATGCATGATTACTTAGTTTAAACAATACAGTATAGGAAATATTAACATTCATATTATCATATTATAAATTGATTTTATTCACTGATTTAAAAAAAAAATCACATGATTTAAATCATGATTAAAATCACGATTTAAATCATGCTGATTAAAATCAACATACCCTGATTTGAAATGAGAATGCTAGTTACATAATATCATCTAACACAACATTTACCCTGAAACCAAAATGACCAGTTTTAAATACTATGGACCATACCTTATTATGCCACAAAACAATGGAAATTTGGTAGAGAGTTCAACTTTCCGAGCTAGTTACACTCTGGTAAATCGCGGTAGAGATGAATGTCCAACGAGGTGTGCTTACAAAGCTGAAGATGATTTGGAGTGGTGGCTCGCTGTAGTTACTCAAGAGTCCTCTCGAAAGAATCGTTGAAAAATCCACATCACTCGGATGGGTCGTTGTTGTCCTTTTTTCCAAAATTTTGTAGTTTAGGCGTAGATGGACGATGTGGCTCTTGATTTGACTATACTTATATCTCAATGTATTGACTCACTCCATAACTCAGGATCAACGAAATTCACTCAAAATTGGCTCCGCCAATAACAACAGTTCTTCTTAAAATCAATCTTCTTTGTGCTATTGATTTGTAATTTCAGCACAAACCATTTGTACAACTATTTTCAACTCTTTATGAATAAAATAAGCAGAATATCTTGTTCAACCAGAAGTTAGTATTCCCACTAATATCTTCCTTTTGGTTGCTCTACGCTCACAGTCAGGTGATTTAAGTAAACGAAATAAAGGTGAAATTTATCAAAACAAAATGGTATAGGTTCAATAAATTTCCATATAACAAGCAATGTTAAATACAGTTTCCCTAGAGAAAAAAATAAATGCTTCAGAGACTAATACACATCAGTAATTTAACCTGGCATTATTCTATGAACTTAAACATAAAAGAAAGAAAAATAATTAAATAATAAATTATAGTTGTGAGACTATATTTCTCCACAGTACACTATTAAATTTGTTTTTATTATGAAAATTAAAAATATTATCCACAACTTTTGTCCAGAATAATTTTTTATACGACCAATCATTACTGGAAGGTGTGGGAAATAACAGGGCTTAAAGGACAAAAAAACTTGTAACTCCCTTTGTAAGTAACCAATCAAAACTGTTCAAATTGTTTGTAAACCTTATGTTATATATATTATCTAAAACTTTTGTCAAGAAACTATTTTTGATACAACCTTCCACTGCTGCTAAGGGTGAAATAAACAGAGGTTAAAAGACAAAAAAATTATAGTTTTAATTTTAAAATGTTTTAATTATATAATAATAATTTTATAGTTCATAACATAAACTATAAAATCTATACAATTTGTAAATCATCTAAAAACTATCTAAAAATTTGGTCTCAAACAATTTTTGGTAAGCCAAACCAAGACTGCAAGGGGTTGAAAAAATTAAGGGGTTAGAATAATAAAATAAAAAAAATGAAAAATTGGTAACATATTAATTATTAAATCCTTTCTTATTAATTGTAAAATTTCTAAATATTGTCTAAAATGTTTGTATGATTGTCTAGTGAATTTTTGTGTAGCAAACTTATTACTGCAAGGGGTGGAAATAATAAGGGTTGAAAGTCAAAAAACATCTCAACTTCTTTAGTTTTTAATTTATTTAAAAACATCTACACATTGGAAACTTTTGGCGGAAACAGTTTTTTATGAAACCAAATTTTTGATGAAAGACTATTACAGTAAAAACAGGAATTGGGAAGAAAGAATACTAATAAAAAAATGTAGTGCATATACTTAGTACCCGCATTAGAAGTTACTTAATTGGCATAGTAAAGAACTAGCTTTAGTTTTGCATGCAAATAATTAATAGAAATAAAATAATAAAAGGACTGAAGTGATATTATAAATACAGTTTGTATAGTACAAATTCAATCAAACTAAATATTACGTAAACAGACACACCATAGAAGTTGCCCCTAATGCCAATCGATAGCAGTTATGCTAAATTAGAACTAAAAAATTGTATTGCAATTAATTGTGCTCGTCGCCAGCTAAACCCAGCGTGTAACTTAATGTTAACTATCTGGTCTTAGTAGGTGTGTTTACCAAGTTATGTACTGTTCTCCCAATGATTTATTTACAGTTCCCCTTATGTGTGTGTACTGAGCAAATGTGAAGTACATTGGTATATAAACTTATTTTATTATCATGGCAATATGATAATTTGCCTTCGTTTAAAATTCTAAAAAACACACTGTTGTGTGGCCGCCACACACGCCAGAAGTGCAACTTCACACATAAGAGGGATAGGACATTTTTAGGGTACTCTAATATTTGAAACACTTGTAATCATTAGAGTCCCGGAAAATTCGCAAATGCGAAATAACCGCGATAAAATGCGAAATGACTCAATAAATGCGATAAAATGCTAAATAAGAGTTTTTCTGCGATAAATGCTAATACAGTGGAACCTCATAATTACGAGACCTTCGAAGTTACGACAGTTTCGTAATGCACCGTCGATTGGACTACGTAAATCATGCTAAATTAAAATGGCTAGAGTGATTTAAATGGCATCTTCAAACAAGGAAAAACGCCTGCTGTTAAGGGAAAAAAAACATTCACGTAGTATTAACAGGGACTGGTAAGCGCCTTTGTGTGTGTTGCTGGGTCTGAGGGTGTGTGCGTGCATGCGTGTGTCTGTGACTTCCTCCCCCTCTCGTCAAATGAACAAAGACGATGGCAGATGCCCTTCCCTTCCCCACCTCTTTCCAACCCTCCGGTGTTTTCCTTTCTTCTCACCACTTACCTCCCCTCCCTGAACAAGCTAGGCGACGGTGACAGCTTTTTTTTTTTCCGCTGCATCTCGGAGCACGGTCATGAGTGTGACCATTTCATTCGCGATTAAAACAAAAACTGTTGCAGATACAAAAAAATCACAGAGACCTTTTATATTAGAAATTTAATTTGCTACAACTTTTATTCTATGCATTTTTTTACTACGAGGTACCGTTTCCGAGATATTGTGCGACATTAAGACATTCTGGGAATGTTCAGGATTTTAACTTTGACTTAAATCTTATATATTTGGTTATTACGAGTACTCGTAGTTATGAGGATTTTTCTCGCCATTGTCAGCTCTCGTAGTAGCGAGATTCCACTGTACTGCCGTGAATGCACGAAAATCCTGCGGATGGTCCGGCGGTAGCCAGCCAGCAAGCCAAGTGTGTGTAGGTGTGTTTTTGTAAGCGATAAGAATGTAGGAGAGAGAGAGGGAACAAGCAAGCCGAGTCGGCCCAGTCAGCAGGTGTGTTTGTGTGCGTAAGAGATTATTAGAAGGAAGAGGAGAGAGAGAGAGATAGTGTGAGCCCAGCCTGCGTGTGCGTGTGTGTGAGAGCAAGAGGAAGTCGCCAAGGTCAACTGGTACAGTCTGTTCACACCAGCAATACCCCTCACGTGTCTCATAGGGAAAGGTTATACGGGTAGTTCCGGTGCAGAGTTTTCTTTGCAAATTGTGTTCCACAAGTTAAACGTGGTGTATCCCTAAAACATGTCACACATCTAAATATAAGAATACCTACTGATAAATGTTAGATAAACAGTATCCAGGTAAATAACATTTTAATTGGTTGAAAAATAATTAATCATGTTTTTTATTTATTTTTTTTTTTTCAAAATGCTACAAAGTGCTATATTTCACTTTTTAAAATGCTACAAAATGCTAAATTTCATTTTAAAATGCTAAATTATACATTTTAAAATGCTAATTTTCCGGGACTAGTAATCATGTGTGGACTTTTACTAGCGTCTGTCCATGTCTTCAATGGAATCTAAGAAGGAATCATTGGGTTTACGATAGCATTTCCAAATGTTTTTAGAAGATTCCAGAACATTTCCAGAAGAAATAAGTACTTCGAAATCTACCTAAACTTGTAGGTTGTGTCAAGAAGGGATGTTTTGTTAAAATACTACAATGATACAATTTACAGACACATTGCATCACTCTGCTTCCAGACAAAGAAAAATGTAAAGTCGCAAAAGTACCTACAAAAAATACTTAAATACACCTGAAAACCCATTTGGAACCTGTATATGGCTGCTAAATATGCAGTTGGATTGATTATAGAGAAAGCCCAAAAGCTTACCACTATTATCATGCAGCAACTGGTGGTCACACATCATCAACATAGTGGAAACTATTCTAGAGGTTCAGGCATGTTTCTAAAGTATTCAACAGTCCACAATCAAAATTATATATTTTGTATTAACTACATTTGCGTTCTTCGTCAACTAAGCAAAGGAGTGTGATGCTAACAAGGTTTATGTCACTGCTAGGTAGAGTCGCTCAAAATGTAGTAGTCAAAGGTAACATATGTAGTAGTAGGAGCTGTGCTTACCTACTGCTAGGTAGAGTCGCTCAAAAAGTACCCTCTTTTATCGCATAATTGTCGCACGCACATAATCGTCGCACCCATATTTTTGGGCGTCAATATTTGGATAAAAAACCTCTTGCGTAATCGTTGCACAATGTTTTTGGTCCCGCTATTAGATTCCGAGCTGTTTGTGTAGGTATTTTTTCCATATTAAACGATGTATTTTATAATTAAAATCTCATTTTTATTCGGATATTACCACTTACTTCTTTAATTCACGGAAATACGAAGTTGTCTGATGTGTTAATTTTCTTTTAAAGACGTTTTTCAACATTATAACCTTTACCTGATTGTCTGCGTCGCTGCGGTGTACCGCTTATAAAAATATAGCCAGCGCTAGTTGGCATCATTTTTGTTTGGTTATGTTGCTTCCCGGATAGAGCGCACACACGTAGTCGAATATCAATATCACGCCGATTGCATACAACGCACGCTATCTGTCGAGTGCCCAGTTAACTACATCTGATGGTCCACACTCTTTCGTGGTAAGTGTGTACTATGACGATAGTTATGCGTTCGTTCAGACTCACATTCAGGTCAGAGATTTTGTTTTTCTATTTAAAGTTGAAGAAAGGTTACTAATTTAAATTGTTTGTTGTGCTCTTTTATACTTCACTTTTTAAATAAAGGTACTTGCCATGAATGGGTTTTGTTTTTATGAATAACTTTACCTTACAAAATTTTTTTTTTCTCTGCATAGACGATGTACCTTTACTTTTCAAACTTGATTTTGGTATAAAATGTGAGACGATTATGCGATAAAACACGGTAGTGGTCAAAGGTAACTTATGTACAGTTGTAGGAGCTGTGCCTACCTGAACATTCATGACAGAGTGGGTGCTGATGCCTAGAGTGTCTGCAATGCCACGACACACATCCATGAGTTGGCCATAGCACTTTTCCTGCAGCTCCTGCAGCTGTTGTGTGAAGGGGTTGTTAGCCAGCTGGTTCGAGGATACCACCTCCTGCCGGTGCTTCGCGCTGCCCCTCATTGGGAAGTTAATCTGAAACAAATATGAGGGAGTTGCTGCAACAGAACACAATTACTGAATCTACAGTGCACCCACAACTACACCATGGTGTTCACAGACACTGCTCACACTTGACTCTTATTCTTATTGAGGTTGTATGTATGCATATATTCCCACATGCACTCACACAAACAGAGACTGTGTCTGTATATGTCTGAGTGAATGTGTTTCTCTTTGTATCTCTCTCTATGTTTGTGTACATCTCTCTCTATCTGTGCATTTCTCTCTTTCTCTCTTTCTCTCTTTCACTCTCTCTCTCTCTCTCTCTCTGTGTGTGTTTTTGTATATGTTTGTAGTATGCTTGTGGATAAGAAGGCTGTAGTACTTCCGTGTAAAAGATCAAGAGACACCACGTCTTAAGTGCTACAGCAAATTTAGTTTTCCAAATAAAAATTACTATTAAACTAATATCTAATATAATGCAGCCTCATAAGCTGGAAGCCAGAAAGTACGTGTTTCTCTTGGCAAATGCAAAGCAAGAGTTTTGTTGCTTGTTAGCTTTTTGACCAAGTGTAGCTTGGTCCGGTTTTAAATTGACCGCTCAGCATTTAATCGGTGAATTTGTAAATTTATTTGTTACCAATCAAGAATCAAACATGTTGATTGATTTTCTTTGATTTTGGCAAAACCACTTCCAGGTTTTTTCATGTATTTTTAAGGTTTTTTTTAAGAATTTTCCTAAAATGTTACTACTGCCTAATAAAAATTTACGTAACTTAGCTAACAATGTTGGTTGTATTAGAGCTGAAAGAAATCACCCATTTATTATTAAATATGAACTATTTAAGATTATGTATAATAGAAAGTATTCCTTTAAGACTATATTACTTCTATGATATAATTGTATTTCCCTAACATAATTTATTATCTCTTGTATGTTATTTTACTATGTCAGTAACAAACAATAGTAAAATTATACAAAAAAAAGCTTTGGTATAATTAATACAAAAACCAATAAGGGCACAATTAAAATTACTTTAGCAGCTGCTTAGGATGAAAACAGTTTACATATAAAAATAATAATTATTAACAAACAATTAAAATTCCTATCAGTATTTTGACTAGTTGAGTGCTATAAAAACATGTTCATAGGTTTAAATTATTCACAGAGAATCTTTCAAACACAGCAATCTGCACATTATGAATTTTTAGTAGTAAAAGAACCACTCTCCTTGTCCATCATATTTTTTTACAATTCAGTAAAAATCAATTTAAAACTGGCTTTAGATATTTAATCTAAAAACTAATGGTAATGGTACAATCATAATACATAGACATATTTACTTTTTTTTTAGATAGCCCTTAAAAAAGCCTATTTCTTAAAACATTTTAATGAAAAAAAAAAGAAGAATTATAGCACAATCTAGTTTATTCTATGTTCAACTATGTATATTTTTATGTGTTACTCTGCACTCGAGAGCCTTCAGTCTTTCATGTGACAACTCAAGGTAATAGTTTTCAGTCAAGGCTTCTGTTTATTATTACCATTGGTGAAAATCTTCAGATGTAAAAGTAAAAAAGAAACAAAAGAGAAGACAAGAAACTGAGCAGCGACTTCCTCTCCCTCTAAATAACCGTCGGCAACCCATACTATGTCACATTCTGTCACATTCCTCACACATCTGCTGCGGAGGTTTGTCAGTAAGGAGTGTTAAAAAATGGTGTAAGTGATGCAGTTCATAGGCACGACCTGCTGCAGTTTTTCAACCGAGCGCTTTTCAACTTACAAGACAAACAATTCCTGATGGCTTTCAAAAATTCAATGGTTTCTCATGGAATTCCCACCACCAAAAAAACTCCCGGCTAATTTTGAAGTTTCTAGATTTCCCCAGTCGGGTTGCGACCCTTGTGTTTTTTAAAAAGTACTTACCTATAAGGATTTTTACTTTTTAATTCCATTTAGAGATGTTAGTCATTTTATTTGATACTTTTAATGAAATGTTAAATTTTACAAACAGTTAATGCTATAAAAATCTTAAAACTGTCTCCTCTCAGTTTTGACAAAAGCTAAAATACCTACTGATAACAACCACCCTGAAGCAGCCAAAGAGATTACAAGACAGCACAGGGCCTTCAGAAGACTTAGTATTAGTGTATTGGTAGTCGAGTAATGATAAAACTAATCCAAGCGTGGAGGAGGAGGAGGAAAAAAAAAGTTGTAAACAGTGCTCTTAGTACACTGACATACACTGTTTTAATCAGCTGGGCAAGGATCCACTCAAACACAGATGGCTTTTAATTAGTGTTCAATTAGACTACACAGGCCCCATGGTATACAATGAAGTCCCTACTGTCACAGTGGAAGTCTAGCAACGCATTGTGCTCCCTCTTATCTTTGCCTAGGCTGCCACCATGTGCAAGTCACAAGGCCTAACGCAGCCAAAGGTCGTGTGGATATGGGTGATAGCAAACTTGCTCCTGGTTGTGCTTCCATGGCTCTTACATGAGTCACAAAGTCAAAAAACATCCTTGTTGGTCCCTGCTTAAATCTGGACCATCTGATTTGCATCAGCCAGATGAAATTGAGAGCCTGATAGAAGAAGAGCAGAGCTTGCTAACCTTGAGATAATGTAAATTAAAGAATGTACAAAGATATTTTTTTTAAGGTGATTAGATTAGTTACTTTACATGCCTATAATAATCTTATATATAAAATTCTCGTGTCACAGTTTTCGTTGCCATACTCCTCCGAAACGGCTTGACCGATTTTTATCAAATTTTGTATGCATATTCAGTAGGTCTGAGAATCGGCTACTATCTATTTTTCATACCCCTAAGTGATAAGGGTTGTCCACCCCTAACATTTTTTTTTTTAAATTTTTGGACACACTTTTTGTTTTTATTTTTTTTATAATGTGGCATTAAAAAATACATACAACCCTAAATTTTCACCCTTCTATCACCAACCCCTAATTTTTAATAGAATTTTATATTTTTCAACCCCGGTCGATAGCTGATCAATTAACACTTGATCAACTTCCCCCGCCTACAGCGAGCTCATTACCTGGATTAACACATAGACCACGTATTAATATGAAATTCCATCCCTAAGGGAGTGAAAAGTTGATAATTTCATTTTATAACAGAAAAAATCACAGGTCATAGACATACAAATAATGAGTGAGTATCATTTCTCTATGTCTGCCACACGATCATACACATAGTAAGGTCAGGCAAATTCATATTTTTCTCCTTGGTGAGACCATCCCGCTTAGTGGAGCTCGCAGCGGCTAGCAAAATAAAGGCGCTCATAACAGTTTTGTTCTTAACTTCGTCAATAGATAGAGTTAGTTGCCTTGAATTTTAAACGTACCATCGTTTGATGCGTTTGTCATGTCTTTAATTTTCGTTTGTTTGTGCCGTATGCGTTCCTACACCATTCATCCAATTGCGATGACATTTTGGTGAGTTGTTATGCGCATGCCCGTGAAGGTTTCTGAGACGGTATAACTATTTTGCAATAGTTGGAGCACAAATCGTTTCAAAAAATGTGTTTATTTCATATTATATAGCGGCACTTCGTCTGTTTTTGTTGCATAAGTGCGCACGCATGACACAATTAATTTAAATATAAAATTTTTAAGCTTTTTTCTATAGTGCTTTATAGAGTCTAGACTACATACAGACCACCAATTTTTAGATATATACAGATAAATAACTATACACTGGCAGAATAACGTCTGTCGGGATCTTAAAGGGATATAAATTATTTTGCACACTTGACATTCAAATTAAGAAGACCTTTTTCGAAAACAGATGTAGTTAGTAATTATTACTAACTACATCTGATTTCGAAAAAGGTCCCCTTCACCCTGTGTTCAGCCCGGGCAAAGCCGGGTACTGCACGGACAATTATTCTTGGCATGCTCTCGAGTGGGTAAACCATTCAGTTTGTTTGTGTTAGCTGAAGATGGGCTAACAAAATATATTGTCAACGCTATTGCATTAAGAGATTGATATTGATTGTTACTGTTACTATCGCAATTAATTAATGATATATAATTTTAAATAATAAATTAAAATTAATTATAAAAATTAATTTTTGGTGTTTTGTTATTTTTATATTCCCTCATCGTTCACAGTGCTCCATGTCTCTTTCACCACATCCTCATATACCACATCTTTACACACTTACAATAAGTTATTTTTTTTTTTCTACACTGTAAATTCCCTAGAAATAATTTATATGGCAAAACAACGTTTGCCGGGTCAGCTAGTACTAATATGTATTTTAGTGTATTTTTTTTTGTAAATACTGTCACCGGTTCTTGCCCTGTTTACTTATAAACCATTTAATTAAATATTTATTATGTTTTAATGGTACAGTAGTCTTCATCAACCGATTTAATGTGGACCAAGGCAAACTGGGATAACACGGATGTAATTAGAAAATCATCTTGGTTTTCAGTTGGCCTGGAAGTATTATTTATCGAGGTAATGTTTACCTAGCTTTTCTTCAGTGTAGATTATTTCAATTCACTCCATAATTTGCCCGCCCAGTATATGGCATCTTTGAGGTTAATTTTTTTAGGCCTTTTGACAGCAGTCCGATCATTATCTAGGTCCTCAAGCAAATGTTTCAACAGTCTTTGCTGGTAATGATGCTTTAGGTTAGCTCGGATAGTACAGAACCTTGGTTAATAAAAGTTCAATTAGTAAAAACTCTTCCTATATGTACAATAATTAGTCTAGTTTTTTGTATGATGTATATCAGAACTTATTAATTGTTTTGAAGTATTTATGTTCGACCAATTTTTTATGAAGACAATGGTTTACATTAATTAATTTAAGAATTTACGGTAGTTAATTTAATTTGGTGAAGGGCCGAACGTTAATTTAAAGTTGTGTGCTACTTAGTTTTTGGGTGTAATATACCATATTTATTTTATTTACCAATACCTGGGAACTAGGGCAGTTATAAAATGTTCAAGAACATTTTGATGTTGTACCGTAATGAGAACATGGGAATAAAGACGAGAATAGAATGGTCTCTGCTAGAGGTGGGACGATACCATATTTTCGATACTCGATTCTGTGTTTTTTTTTCAGTTCGATACTTTCGATACTTTCGATACTTTCGATACTCCAGGGAAAAATATTTTCCCATTAAGTAACAACTATTACAAATAACATAAATTAGTTTTAAACTATATAAATTCCCTCTTTATTACAAAAATACAAACTGCAAACAACTTTAAAGACTTGAGTATAAAAATCAATACAAAAAATAGAAGTGAAATACAAAATGAGAAACAGTGGCCTTACAAAATGTTATGAAGTCCTTTCTTGGAGGGGGGGGGGGGGGGGGGGGGGGGGGGGAAAGTCACCAAGCCTAAATTAGAAATAAAAAAATTAGGCTATTGTAAAAAGAAAATCAGAAATTTTTGCTTGTTTGTTTCATTTTACAAACAACTTTATGCAACAGAACAATTTTCAATAAAATTTTAATTTGAGAAACGTAAATTACAAAACAATCCGATCGTAAGAAAACAATAACAAACGGGTATATTCAGTTCAAAGATTAATGAATGCACAAAATATGAGATCCGTGCCTTGGTAAAGCACGTGCACCGTTTTCTTTGTGCATTTTAGGACTTTTCCGCTTCGTAAAAACGGATGTAACGGGAAATTAAGGATTTTATAAGTGTATGTTCCGGGAAAGTAAACCATTGTAAATATACGTAGTACTTTCGGCGGGACCAAAATTAATCGGCGTATGACACGGGAAAATGTATGAAACGGGAACGTATCATAGAGATTCTAATGTAGTTGTATTTTGTACGATGGCGACTCAAAACTTAATTCAATACAAATGAACAAGCATTCCGGTATCGAAAAAAATGTATCGAACTTACAGTTTCGATACTCGATACTTTGCGATACCGTCAAGTATCGAAGGTATCGAGGTATCGAAGTATCGAAAATCCCATCACTAGTCTCTGCCATTCGAACCATGAGTTGCAAGCTACAGAAGATTTTATATCATCAACAGTAAAATCGTACAAGCAATAAATATTGTTTCCGAGCCATGAACTAGTTTGTTTAAGCAAGTGAAGTTGTTTTAGCTATGAGTTTGTCTTTGTATTATAAATTTTTCGTCGTCATCATGTAGAGGCCATGTTTAATGTTTAATTAAAAAAAAAAATTAAATCTCTAAAATTTTTTTATTCAATTTCTTTTTATTCATGCAAAGGAATACAGTATAAGACTGTAAAAATATATACAGTACATTACAGTAAAAATGGTTGAGTATGAAATTTCTGTGAAACTCAACCCATAGACCATTGAGCTAGCTAGAGGCCTGTACGATTTAAATACGAGGAGTAAAATTTATACATAATATGTGTATATAGATTGGTTTAAAATAGTAAATATAGTTTTGTTGCAAAATATACATAATGCGACAAATTATGATTCAGAGTCTCTGATAACATTGTCGTCTTCACAATGAATGACAACTTTGACAAAAAATTCGAAGGTTGAGCTTAAAAAGCAGATCATTCTTTGTAGGCGGAGACTATTGCTCACTTAACTACTGGTCCAGAATTAACATTACAGTCTTACATGGTTTCCAGCCAGGATAAACTCTAACAGCACTGACAGTGAGGTGAAGCGCGGTCACGTACCTTCGCTCGGCCGGACAGCAGCTCTCGGGCCTTGGCGCCCACCTTCACGTACGCTATCGCAATGTCGTCCCGTGTCACGATCATGTCCTCCCGCAGGAACCCCTCTATGGTGAGCTTGCGCAACAAGCGCTCAACATCAGCGCGCAGCCAGTCCTTGCCACGCCCGTGGAGGGAGTGGTTGTTGTGGCCTGCCACGCAAACAATCACAAGCTACACTTTACCCATCGTACCATCCTACCACATCACCATGTTGGGCTAACTCTTAACAAAAACCTCTGCATGGAGAAGCGGTCTAAACTTGTACCTATGAATACATTAAAATTATTTTTTTTTTAAATCATATAAACACAAAGAACAATCTTATGAAGTGATTAACTACTCAGTATAAATATTATTGTGATCCATTTCATAATGATGACCCAACAATTGACTACTGACAATGACAAATAAACATTTTTGCAATGCAAAATTTTAATATTTCAAAACTATAACATATTATCTGATACTGTCAGAACACTATGCAGTAAACTATCAATTCTATTACTAACTTCTAACGGCAATAAACGTTTTTTTTTTTAAAGAAACAGTAAAAAAATGTGGTTAAAAAGTTGCATTTCTATTGAAATATATCAAAAACTAATTTTGTTGGATCTACTTTGGGTTCTGTGCATTTTAGTTTTCTTCATAAGCACTAAACTCAGAGCCGGCAGTGAATAAGTAAATGGTTGGATGGTAAAATCCTGCAGCTGCTAAAATGAGCTAAATCAGTGAATCTAAAATACCAAGAACAGTATATTGTCATTCATGTGATGTTCTCCATGAGCAATGTACTGTTTACCGCAGTTACAGCAGTGAGTGGCTGAAAGGTGAGATCCTGCAGCTAAGTGTTATTGCTAGTGTAATTCTTGATGTTCATATTTACACTTCCACACCACTTGGAAGGAGATTCTTACAGCCAACTAGAAGCAGTTTAGTTTTTTATATGTTTAGGTTTCAGAAAAAAAGGTAGTTAACAGTATATTTTCACTAAATTACAGCATGAATGTCATTCCAACCAATAAATTTGCTTGTTCATTAGAATTGGTAATTTTTGTTATGGTAACTTTACATTTTACATGGACAGTG
Source organism: Bacillus rossius redtenbacheri (assembly GCF_032445375.1). Taxonomy (NCBI): domain Eukaryota; kingdom Metazoa; phylum Arthropoda; class Insecta; order Phasmatodea; family Bacillidae; genus Bacillus; species Bacillus rossius. The sequence goes on from NC_086330.1 coordinate 251,389,071, forward strand.
TGAAAATTCTCTATGTTTAAAATTTTGCGATGTAAGTACCGTTGTCATGGTTCAGAATTTTTCAGTACCATCTTACTAGACTTTTGTGTGCCTTGGTTCAGACTGTGAGTGGGTGTTGCAGCTACGGTGATGCGACTCGGCAGCAGTAGCATGGCTGCATGTGCTGGCGCACCACACTACCACAACAGTGCGTCCACCTGGCGTAGCTCGTGCTGACATTTTTGGGTCACATCGTAGCATAAGCAGCGCAGGTTACTAAATTTTGGTGGGGCGGTGTTGAAACGTTTGGTAATGAGGCAATGAAAGTTTTCAAGCAGCCAGGAGTGGTAAGGTTGTGCTCACTCTGGGGATGAGCTATGCTTCCCTTCAGAGGTAACAAGTTGGATAGGTCGGTTCGGAAGCTACAAGTTGAGTTACCAGAATTAACAATGTAAAGTTTGTGCGGTACATAGGGCAGGAGAGGCCCGAATGTAAGTGTTAAAGTCTTGGATAGGGAAATGTTTGTCTTCAAGAAAAACATATGTACAGAATGGTCTTAGGGTGAAATAATATCTATGGTTAAGATAATCTTAAATAACAGGTTGGAAGAACTAGGGTAGAGTTTTGTGAAGATATCTCTCTTTCATTGTCGTTACATCAGTCATTGCTGAAGAATATTTGTTGAGAATATTTCAAGGTTTGCTCTACTGAATGATTGCAGAATTATGAGTTAAATTTTTCCCAATGTTTTGAGAAAGTGATGATAATTGTGCCGTTTTTCTTCTTGACAGTAACTCTTAAAATTTAATGGTAACATCCTTTCATACTTGGTCAAATGTTTATTGAATCAACCACCCCACATTAATTATTTATTTTATTTTTATCTCTTTTTTAAACCAACGTGACAATATTATGTCATTTCTGTGTAGTCAAAATCATTTTTTATACAAAATATTGCAAACATATGTTTTAGGTTTTAATTGTATTAGAACTAGTGACAACTGATAGGTTATATATGCACATTTATTCATATTAACATAGACCTATTACAGGATTCAAAATAATGCACTTTAAATTATAAATCCATTTGGGCTCAATTACAATTATTGAATGTGAAAATTAAGTCAGTTCATTTCCCTCTCCTTAATTCCTGTGTTCCTGCCATACAGGTAGACAAGTCTAGGTAATATCCTTTAAAGTTTAAACCACATATACCAATAAAATCCACACCAGTATTATTAAATAAACATTACAGCAGAATCTGATAGTTGCTAAGAAGAACGTGAATTGATAAGCATGGAGAATATTTCCCAAAAGCTGCTATTCTACAAATTTACTCATTTAGGCCTATTTTCTTCTTCAATATTTGCCAAGAATTTGTTCAATTTAAAGATAAGATTTTGTTTTGTAATGTAGTTATTATAAAAATCAATGAACAAATTCTTAACACAGGTTTTGAATCAACAAACACTACACAAAAATGTAATATGAGTTTAAGCATAACAAGTATAAAGGTGATAAAGGTGTTTTAAAAGGACCCAAGTGTTTATAAAAACAGAAATATGTGAATCTGTTCTTTTTTTCACATATATTTATATTTTCGTATAAACAAAGGTACTCTTATTTTCACACTAAATGAAGTTCACTTATTTATCGTAGAGGCTGACAGCCAGGCTGTGAGTGAAGTATCGTGGCACAGGTTATTCCATAGCTGCTGCCATGGAGGCTTGGCTAGCAGTTTTGTTGGAATCATCTAGCCGATCCTTTCCATCGTAGCATATGAGCTTAAAATAGTGGTGCATTGCATGCTTATTTAAACCTTTCTAAGGAACCAAGCTGTGCATGCGCAAAATAGATGAGGGGTGAGAGGGGAAAAACAGGAGGAAAGCATAGTGCCACCGAAGACACATCTTGAGATACTCTGGTGTTTTTACACAGTGCAAAGATATTAGGGGTGCAAGGATTATTCAAAAGCGAAGCTTATTCTGGTAAATACTGTATAAGTTATGTTGCGGTAGCTTGTATACAACTGAAATTGTCAACTCTCGATTCGAATATCCTTTATGTTTTCTGAGAAGTGAGTTGTTTGTTTAAAAGGGTTGTTATTTACATATGCGCCAATTACAACCCATCCTTAAACACCAAACCCATAAAGCACTTTTTTTACACAAAGTCCTGCTCTGTATCCTTTACCACAAAAATTACAAAAATGTTTAGCAAAAACTATTTTTTAATAGGTAAAAAGATCTTGTAAAAAAGATACACTGTAAATGCATGTGCAACCTTGGAATTAAAACCAGCTGAAACACGTTTGCTAAATAAATGTTTATGAGGCACAATGTTCGTTTAAAGTGGCTTCTTGCAGTAAAGAGAGAGGACTGGCTTTTAAAGTAATTGTAATTGCATATATGTATTACGGTCCATTATCTAGCCCTTGCATCCTAATACATACATGACATTGGAATGGGAAAGGGCGGATGTCGTGAAGTGAATGCAAGGCAGTAATGTATCACGGGAGGTAGCTAGCATGCTTTCTTTTCAACGGCAGGTTGCTTGTGATGCTGTTCACTTGTCGACTAGCAACCACGGAGAGAATAGTATTTCTAATTGTAGAGATAAGAACCCAAGTAACTTAAAATTAAGTGGGATGTATTTTCTTACTTTATCTCATGCACTACATGTCATAATCACAGCAATAATCTGGTATCCAACCATGTAGCATCACTCTGCGGAGACGGCTCACTTTTTATGACTACATATATGGCTAATTGAAAGTTAAATATTAAGCAGTAAGACTTATAATTAATTGCATGACTGGTGAAACAGTGCAGGTTTTCCAATAAATGAACTTGTAAATGAAAACACACTGCAAAAACATTGACACAATTAGGTATGTATTTTCAGACAGTAATTTTTAATAATTTGTCGCAAACTATTAACATGCTGTTCTTCTTCGTTGGGACTGTAGTTTACCAAATATGAGAACATGAGCTGGCAACACTGCCACTTTTCGCTTGGTGAAATACACCGTACCCTTTATTCCCAGACACTGGAACAGTCAGCTTTATGTCATTCATTAATCATTAACAATCAAGCAGACCAGCATTTTTATTAAGAATGCTGAAGATTAGATATATATATATATATAAATTATTCATGTTCAAATAACAGCATACTAGTGATGGGTCAATTCCTGTTTTTTCCCGGTTCTTGGTTCGGTACCGGTTCTCGCGTTCTCGGTTCTGACTTAAACAATAAAATAAATATTATTCACACATTATTTATGAGGTGTTTTAAGTAATATAATAATTATTGTTTTGGCTACAAAAAGAAGCACTGTTTCAAGCTACAGTTAACACACCAACCTATTAAAAATGTAATATGTATTAATAAAAAAATTAATTCAAAATAATATAGAGAACACTTAATAATACACCAATCCCTCGCATAGCACGTCTTCAATTAATGGGAATTCAGTTAGCACGATGTAAATTTTACTGCCCTAGTCTCGAATAGCACGTCTGTAAATTTCAGTTAGCACGAAATCGCCACAGGCTAAAAAAAATCTCGGAAACAACGCGACGTCAGGTATGGAATTCGAGGGGGGAAGAGTGGTTTGGAATGCGAGGGGAAAGAGATGCGCACGCAGAAAAACAAACACCGGGCCGTACTGTTGATGCCCGGCCGCAGACCAGGCCCTACCGTTGATGCCCAGCTGCAGACCAGGCCGTACCGTACAGAAACCAAAGCAGATGAAATTGGACACGTTTTTTTTAAAAAAAGCAAGATGATAGTGTAAATTTCACCCCAGAAAATATTTAACTAACTTTTATGTTTTGTATATGTACATATTGTACATACAGTAAACTCCCGGTATATCGCGCCCCGATCGATCGCAGAATCGGGTATATCGCGGGTCAAACCATGTCCCCCAGTCAGAAATGAATAATAATAATGGAATAAATGGTTGACAGCCGATTAGGATAATTTTGCATAGTAACTAACAAACTAAGCATCGGGCAGAAAAAAGCCTAGGCGTAGAAAATGTCCGCAGTAAAATTCTAAACAAGATATCTCCGTACATTATTCCTCTATCTTGTAGGGTTTTCAAATTATGGTCCAATCCAGCCCAGTGATATTTTCTGAAACACTAGTTCTTAACGTCGCTTTATCTCACAAATGAAGCATTGGACAGGGGACCTGATAAAGCCCACCGTCCAGCGACATCCAGCGTGACTCGGCTGGGGATTGATGTTGGATAGGCTTGGTTGTCGGCAAGCGCGGGGTAGGGAGAGGCGAGCCGAGAATATGGAGAGAGGTAGAGATTAGAGCGGGCAGAAACACCAGGGGGAGTGGGGGAGGGAATGTGTTCACGCAGCACACAGGCAGAGCATGAGTCACTTGACTGAGCAGCGTCGCTGCGTACAAGGCAAAATCAGGTAGTCCGGTGTTTAAAATTCCACTCCAGAATCTTAATTGGTACTTTACTGGACATCTGTATATAAATGTTTTGTTACAACTTAAACCTACAGACGTAATATTATTGGGTAGTTCATTGTATTATACAAGTTCATCTTTTTACTTTGGTATAATGTTTTAACATTAAATAGTAAAGTAAATCGGCTAGCGTATTTTTAATCTTTGCCCAGGAATTCCCAGTGGTCCAATATTTACGTGAACCATACTGTATCACTTTTGCCGTGAGGTAGTAAACAAGTCCCGGAAATGTTTATGTGTAGCGGTCTCCCGACCTTTAAACAGAGGCTGGGGAATATAACACTTGCCGATCCGAGCCACACACACTCAGCAATTCGACACAGCGTTTGGTGAAATAAGTAAAGACAAAGTTTAACACGGTTTTTAATACGGCGTCACTGATTGCGCTAAAATTAAATTGGCGCAATTTTTGTTTCCCACATGTGACCATTTATAATTTACTGTAAGCATGGATAATAAAGTTTAACCACTTGACACGATAGACGATTCTTTATTTTTTATCGTACGAATGCTAGAATCGTTTTTTTCCTGTATCTGCGGCCTGCTTCTACAAAAGACAAGCTATCTGTAAGTAAATCTAGAATTTTTATTTTGTCAATCAAACTCGGTACTTTGCGATTCATATTCGGTTTGAAGTATCACTACGGCCTTTCTTTTTAGAAGACTTTGACCACAGAATCGTGTGTAACCGCACACACTGCACTTACTTTGTTACGGACACTGACGAAGCAGATACTGTGGCTAACACCACGAGACTGGCAGCAGCAGCTTGTGTGCCGCACATGTGTATGGCGGCGTGTGGCGCGCTCGTAGGCCGTGCGACAAACTGTGCGCGGCACGCGAAAAAATAAAAACAATTCAACATTTAATATTTATCTTTAAAATTTATTATTTTTATTTTTTCACCCGTGTTTAGTGGAAACTGCGGATGCAAAGTCCGCACAAAGGCGGGCCGTCTATACTGTGCGTGCTTGCCGACCTATTAGAACACAGGCGGTGTTTTATGCCTTTTGACCTTGGTCACATCGAAACATCGCGGTTATGCAACAACGCGGGTAAAAGTTATGTCCCCCGACAACCGCGTTAAATAGGGAGTGTACCCGTATTTTAATGTTATGTTTGTGCTCTAGGGAAAATCTAAATCTGTTTATCTGTTAACTGATTTGTTTACATAGCCGCTTTTATAAGAGGTGTGCATAACAAATTAAATGTTTACATATGGCTGTGTGTTTTAAAGTTATATAAAACCGGTTCTTAATTTCATAAAAGTGTTTTAATTTTGTTAAGTTTTAAACGTAATAACAAAGGATCCAGCTGCTTGCAACAGCAGGCAGACAGACGCGCGCGCGTGTTGAAGGTCACGCCTGGGCGGGCAAGCCAACCTGCTGACTGACGGTAAATATGTTACCACTTATCTCCCGTTACACTGTGCCATGTTTTCTTTATCTAACGTATTCGGTGGTAGGCTTAAAAAGATAAATGATATGACATATGCATTTTCAAGTATTATTCTACGCATTTATATTATGTAAAGATTACTTCCCTACACATCTTGGAACACATTAAATAATTTAGCCTTATATTTATGGGGACTAATGCTTCAGAATACGCGATTTCGATTAACACGAACATTTTTAGGAACGAATTAGTCGTGCTAAGGGAGGGATTGGTGTACTAAAATTTACTATATCAATCTAGTAATTACCTCAAGAAATCTATATACACCCTCCTTTAAAACATAGGAATAAAAAGAAAATGTTACAATAATGGAAATAAATACAGTGATGGTGAACTTTCAAAGAATTAAAATATTAAATTGTCCATCAAACTTATTGCCTACATTGAATTCAGTTTGTTTGCACAGTCAACAGTAAATTACTGCCACACTTCTGATGCCATTTCTTACACAATTTGCTCTATTTGGCCAGAATAATTATACTTTACAAGTGCCAACAAGCATTTCGTTTGACCAGCCAATAGTAAAATACATCTACACATCCATACACCACTTTACTACAAAAAAAATCCCGTTTACCTGAAAGAGAAAGAAAGAACCATGTTGACAAGCCTTATATTCAGAGAGCCACTGCTCATCAACTGAGTCTATTGGGTGCTAAGAAAATAAATAAATAAATAAACAATTAACTACCTATTTTTAAAAACAAATTGAAACAAACATGGCGTCTTTCTGTTCTCGCATATCTGCTGAGGCACGTTATAGAGTTGCACACATCTATGAACTACATACATCTATGGCACCTTCAACTGTTATGTTTTGATTGTATAACGTACTTTGTTTACAGATGTGACGAGAACATTAAATATTTTCACGTGTAATTTATTTTATAGTTAAAGATGAATATTATTCCACAGAAGTCCAAAAATATAATTCATACGTGAATTGAACGTGAGTTGAGCCTTTTCATGCTGCAGTTACGTTGTAGTGAAGGACTATTTTCGTAAAGGGTTTTGCTATACTGCCGGTACCGGCACCGACATTTTAGCTGCGGTTCTCGGTGCTGGTTAAAATGCTGAGAACCGTAGGAACCGAGAACAGAGAACCGGTACCGACCCATTCCTACAGCATACAGTCCATTAGTAGTAAAATAGTTTTTCTAGCAAATTTTGTTGTATTGCAATTAATAATGTATGCCAAGAGTCATAAAATTTATTTTTCTTATGATTAAAAAAAATAAAACTCCCCTTAATATCACACTTGTACAAAGAAACCAACTGAACAGTTGGGAAAGAAAGAGGGTTAAGAGTATGGGACAGCTACCACAATGTGGTTGGTGTGGTGGAGTGGGTAGACAGGACTGCAGGTGCTGCTACTTCAAGACAGCTGTCAGCCACAAAGTGGCGGGTGTGTGTGTACAGAGCGATAACAGATGCTGCTTGATCTCATGTTCCTGTCTCTCCCAGTGCTGCCACCTTCCAGACACACCCATCAGTAATCACATTTATCCCAACAATAAAACGTGAAACAGTAAAACGGTTTACGCCAAATACTAGACACGAGAAAATATCTAACACATTTATACAGTAAAGAGATAAATTGACAAAAAATGATTAAATAAAAAAACCAAATAAGCATAAGGATTGATATTCATGTTTAAGTCTTTTACGTCTACCTTATTGTTAACATTTGATAATGTAAGCATTGCATGTTAGGATTCTTGAATCTCCTTACGGAAAAAATTATTTTTATAGCACTCTTAATAAATGAACTGATTTTAGCAAAACTGGATTATACCAAAATTATTGTGCCAGCTAAGCAGTCAACAGCCAACTAGAAAACTGCACAAAATTTGTCAGACAAAATGCTGATAGAGACACAATATTTCTGATGTGTAATTAAGTTTTTATGATTCTGTAAATCAGTAACTCTACACCTAAACAAGTAAAAATTCCGAAAAATCTGTAGTACTTGACAGCAATGCACTCCCTACCAGCCAGTGACATTGGATAAATATCACACACTGGTGGGCAGTGCAGCATTTCAAAGGTAATTCCAATGAAGAACACCCAAAATAAATTCAACACCATGTACCTTACGGTATATTTACTTACAATAATTGATCTTTAAAAAATATTTTTATTTTTTTTTAATTTTCCCCAAAAAGTTGTGACTTCGAGAGGGTCATTATTTTTAGTGATTACAGAAACAAAAATTGACAATACAATTATTCAAAATCTATTTGCTGATTAACATTGTCAATTTATTTTTCTTAAAAAATTGTCTATCATTAAAGCTAAGCTAAAAATACTTGGTAAAAAGATACATAAATATGATTTAAAAACTGCAATTCATTTACATCACAGGCTATGAACAAAAATATAGCATATATGACAAAGCCTCCAAAATTATAGCAAGTTTAAATATACTAGGTACATAATTAATTGGCAACAAATCAATTTAGAGAATTATGTTGCAAGATTAAAATTACCATTTATACCATCTACATTGGTTTGTCAGCTAAGCATACCCAGCATGTATCATAAATGGTAAAAAAACTGTTGTATACCTGCTTCTTTGATCTTCTTAGAGTCGCTTCCCTTGAAGATGTCAACAATGTGTAGCAGAGTAAAGTTACTGGTCCAGCGTTGACTTGCCTCGCCACATATCTCCATCACACACTTCACTATAGCCTTACAATCCTCCGTCACATCCATCACCTTGTAGTCATCCTGCAATCATCAAAACATTGATAGGATGACTACAAATACCTGGTGAATCAATTTCAGGACATTTTCAGAACCTTTCAATAATATTTTCTTAGTGCATATTTTATATGACAAGATCATTTTATACGTAGTAAGTGAAACTAAACCCAACACAAATTCTATACTAACAATTAAAATTTTTAAGATAAAATGTCTGTAAATTGTATGAAATGATGAAAAAACTATTGGAAATATAAATTTTCATTATTTAGAACTAAAAAATAAATAAATAAATCAATAAAAATTGTTTTTAAAACTGTTGTCTGTCTGTTCCAGCATCAATTGAAAACTACTTGACGGATTTTGAAGAAAGTTTTTTTATTAGTATGGTCTTTGGCTAACTTAAAAATTAGGCTATATATAATTACAGAAGGGGTAAATATAGTTCTAGAATAATAAATTAATCTCAAAAACAAATCAAGCATAAAAAAAATATTTAGTATCAATAATAAAAATATCATAATTACAAAATAAAATTTTACTATTTTGGGAAATTAAACCCCTAAGTGTTTATTAGTTGAGTGTGGTTTCAAAAACCAAAATTAATGCTTCCTAATCGTGCATGTAGAGCTATGTAGTGGTTTTTACCCTATTTATAAAATTTAATCCTGAAAAGGAGGGAAAAGAAGAGGGGGGGGGGGGGGGGGGGGGGAGTTAGGATTTATTTAAAACAAATGTATCTCAGAAACTAATAAAGTTAGACATAAAATATTTGATAAAAATAATTAAAATAACAAACTACACTTTATTTTTTGTGTACGGGGTGTAAAAGGGGTTTGGTTTTAAGAAGGAAAAAAAAGCATACTTCTGAAACTACTAGATTTCAATGAAAAAAAAAAAAAAAAAAAAAAAAAAAACTAAGAATTAACATCAAACATATAGAGTTACAACTTTTTTTTCTTCAATTTTTTTGTAACTCTATCTTTAAGGGGGGTGAACAGAGGGTAAGTATGGTTTACCATTAAAAAATATATATATATCGCCAAAGAAAATCAAGTGAGATAAGGAAATAAACATGAATAACTCAAACAATTAGTTAGTAATGTGCTTGTATCATTTCTCGAAATTCAACATCAAAGTTAATGAAAAGGGGGTGAGTTTGTTTTTATACTAATATATTATATCTTCAAAGCAAGAATAACATATATTAAATAATTTCATAGCATGTTTTAACATTTACAATTTTTTTATATTGCACCAAAAGGGTGTTTTATTTTATTATAATGTCATATCCCTGAAGCTAAATAAGTGGGATGTAAGTTATTTGGCAATATTTATAAACATAATCTACCAACTCTATTTTTACTACCTTTGAAAATATACTTCTAAGGGAGTGGAGGTTATAAATATGGTTTTAACATTAAAAAATAATATCTACTGATGCAATGAAACTAATTTAAAATATTGTTAATGGTTATTAAATTAAGCATACCTTAAGCCAAAGGTTCCCAATTTTTTTCGGCCAGAAAACTCTATGATCGACTTTTCTTTTGGTGGAACCCCAACTCCTTCAAAGAAAATCATTTGACAGTAATTGTGCCTGCTTTATATGACATTCTTCCTGATTTCGCAGAACCTCAAGGTTCTGCGGAACACCTTTTTGGGATCCGCTGCCTTAAGCTATCTTCTTTTATTATTATTAAGTATTAAATGTTTTTCAAAACATCAACCTTTCAAGTTGTAACAACAGGGTGGTCACCAACCGGAAAAACCGGGAAAAGTCAGGGAATTTTGCCAGCAGGGGAAAGTCATGGAAAAGTCAGGAAATTTTTCAAATAGTCAGGGAAAAAATTAAATCTTGTTTAAAGTTCCTGCTGCAGCATTTTCCAGCTTAATATTATTCATAGTCTTCGTTAATTGTAGGTAGCAAATTATTAACTGAAATTCTGAATACTATAATTTATACGAAGTTTGAAATTTTAATGAAGCCATTTTTGATGTCGCGGGTCCATGAGAAACTCTTTGCTGTGTTTGTGTTGCTGATAACAACTGGCTGGCGCGCGCGCGCATGTATCATTGTATTGCCACCATAGTCATGGTATGTGTACCAAATTATTCTTTGCTTTCTAGTTTTATAGCTCATAGTACACCGAGATGACCGAGATAGTTTTATTTTTGTTTCTCGTATTATAGGCAACTGTGGTACAAGTCACGAACGTTTTGGGATGAAAAAGTGTGTGGTTTTTTTTGTTCCCAGTCGTGTAGTGCTTCTCTACGTTTTACTTTTCAGATACACTATTTATTTTATTTTGCTGTCCTCTTTGTGTAAATGTTTTGAATAGTTGGCATGTACGGGTTTTCAGTATTATTTAGTAAGCTAGTCGGGCTTTGTTCTGAAGATAAAAAGGAGAGAATAGAAGTAGAAGAGACAGGGTGTCTACTGGTCTTCCTTTCCAAAAATCAGTGACTTTTGGTGACTTTTGGAGCCCACTTTCTGTCATTTTTGGTGACTTTTTTTTACTAAAAATTGTATTAAATTAAAACGGATATTGAATATAGGTCTAGTTTACTTATCAACGGTTAAGCTTATTGTTAAATAAATGGGATCACATGCAGTTTAAAATGCTAAACTTGACCTTAAAAAAGTTTTACTTTAAGCAGCTTTGGAGGGTAATGAAAAATAAATCCAAATAATCGATAATGACTTAATTTACAAATAAATAAATAGGCGAAACTAACAGGTATTTGAAATATAGTCTGTCATTTATAAACATATTTTGTTCCTAAGTTTTTTCAAATCCCTGTCTATTTCTAAGAGTTCTTCTTTCTTTTCTTCCAGCACTTTTTTCTTTTTCAATTCTAAGAGCGTAATTTCATGTGCTGCTCTTTTCCTTGCATTCACAGATTCATCCTCTTTAATCTTCTTCTTCATCAGGTCATCTCTTCTTTTTGATGCAGCATTTCTGAAGTTTAAAATCATCTGTTTAGATATAGTATGAGAAAAAGTTTCAATTCCACCTGTAACATAAAAAATTTGAGATTTAAAATTATTGATAAAGAAATATTTAAGTCTAACTTACATTCAGAAAGCATTTCTTTTTAAACCCACCTGGAAGAGAAGACACATGGTCATGAACAAGTCTTTGGGCAACCAAAGATTTCTCTTGAAGATTTTCCACTAAGAACTCCTTATTGAAAGAAAAACTTCTCTCAACTGCTGCATTACCATGAAAGCAAATCAAAAAACGCTGAATGAAAGAAACAAACAGGTTATGGGCATTCTCCATTGCCGAGCTTAGCAGTTGAAACAAAAACTTATCTAGGCTATCCTTTTTCCAGTTAAAGAACTTTGTTGCTTTCAGAACTTCAGGAAGTGCACAAAACTTAGCATATTCTCTTAACACAACATCCCCATCTGCTGGTGACAGGTGATTGAGAGAAATAAGTTCTTCAATGGCAATCTTGGCCCTCGAGGTTCTGACATCTTTGACAATCACTGAAGGAGATAAGCAAGTGGACCCAAGCACAATTCGCTTCCTTAAAGGGCTTTTCTCTTCAAGCTTGGAAAACAACTGTAACAAAAACTGTTTGCAATCTGCTTTAAATCTAAGAGAGTGTAGTTCTTTTACTTTCTTTAGGCAAAATGTTGCTCCAAAACCAATTTCAATAGAATCTGGCATTCTTAGGTCAGTCTCATTTTTGACATTCAAATGTTTTAACTGGGATGCACTAACAACCTTTTCCATTGCAGATTTTGTAAACACTCTACTCGCAATGTTCTTCATCAACTGGAAAACTTCTTGATAAAGAAAAGGCAGTAGGGGATCGTTTCTCTGAAAACATGTCAAAAATTCTTCCAGCTCTTAAGATATCATGGCAGAGAAATGTAGCTTAGCTTCTAGTACTGGGTCTTCCAACAAGGCCTTCTTTACCACATGAAAGTTCTGGGAGTTTGGAGGATTCTTTTCAATCTCTTTGTCTGTAACGTATTTCTTCAGATGTGGAATAATTTCTGAGCACCTTTTCATCACAGATGAGTTTTCAGTCCATCGTATGGCACAGAACTTTTTCGGGAACATTCTGGAGCCAGTGATCTGTTGATAAACTGCACGACGAGATGGGTAGTTCTTGAAAAGACTGTAAAGTGCTCTAAGAAACTCATTAAGTTGCCAACCAACTTTTGCATGAGCTGTTTTGTATGCACCATTTACAATGTGCAATGAACAGGTGCCTAAGTCCAAGATTTCTTTTTCGCTGTCAAGAGTACATCTCATGTAACTTTTCAGGTCGGAAATCAGTTTCAAATTAACATTGGGTCCATCAGTTGCAATTTGCACCAAGCCTCCTAGAGACAGGTCAGCTTCTCCAATGCATACAATAAGATTATTGAGCAAATCTGCAGCTTTTGAATGCTCCAGGAAAGCAGATGTCAGATATTTTGTACAAACACAACTGTTTTCTGCATCCCAATACTTTACAACAATGTCCATTTGCCCCTTTTGGCAAACATCGTTTAAACTTTCGTCAATTGACAAAGCATAAAATGGGCTTTTCTGAACACTATGTGACACACATTTCGCAAAATGGGGTCCAAGTCCATATGTTATGCTGTATGCAATTTTATCCTTATGCATTTTCATTTTAGAGGCTAGAGAGCTATCTGGGAACATAATGGGAAACAGCTTCACTGCTAATTCTCCCGAGCGGGATGAAGCATGTGTGAAAACACAGTGAGTTGCCCACACAATCTCTGCTTTTGTCACACTGTCATTAACTAGGAAAGTTGACAGCCTTGATGGTTCAGCAGTATGTTCTTGGCTAGAAGCAGACGTGCTAGGCTTAGGTTCTGGCAAAGATGGACTGGGTGTATTAGCCTGAGGAACACTCATGGAAGGCCCGTCAGTATCCATGGGTATAGCTCTGAAGGAAGACAGAGTTTTTTGTTTTCCAGATTTCAGGCAACTGGAAAATTCACTATGCTTCTTGCCTTTCTCGTGGCTTTTTATTGCATTCACACCAGAGTGGGACACATCAATTTGTTTTTTACAAAGAGAACAAAAACCAAAAAATTTATCTTTGCCTTTTCTCAGCCAAGTTCTCCATCCTTCTTCTTCCAACCACATCTCTTGGAAGTGGCACTTACCCGGCATCTTGTAAAAAAACTGTTACACAAACACTTCATTCATTAAAAAAAACTGTCAACATAGTGAACCGTGGGGCAGTCTACAACTATTGAGCCTTGCGGGCGGTTAAAACAGATTGGCCTACATGAAAATATACACACTTAACCAACTCACTGTAATTTTAATAAAAAATAAATTACCGATTGTTAATTAGTGAGAATGGGGCCCATTTCTACTTCTTTCACAAAGAAATATCATTACAAAAAACGCCGGCCGTTTACTAATTGTAAATAATGCGTCATAAAACGTAGCGGCCACGAAATCAAAAAAAAATAAACTTAACCTCCCCAAACTGTTGTACGCCGGCATATTATTAATTATAAATTATGTTTGGCTGAAACATAATAAACTATAACTGCAAGGACACCAAAAAATACCGTCCGCGAATAATCCAAACAAACGCAGTTGTTTCATGTGAGAGCAAAGCATATAACATATTGCCAACATTGATCGAAGCGTAGGTGAAAGTGAGAACCAGTCTAGCAGTTACAGCGTCATTATTTAAAAAAAAAAAATATTCCTACATACAAAACCTTACATCCTCACTGAATAAAAAAAAGGGCGGAAACGATATATCTGTTCCTTAAATAAATAATTAACAACGCAACAGCTTTCGAAGTGTGCTTGTCAGCCCTGGGCGTCCCACGATACTCGCACGTGGTACAAACACGATTATTATCCTACACTTAATGTTTGGGTTTGCTCTTGTTGGTAAGATATATGGTCCCATTGTACTAGTACGTACACAATAGTTCTCGTACGTTTGTTACATCATGTAATCGATCGGTATTCTTTTCTCCTCGCTTGCACTTGACAAAGAAAAAACACTACGGACGGCGCAGTGAGATAGATAGCGAGAAAGATGGATATTTCAGCCGTTATCTCTATCGAAGGGAGGGCAAGTAAACAGGTGTTCCAGAGGTTTTTGCGAGTTACATCACATTTATGTTCTCCACAAAAAAAAATCGGTGCCCTCTTTCCAAACTTCGTGACTTTTCGGTGACTTCCGTGACCCTACCCCAAATTACATGACTTTTCCATGACTTCCGTGACTTCCGTGACCAGTAGACACCCTGAGAGAAGATGGGGAAAAAATGTGCGCGGGATCAGATATGAACGCGTGGGCTTGGGAAGAATATTGCCGTTGCTGAAAGCTAAGAGTAAAGGTGAGTAATGTGTTAAAGTGTTTATTCGGTTATATTCAAATTGTTAGCCCATTACTTTCATGGAGTAAACCATTTCTTTAATGAATTCCAATACAAGATAAGAAAAGTGAAAGGCAAATATTAAGAGTAGCTAATCATCGCCTACCAGCTAAACTATTGATATTATGTAGCGCATTAGCGGCATAGTTTTTTTTAATAAAAAAATGCTTCTTTAGTGATGAAAAGTAGTCAATTAAAAAAAACTAACCTTATTGATGTTTATTTTTGCAGTTTTTCGGAGATTTCCAAACATTCCTGAAGAACTTGGAAACTATACGAAAAGGGGGGTGGGGGTGGGCCCTTTGAAAATCTCCGAAAAACCGAACATCGGTAAGATAACGTTTTCTTTATTGACGATATGTTTTCAGACCAAAAGAAGCATTTTTCATTAATAAGCCATGCTGCTATTATCAATAGTTTAGCCGGTACACAATAAGTACCTCCTACTCTTAACATTTACCCTGCAGTGGAATATGCTATGCCTATCACTTGAAATTCATGTATAAAAGCAATGGAAAGATAATAGTTCTAATTTTGTACATAATTATACATTTGAGTAATTTGAACTGCTGTTTACCTTTCCATCCCCCTTAAGAATGGTTAAAACATTTAATAGTTTTGTAATACTCTGTTTTAGAGGCAAGCATGTCGTCACCAAGGAAGAAGTGCAGATTCAGTCGTGATTGGCTTTACGATCCAAAGTTTTCTTGGCTGGAAGAAGTTGAAGGATCTCCACATTCAGCAAAATGTAAACTATGCCGGACAACATTTTCTTTAAGTAACATGGGGCGACGAGCGGTGACGAGTCACTCAGAATCTAAGAAACACCTTAAGGTTGTAGAAAGTGTATCTATGTCCCTTGCTGCATTTTTTTCCAGCAAGGGATTCTGTCAGCTTTGAAAGTAAACCGTCTCAAGAGGTTAATTTGGAGTACACTACCACTCAGCAGGTAAGAAATGAAAAGTCTATCCTTTCTTGCGATAATCCACAGCCAGTAGCAGCTCGTAAACAACTGGACAATTTAATGTTGGGGGAAGACGTTACAAAGGCTGAAATACTTTTTACTCTTCATGCTGTAACGACATACAAATCTATGCGTACATCTGCTAAAGACGTTGATCTTTTCCCAATGATGTTTCCGGACAGTAAAATTGTAGAGAAAATTAAGCTACAGCGAGATAAACATGGTTACTTAATATTGTATGGTATAAGTCCATATTTCAAAAATGAGCTCTTGCAGGTAATTGGAGATTCTGATCATGTTACGGTAGAATTTGACGAGAGTGTAAATAAAGTATCAAACAAAAAACAAATGGACATCAACATTCGCTTTGGGACACAGTCAGAGGAGAAGCTACAACTCGGTATCTGACTTCAGTATTTCTTGGCCATACCACTGCGCATGACTTACTTAGTGGTTTCTTGGGCTGTGCTCAACCATTCCTATAGAAAATGGTCCAAGTTTCTATGGATGGTCCAAATGTTAATTACAAGTTTCTCAAGGATTTGAAGGCTTCGATGAAAGAAGATGAAATTGAACAAGTGATTTTGGACATGGGCAGTTGTGGACTGCATACATTGCACTGTGCATTTAAGGCTGGAATCACAGTCACAGGTTGGGATATTGTCACGTTTCTGTGAGCCTTGAATAATTTTTCTCCTGCATGTCGAGCAGACTATATTACTTGGACTTCCAGTACTCTGTTTCCACAGAAATTTTGCTCTGTTAGGTGGTTAGAGAATCAAGTTGTAGCTCAGAGGGCAATAGAAATGTTACCTAATGTTGTAACCTTTGTGGAAACGACTTTGAAAGAAAAGAAATACAACCAATCTGCCAGCTTCACTATTGTTGAAAAATGTGTCGCAGATCCTCTACTGGGTGCTAAAAATGCTTTCTTCAAAACTGTGGCTTCAGACATAGAACCATTCCTAAGAGAGTTTCAAAGCGATGCTCCAATGGCCTCTTTTTTGCATTGTGCATTGTCATCAACTTGCAGAAACATAATGGACAGATTTATGAAGTCCGATGTGCTGGAAAAGTGTTCCCTCAACAAGCTGGACATAGATAAATCAGAAAACCTCTTGAATGTGAAAGAAGTAAAGATAGGGCATTCTACTAGAAGTGCCATTAGGAAATGTAGAGAGGTTAGGGGTACTAAAAAAGTCACAGACCTTGACATTCTTGTCTTTCGTAAAGAATGTCTAATGTGTTTAAAGACAATCACAAAAATTTTTTTTGAAAGATCACCTTTGAAGCTGTCTCCTGTTTTGACTCAGCTGTGGCTATTGAGGTGAATGTAGCATCCAAATGCCTTGAAACACTTCTGTCAATTTTAGTTGACAACAAGCTAATTGATGGTTTGTGTGCAGATCAAGCTGCTTCAGAGTACAGGGATCTATGCAAACGCCCCGGTGTTACAACATTGTTACACAGCTATTCACAAAATCAACAGAGGCTTGATCGGTTCAGGATGAGTTTGTGTAATGACAATACAAAGTATTTATGCAAGGTTATGAAGCTTGTGATGGTGCTGTCAATGCAGATTGTGTGGTGGAAAACCTGAAATAAGAGAGTCTAATCGCTAGGCCAATGGTGTATGATGCTGTTAAAGCAGCAGGAGGAGTGTCCAACATTACAATAACTAAAAGCTTGATTCATGCTCCAAGAAACGCTCGTGCACGCTCAAAGGAAAATGCTGATTTACGCCAAAAAGAAGATCTGCAGAAAGATGCTTTGAAAGCAATAAAGAACAAAGCAAGTAACGATTTGAAGGAACTTGTAGAAAAGAAAGCAAGGCTGTTACTGGAAGCTCAAAGAGAGGCAAATATAATTGACATTAAAATTACAGCCTCTTAAAAATGGCTTCTTAAAAGTGTGAATAAATAGTGAGTGTGATTTACCTAATAAACCTCAAGATGTAACAAAATATCATGACAGGGTAAATAAGGTAACTTGTAGAAAAGAAAGCTAAGGTGCTAGGATATTACTTGAAGCTCAGAGACAAATAATTGACATGAAAATTACAGATCTCTCAAAAATGGTTTATTAAAAGTCTGTATAAATAGTGTATATGTGTGTTTTACTGACTAAACCTCAAGATGTAACAAATTATCATGACAGAGTAAATACGGTAAGTGTGTGGGATTATGTGACTATTATTGTTTGTCTGATTTTGGTTTGACATATATTTGTGGATGTTATCTGATAAGTTCGTTAATATGCAAAAATAAGGTTTTACGCTTAAAAAAAAATTGATGAGATTGTTAGGCATGGTCAGGGAATAAAAATGATTGTCCTGGAAAAGTCAGGGAATTTATTCTTTACAGTTTGGTAGCCACCCTGAACAAGAATGAATAAAGTTCAAAAATAAATAACTAAAATGAGATCCACTAAATAAGTATTGCCAAGATAAACTTAAATTCAATATACTAAATATAAGTTTATTAAAATATTTTGAATTTCACACCTACAGTAAAAAAAAGGGAAGGGGGATGAGTTTGTTTTATTTGCTTAACGGATATTACCATATTTACCAAATTATTAGTTCTGAAAATGCGAGAAAAGAGGAGAGAAGTGAAATATTTGGAAATTTTGTTTAAGTAACTAAGCATAACTACATCTCAACTAATACATAATATTAGAAATGTTCAAATTTTAAAAAAATCTTAAAATATTGTAAGTACGGTATCTGTAATAAAGTGAAATTAGTTCATTATTTTGAGCATAGCTATAACCACAATAAATGAAAGTGTAAGTGTAAACAATGACATAATCTTAGTTAAATATTTTTTTAAATTGGCCACCCCATATATTGAAAAGGAAGTACGAAAGTATAAACTCATCAAATATATCCTCTAATACACAAATCCCTCACTTAAGCATGTCTTCAAATTGCATGAATTCATTTAGCATTATATTAATTTTACTGCCCCAGTTTTGAAAAGCATGTCTGTAAATTTCAGTTAGCACGAAATCGCCACAGGCAAAAAAAAAGTCGGGCATGATGCCATGAAGTCTACTTCAACTCGGTAAACTATAGATGTACCATGGCATACAGTTAGCTATACGAGGGGGGAATAGATGCACATGCAGGTGACTACGTTATTGGCCAATGTACAAACATTAGCTATGGCAAGTTCAGTTTCGGCTGTTGGGTGTAAAGGACCAAATGTTTTTATGTCTGTGTGTATGCCACCAGGCCGTGATGAACTTCAGTCTAGCCAGTGACATGGAACTTGAGAGCATAATGCATGGTGTTCAAGTATTTGAAACAAAACTAGAAGTACTACGGCGTACAAAATGTCATGAAGGCCACAGTTATGTTGGTAGCACTTTATTTTTAAGCACGTTAACTGTGCACACAATCATACAAAATAAGGACTCTATTAAACATATAAATAAGTCTGATGCTGTTGGTTGTACCAGCGGGAATATATTTGACATTAGATACCAGAACAGAAATGAATAGATTATTCACATGGAAAAGGTTGTTAAATGAATAGTGTAATGAAAAAAAAATCATGGCCTTAAAGGACTGATGTGAACCAAGCGGTGATACACAAATAAGCACTTTATTTTTTACATACATAACCACCCATCTCCCGTTACACGGTGTTGTATTTGTCATACTAAGTATTCGATGGCAGGCTTATAAAGATAAATGGTGTGACGTTTTTATTGTCGAGTGTTATTGTACGCATTTATATTATGTAAATAATATTTCACTAATATTTTGGAACACATTAAGTAAATTAGCCTTGCTATTTATGGAGACTAATGTTTCAGAATACCGTGTTTTTTTCGCAAAATCTTCCCACATTTTATTCTAAAATCAAGTTTGAAAAGTAGGGGTGCGACGATTATGCAAAAAAAAAATTGTTAGGTGAAGTTATTCAAAAAAACAAAACCAGTTCATGGAAAGTACGTTTATTTAAAAAAAGGTGGCGTATACAATAGCACGCCAAACAATCTATATTAATAATTCATTAAACAAAAACCTTTCTTCAACTTTAAATAGAAAAACCTAAACTCTAACGCGAACGCAAGCCACTTGAATCTGACGTGAACTAACGTGTCGTAGTACACACTTGCCACGAAAGAATGCTGGCTATCAAATGTAGTTAACTCGGCACCTGACAGAGAGCGCGCGTTGCATCTAATCGGCGAAATATCGATATTCGACTACGTGCGCGCGCTCTATACGAGAATAAACATAACCAAACATGAATGATGCGCTGGCTACATTTTTATAAGCGGTACGCCGCAGTAACGCAGACCATCAGATAAAGGAAATAACGT
Source organism: Bacillus rossius redtenbacheri (assembly GCF_032445375.1). Classification (NCBI taxonomy): domain Eukaryota; kingdom Metazoa; phylum Arthropoda; class Insecta; order Phasmatodea; family Bacillidae; genus Bacillus; species Bacillus rossius. The sequence goes on from NC_086330.1 coordinate 251,409,398, forward strand.
TTAAAAACGTCATTAAAAGAAAATTTACACGTCAGACAACTTCGTATTTCAGTTAATTAAATAAATAGCGGTAATGACCAAAATTAAATTTTAGATTTATACTTTAAAATACATCGTATTTAGGCCTGTGCGAATAGTGTTTTTTTGGATGCGAAGCGAATATCGAATCGAATACTAAAAATATTCGTGAAGCCGAATCAAATTGCGAATATATTTCTTGACAACATTTCTCTTACTTCTTATATTAAGTATTTTTAATGTTGCTTACCTAACCTAACCAACTGTTCACAATCCACAACCAATTCACAGTATTTTCAATGTAGCTCACCTAACCTAGGCAATTATTTATGGGAGGGGTGAAAACAGAAAAGAAAAGATTTAAAAAAAAATTAATTTTTGCTAGTGTTCCTTCATTGTCCCACAAAGCATCTTAAATGCTACAAACCAAACTCAACCATTCATATGACTTTACATGTTAAATGTCACAAACTTAACCTAACAAACAATTCAAACAAACTTACATAGTTAGAAATGTAGCTAAGTAACCTAGCCTTCCCTAAAATTTTACATTAGTTTTACTGTAGCCACACTAACCTAACTAACCAACCAACCAACCATTCACATGATGTTACAATGGTATTTTAGATATAGTTAATCTAACCAACCATTAAAATGATGAATTATCAGGAAACTACTTAAACTATTGTAATTCCATTTCACAGAATTCGAAAAACTGTAAGTAAGAAAAAACTGCATTTGAAAATTTTTAATTACTTTTGTATTGATGTGCCCCTCTCATCAGTAACTATCCTAAAATAATCTTATCATTCCAATAATTGAAACCATTTTATTGTATTATAAATAGTGATGGGTCGAGACTCTAAATATTGAGCGAGTCAAGCCGGCGAAACTAAACTCGACTTGAAAACCGAGTTGATTAAGATCCTGTCCTCAAGTATCGTCAAAGTTTAGTTATTGGCTCGACCATAATGTTGCACAATTTCCAATTGTGAAGGTACTTATCCGAAACCATGCACTTTAAAATAAAATAAAACGTATTATTTAGGCCTACCTAGTGGAAAACCTCCGATCCAACAATGAAAACCTTGTAAACGAAGTCGGAAGATTATTTATTTTTGATCATGTATAACTGCAAACAGTGCATCCCATCCTTCAATATGCACTTAATATTTCTAATTGCAACAAAATACCTTTATTTAACTATAACGGAATTAAAAAATGTTCTCTAGATTCAGTCATGAACAAGACTACGAACATAATCAGTATTTGGGCAGCTTTGAAAGTACAGTAAAAGTCGGTTATAATGTAAATTTATAACGGCGCCAAAAGTTTATGTTATAGCAAATTTTCGTTATAACCAAAATTTAAAAAAAAATCTTATTTTTGTAGCATTTTTTAAATATATTATTTTCTCGCTTGTTTTTACTGTGGAAATTCACAACTAAATTAAAGAAAATATTCATAAAACTTACTAAAATAAAATTTTTAAGCTATATCAGCACTTGCCGACTGCGAAATATGTGACCGCGTGGCCGTGAAAAGGCCGTCACGCACATCGTGGCTAAGCACACAGATGTTTGTTTACATGAAGACGGGCAGGCGGGGTCACGCAAGGTCATGCCGGCCGCTTCCTGTCGCTTTGACCGCAGCTGGTTTGCTGGAGACATGTGCGCTAAGCTGATGATATCGGGTGCATATTTGCGGAGTTTTGAATACATAAAATTTTTTTTAAAAAAATCTCTAATTAAGTTGGACAACCATACAAATTATATAAAATAATTTTTCTGACAATTGGTCAGTAACACAAAAATAATCACTCGTACAGACCCTTGGAAAATAACACAAAATAAAAAATCACTTTTTAAAAAAAAAATCAATTTTCGTTTGCCTTGATTTCACTAGACTTTTGGACAAAATAAACGACTGGACCTCTTGGAAGTTCATCAAATCTTTCGTCGTAGCATTTGTATGCTGATAAAAACGACTGATTGTGTCAAGTGCCTCCATCATTGACGTTTTCGACAGAACAGATACGTCACTTGGTTCGTCGTCATTATTGTCATCATCTTCAGACGCCGCTTCGTTCTGATTAGAAAAGACGAGCTCGACAAGTTCCGTGTTTGTCAACTCCCCGCACGCTTACGATGCAAGTGTGAGACGAGTTATGCTCATTTACCAGAGCTGTAGCAAACCGTATGTATTCGGTACTGAGTAACGGGTGCGCCATCTAGTAACGAGTAACGAAACGTTACACACGGCTGCATCTCGTTACTCACATTTTTCGTATGTTTTAGCATGCGTGCGCTTATTCGATGAATTTACGTTACAAAGAACGATATTTGTTTATTAAGTGAAGTATAATTTGGAAATTCGTCGTCCAAGTTTTTTACTGTTTATTAAAGGTATTGTGTGTGTGTAGAAAAAGTTTGAGATTGGAACAGAAACAACGTAAGAAAGTATTTTTTACAAATTAGAAATATGTAAGTTTTTGTTTTTTATATTCGCGTATGTTCACGTTTGATAATATTAAAAAGCTGCTCAAATGAGATTTAATTGTTTCTTGGTTAACAAAAACTGTTAATTATCAAATATTGTTAATTGTTTATATTCTATTTATTATTATTTACGCGACATCATACCGTACGCGTACGCAATACGACTCGATTCGTTGCTGCAACATAACATAGCATGTTATGCGGTATCAGAAGTAACAAGTATTAATTGTTATAGTAACGAATACATACGGGTACACCTTTTTCGTTACTTTTACACCTCTATCATTTACGGGCTACAATCGGCGTGATTCTAAATAAGTAATGCTCGCAGCGGGGCCCTGTCTTGCTTTCGTCGCCGTGAGGTAAGCTATGCTCGCTGTGGGGCCCCACCTTGTGCGATGTTGCCAAGACGGCCACGGCCACATCATGCGCGTTTTTTCGTTTGCCGGACGCGCTGCAAAGCTGTTTTTCATTTATTAAGGAAATTGTAGATGTTTTCTCATTGTTTTAGAGCAAAATTACAGGTGTGTAATCTATCGCTATAGCGAAAATGAGCCCATGATGCATTCGTTATTTCCGAAATTTTTATCCTACGCAGCATATGCAAAAATGACGGTGCCGATGGTAATTATCGTTATAGTGGACTTTACGTTATAGACCGTATTCGCTACAACGGACTTTCACTGTAAATAATATTTACTACTAAACATTAGATAGCCGCCATTTTAACTCTGGGCCAATGCCCAACGTAAGTCATCATACAGCCAGGAAAAGTTGCCACTTTGACAAATCGATATCAACAATAATTGAAATCTCCAACCAGTTTTCCATGGCCGAACGGAAAATTGAGTCTGTTGAAGTTTATGTTTACACTTGAAAGCAATGTTTGCGTCGCCGCGTCGTATTAATCATAAACAGTTTAGTATTAGTGGATTCGATATGTTTATACAGCCTGGGACGTCACAAAGTGACGAACAGAAATCAAGAGCAGAGATTTGGGAATTTTTTGAAAAAATTGATCATCAGACAACTTGATGCAAGTGCTGCAAAAAGTTTGACTCATCTCGAAAAATATCCATGAGTTCGACTCAAGTTCGACTCGAAGACAAATTTCTATGAGTTCGACTCAAGCTCAACGATAAATTTGTTTGTTTAACTCGAACTTAACTCGATGCTGAAATAGGGTGACTCGACCCATCACTAATTATAAATAAAACTAAACTAAATGTTCAAAAGGTTAACTGTTCAAATGGTTAACTGTAAGTATTGCAGTGTTGTTTCACAGAATCATCAAATATGTTGTGAGAGGTATTTTTTTTAAATTTATATTTAATTGTTTTCAGAAGAACGTATTATATTCTATAAAATTATCCATTTTAAATTAAACGAATCATCTCTGTATGTTATGATAATGTACTATAAAATGTTTCATTATTTACATTTCATAGTCGCAAATGGTAACAAACACACAAAAAAAAAACTTTTTTTTTGGGCACAATCTTGTTTTGAAAGGCAGAAGAAATTATTGAAACCTCTAAATAAAGTGTGGTCATGTCCTCACAATATCATTTGCGTCTTTACTCCTAAAATTAAGCAAGTTTATTTTATAGTTAGGTTCAAACAGATATTTACATATAAAAAGAAAGATTATATAATTTCAAAAGTATTGAATACTTAGTGTACTGTAGGGTAATACTTCCGTGAAAAACAAAAAGCAGATATGAATATGCTAATAGACATAATTTTCTTTATACAATTTGTTTGGCCTTGGGTAGTGTGAATAAACTTGCCTCGTGGCTTTGAGAAGATTTTATTGCATTCGTTACACATTGCCGCTGAAATTCCCGATTCTGTGAAATAATCCCAAATAAGACTTGTTCTTTTACGCTTTAAACCAAAAACCCGGTGATTCATCAGAACTTCAGTTTCAACTAGCCATTTTACGTGGTAAAGAGAATGTTTACTCTTTATCGTCATAACCTCACACCTCACGACTAAAAACAAAGTAGCAGCTACGGCCGTGGCTGCAACTGGAGATTGTCAATGTTCATTTGTTCAATAAAATCGATTTACGTGGCCATTAATATTCGTATTCGTAGCGTGTTTGATGATTTGCAGGGAAAACTAAGGCTGTATTGGGACTCACTGAGGTAGCACTTTCTCGCACAACGAAATTTACAAACTTTTTTTTTAAAAAAAAACTTTGCAATGCACGCGAAGCTTGGCATCACGTTCGAAGCTTCAAATGAAACAAATAGCAAATTACTGGCGAAGCCGAATCGAATATCGAAAGAAGCATCGATTCGATTCGCAAAGTCGAAGCTTCGCACAGGCCTAATTGTACTATACGGAAAATATACCTACACCGCAGCGACGCAGACGATCAGATAAAAGAAATAACATTTAAAAAGTCTTTAAAAGAAAATTTACACGTCAGACAACTTCGTATTTCCGTTAATTAAATAAATAAGTGGGAATGACTGAAATTAAATTTTAGATTTCTACTTTAAAATACATTGTTTTGTATGGAAAATATACCTACACAAAGCGCTCGGCATCTACTAGCGGGACCAAAAACATCATGCGAGTTTAAGCGAGAAGTTTTTTTATCCCAATTTTGACGGCCTAAAATATGGGTGTGAAAATTACGTGCGTGCGACGATTATGCGATAAAAGAGGGTACGCAATTTCGAATAACACAAACATTTTTAGGAATGCATTAGTAGTGCTAAGTGAGGGATTGCTGTACTTTAAATTTGTAGTTATAAAATTACACACCATATCTAGATAAAAATTTAATCAGTATTACACATTGTCACTTTAGAAAATAAGAAAATACTATCATTATTAGATGTTATCGTAATAAATTAATAAATTAAATCTTGTATACACCTGACATTTCATTATGTCTATTTCTTTAGTAAAAACATTTGGAATTAATTACAAAGTTTTATACAATTGTATATGATAACATTATAACTATTATAAGTAATAACTGGAAATTGTTTGACTGAAGGCGCCGGTTTTTACTTATTACATAGTTATTAGGTATAGCCCGTCCCACTCTTAGATTGCAGTACATGGCTTATGGAGCGCGCTGTTGCCAAATCTCTAACACATTACGAATTTCAGGAGATGTGTGTCTTTGTAATTTGGATCGAACAAGAAGCATTTTAAGAAATCATATCGTAATTTATAATATTTTATACTATTACACATATAAATTTGTAATAATGCCACTTTTATGTAAATTTCAAATAAAAACTACGTATTGTAGACAAAAATTTCTTATAGTTTTCTTTTATGTTCTAAAAATCCCATATATATATATATATATATATATATATATATATATATATATATATATATATATATATATATATATATATATATAAATAAAATCACATTTTCATGGGCCAGATAAATGCCGTATTTTTGGACAAGTCATGTCCAAAATGATAAATAAAATATGGTAATGGAAATTCTCGGTCGAGTAGTTATGGGAAAAATCCAAACAATTGGATCGAAATGGGGAAGATTTTTTGAAAAACAGAAAAATCGCAACAACTCCCATAATATGAATAATATCGCATCCGTTTTAACATATGATAACTCGGAGTACCTAATGCCAAAAAAATATTTTCTAAATAAATTTTTGATACGACCAGCCATAACTGCATGGGTTCGAAAAATATTTTCACCGGACAAAAAAATCGTAACTGCCTTAGTAGACACCTTATCAAATATGTTAAAATTGTTTGTAAATATCATTATTATTTTCCAAAACTTTGTCAAAAACAATGTTTGATAAGATGCTTGGTGTTGAGAAGGATAGAAAAATAATTCATAAATTTGTACCATTATCGCTATTAAAATCCTTCATATTTATTTGATACATTTTACATATTATGTTCAAGATTCGATTAAAATATATTTTGTAACAACCATTACTGCAAGGGGAAGAAAAAAATATGGGTTTAAGGATATAAAAATCCCTTTTTGTTCTAATGTAAAGAAATATAATCATCAAAATCTTCCTGCACCTTTAGGCTGTGCCGATAAGGAATTTTTTTTAACTTTAACTTACAACAAGAATCTGTTCACACACATTTCATTCATAGGAATTTATACGATAAATGTAAAGTTAACTTGATTAAGAGTCACATACCTTTTAATCACTATCGCTACCGCTGACCAATGTTGATACCCCTTCCATAAGAGTAGCACAGAGCTGACCAGAAGAATGGTAAGCTTCCTTAATTGCATTGCACACACTCATATTTTTTGAAAAATACTCAAATACATTCAACACAATCTTGCGCTCCCTCCCGCGTAGCCTACTGATATAATTTCTTTTCGGTGTTCTAACTTCCATATTTTATATGTACGTAATAAAAATAAATGTAGAAATAAAATCACGTATGTTAATATATAATTTGCTTGTCAAAATTATAACTGTAACGAGTCACCGGACACAACGCGTTGCTTCATCGCGAGACGTGATACTAACTGGCAGGATGGTTTTCAGAAATGTGTGTCTAAGGAAATACATGGTTGACTAAGGAAGCCATGTATTTGAAATTGCTTGCAGGACAGAACCCCACTTATCTAAACACACGACCCTGTTTACTCTTACGACGGCAGCTTGTGAGAGAAACATCTATTGCAGCGCGCTCTTGTACTGATAAGACATCTTTAACAGCTATTTCCACGGAAACTGTAGAAGCAATTGAGATGGAGCTGCTTTTAAAAACTAATTCAATTCATTGTGAACATTTTTCACGCTTTTGTCCCCCATCTATCTTTAATAGAAAAAAATTTTTCCACTGGTCAACTTTTTGATGTGTCAGTTTGTAAGAAAATGCATTTCAATATATTAAAAAAAATATTTAAGTGAAACCTGTATAGTTTTTGTCTTAACATTTGTTCGGTGGTGTCCTAAAGCAATAATTTATTAATAAAAAAAATCAGAATGAAATACACATGTAGGTTATTTTTTTTTTTGATGTGAAACATCTCGGAATACTTCAAAACCGTTCGCAGTGAATAAGTTATGTTTTTTTAATTTTTTCGGACACTTAAAATATTGTTAAGTATTCAAAATAAGCATTGACTGATGCGTATTTCGATGCTATACAATATGAAAAAAAGCTTGGTCTAAAAATTAAAATTTTAATTTCGTTTGATATTTGGCAACAACGCACGAAGAAACAAGGACAGCGCTAACGGCAATCGGAGTGTGTTAGAGAGAGAGAGAATGCGCCCATTTACATCCACACTGCAATCTAAGAGTGGGATGCTCTATAGTAGATCTCTCTTTCGGATGAACGTGCTAATTGAAATTAAAATGTACATTTTCTAAAGTTTTTTTTATCTTTACAGGAATCATGCACAAATACTCTCATCTTACAAATTTTACTTTGAATTACAACTTTTTCATCAAAAGTACATATTTCAAAAACAGTGCACCGTAGAGTAAAAATGCATAGAATAAAACTTGTTGAAATTTTTAAAAAACATTTTTGCACATGTAACCATTTTAATTTTATAAGCAAATCTCCATAGGTCCCTGTGCCGATGTTTTGTACTTCTTTCACTTTAACTCCAAGCCCTTCTGACCACTGTGAGCTATGGGAAGGGTTTGGTTGATAAACTTCACTCTCTAAGTGGCATTTATGCCACTTTTGACTGCCCCCTGAATTGGCACGAATGTGAAAGATGAGACAGGATATTCGAAGGTGTCCCTCCCTCCTGAATTCCTAAAACATTCTATCACTCCCATCAATAAAAGGAACGAATTTTAAAGCAAACAGTGGCCAAAGAGTTTCTATCCCTCCCTGAAATGTAACTCTGCATTTTCTCCGGAGAATAACACTTTGGAATGGTGTGGGAGTGTGTGTGTGTGTGACAGAGAGAGAGAGAGAGAGAGTGTGCACTAATTGAGTGTCTATCACCTCATTCTTTATTTTTACTACACTTGATTTACGAAGGATGGATTTTATTCACAGTAGAACAACTCAATTATTTTTTTTTTAAATTTATATCTGTTGCTTCATGTTTCAAAACAAGAATTGTAAATCACTTTTCCAACGAAAGTGGCACCAGAAAAGCTGTCCTAAATAACACTAAATCCAAAAGAAGCAAGAGTTGCTGTCTTTTGATGAATAAATTAACACTGACCCTTTTCAGGTCTATTATGTATATGGAGTTTTTGAAGATACTTGGTAATAATACATTTACTGTGACAAATATTATGTACTTTTACGATGACATAAAAATTTTCCTTTAACATGTTAAGTTTTGTTTTTGAGATATAAATTTTTGTAATTTAACTGAGGTCTGTAGTAAATTTTAGTTTTATAAAAATATTCATGTAAAATTACTCAATTACATCATTTTTAAAAACAATATTACAAAAATTACCAACCTTTGTATATGTTGTAACCAGTCCAACTGTTTACAGTTATATTATTATTTTTATTATTATTGTAACATTAATTGTATATTTCATGGGCCAATATTATGTATTTAATTATTTTATTGTAAAGAGGACAACCAAAGTATAACAGATATTACACATCTGATTGCCAGAGACAACACACTTTTAACTTCAGGGTCTTCTAAGCATTATTCTTTGGAAACTTTATTCATTTTGTCTTAGTTCGATACTCTTACACGCTAACATCCAAGTTTTATTGCACTATGCAGCTAATTTGGTTTGCTGATAGCTATAGCTCCTTGGTTGCTAGGGACTGAAAAGAAATAGTTATAAGGAGGAAGGAAGGGACGCCATCGCCATCTTGCAGCAGGAAGACGTTTCTCGGGCTGGGGCGAACCAAAACCTTGGTTGCCGCCCGAGGAATTGAAGATTCGCGTCATCCGCGGTCGTGTACTATCTAGAATTCTCCATTCTACGAGTTGGGAGAATAGTATCTAGACTGAATAAGTCTGAGATAGGGAGTATCGGCGACATCGAGTGCCAACTTCCGCGTCGGTCCCGTTTCGTCCCGTAGTGGTTCCGGACGACTGATGTCAGCGCCAGCTGCGATCGGCCACGACGATTGGTGAGACCGATCCAAATTAAACCAGACTTTCTAGGACGAGAGGGAAGGCGATTCTTCAGCCAGACACCCGGCTACCTCAGATCTTCTGTAGTTCGCCAATTACAGCTTCCAGCGTCCAGTGATCCAGCATAGCAGCAGACCACCTGGAGGTCCTGGAAAGAGAGCCTCAAGCCTCCGACAGCGTATAGCTAGACCCGGCATGGTATTCAATGTGTTCCAGTGACGTCATTTGCATCTAATTACTGACACCTAGGTTTGAACAGAAGTTAACATACAAAATATATTATTTTTGTTGTTCTCGCTTAATTACATGTTAACAATAACTTCACGCCCATATTCAAGAACCCATTAAAAGCATATGTTTTTCAGTTATTACTATTTCATTTATAACAAACGTCAGTTAAGTAATGCAAATTTCCACTATTCACACAACTTTACCAAATTTTCCTTTTAATAATTACTCTCTGGACAGTAACACAGTGCAGTGACATGCTAGCTGGATTATCAGTCTGGTGGTCAATCCAGTAGCAGCGTTCCTGGTATCTACTGCGAAGAGGGTAGGCGCCCAAAACCCCGCAAGAACACACCAGTAATTAGTTTTCAGTGGCTACCACAGTCTGGAGCCAACGTATACTACAGGAGCAGCAGTAATTAGTTTTCAGTGGGATCCAACTTAGGGGCCTCGACGAGGGTCTACGCCCACTGGACGGGCTACATAAAGTGTATTTGTGTAGTTTGCTGTAGCGTAGCATATCAGTACGTCGAAATCACAACAAGATGGCCGACGAAGGTATGTATTTCTTGAGGCACAAAAAGACCAGCTCTGACAAGGAGGAAACGTCAGGCGAGGGCCAGAAAGAAATGATAGGCGTGGTTGAAAACGAAAACAAAGACTACACACCCAAACTAAGCATTGAGGCAGGTCAGGAAATTAGCTTTGCTCCCGAACCCGCGCGCATAGAGGAATGTAACACTTCCGAACCAGTTGTGCAGGCAGCTAAAGAAAACATGAATAATATTTCCATGGAGGATTTAATGCGAGCCTTGAATGTGGTTACTATACAAATTAATACTGCGTTAGAATCCCAGCGTATGGAAGTAAATGAACATATATCTAACGAAATGACAAGACAGAAACTTGAACAGGCAAAAACATTAACGAAATGGCTAAGCAGAGGTCGGAAGCGGCAGAACAAAACAGATTACAACACCTTGAATTGATAGACAAAGTAGAAGCTAAAATTGGTGACGTAACTAGACAACTAGCTACACAAATTCGCGACACGCAGGAGGAAGTTCATAACATTCGTGAAACGGTAATGAACAGATTTGAGGAAATTGATGCGCAAGTAACCGAGTTGCAACAACACGTAATTAACACAGAAACTACGTGCATAGAGGTCGCAAAACGTACTGCAGAGGAACAGGTCAACAATTACGTTCAGCTTAGCGAGACACAATTCGAAAACGTAAACACCGCGCTACAACGACATGAAGCGAATAGTGCAGACAATATTCAAACCGTGAACAGAAAATTGATCCAGCTCGAGAACTGTGTGCAGCGTTTGTCATTGTCTGGAGCGGCAGCGCATACCCCGATAAACGTTGAAACAACGAGCGCGTCTACGGCGGAAATGATGACGTCAGCGCAGCGAGACCCGTCCGCGCCGTATCACCAGGCTACGCCTACTTCCAGTTCGCAACACGTGATTGCTAACACTGCGACCGGACAACAGGTAATAGTAGTAGATACAGCAGCTTTAAATCACCCTGCTAGGCATTGGTCAGATGAAATGCCTGTATTTTCCTCAAAATCCACAGAAAATCCACGTAAATTTATAAAATTATTTGAAGAATACGCAGAGAGATTTAATCTTTCGGACACAGAAAAATTGAGGTGTTTGAATAACTGTTTGAAAAGTACCGCGTATTATTGGTGGGAAGTTCACCAAACTTCTGTATCGTCATTCGGACAGTTTAAAGCAGCTTTCCTACAACAACACTGGAGCTTAAAAATTCAAGGGAATTTACGCGCTCAGTTACACGGCGAAAAATACGATCCAAAGAAAAACAAAACGCTTGAGGCTCATTTAAGCGACATGTTCGAGCGTACACGCTATCTAGACGTTGTCATGAGCGACGACGAATTCGTGGCAATGATTCTAGGCCAACTTCCGATGCGTTATCAATTACATCTGACAGGTAGAAGCTTTGACGGGATAGCAGATTTCAGGGAACAGCTACTCGCATACGACAGGCTCGACCGTCAGAATAGAAATAGCCGGCGAGAGGAATCGGAAAAATCACCGGTAAACAGACAACCACCACTGTATCAGCCCTGGAATCAGCGGCGTAATGACAATTATCCAGACAACAACCAACGTAAACAGCCGCACGTGAACAGTCTAATTTGGGGCAAGAATAAGCCAGCTCATAGACGAAACACTTGGTATTCAGGCCGTAACAACAACGATGTTTACCATAGAGGTTCGAAGTCACGCGAGTTTGAACACCCAAAGCACAACCGCTCGTGGCGTAACAGCGAGGAACGCGGAGAATACAGACGCGGAGGAATTATTTATGACTCAACGCCTAGGCGAGAAGGCAGGGGCGAACAGTCTAGAACACCACCTACCTCACCATGACGGCCACCCAGGTCGCCGCGCTATAAGGTCGACAGACATTCGCCCAAATATTCAAGTAAAAACTACGACAACTCGAAACATTACTACGAAAATCGAGGAGAGGCGAAGTCATCCGGTAGTCCGCGGAACCGACAGCCACACAAAACAAACTCCCCTAGCAAGTTATCGGTTAACCAACTGAGAAGTGAAGCCGCCGGTAATGAAGCTATTCAATACTCACAAAACACATTCCAGAATCAAACTTCATCTTCATCGCAGTACGCAGGGTATTTTGCGAGACAAGAACCCATCAACCCTATCACCTACTATGCAAATCCACAAGGCATAGGACCGATACTGGCTAAGTCTACGTCCAATACCTTGACTTTTAGCGCCGGTAATAGCCAGGAAAATAGAAAGTTAAACTAGAAGAGGTCGGTGATGGTACGCCCCGAGCACCGATCGTGAATAGTAATAAGGGGTTAATCCTAGTCCAAGACAGTAAGAGGATGTGTACGATAGTAATGCATGAAAATGAGAGAGATTTCTTGTCAAACGAAGATGACATTGTTACTAAAATTCCAGAAGCATTTTGTCCGGAATTAAATTTACTTGTTTGCGGATTACTCACACCTGTGTTATTAGATAGTGGTGCTGAGATAAGTTGCATTAGCGAAAGTTTAGTATCTGCAATTGAAGATACAGCTTTTAAATTACCTATATTACCCATTTCAAGTCTCAAGATATTAAGAGTCACATCTAGAGCAAGCCCAGTAGTGAATCGACAGGCAATGATTACGATAGAAGGATTGGGACACACTAAAACAGCTAACCCATTGATTGTTAGAGGTCTAACTAAACCAGTCATTCTAGAAACAGACTTCTTAACAAAGTACGGCATTATACTAGACTTTGGAGGATGGTTAGTAACTACTACTGACAGCACTGTACCAAACACTACAACAAAATGGCAGGTATCTGATAAATTAGCTGGATTGATACAGCAAGAGATAAGACTACACCAGATATCTAATGTGAGCGAAGGAAAATCTTTAATGGCCACATCCGAGGATTTGTTGCAAGCCGTTTTAGAGGTAAAGACGATCGAGAATAGTCAGAAGCAGGAGCTGTATAATTTATTGGAAAACCATAAAATTGTATTTTCAGATAAACCAGGTCGTAACAACTTGTATGAAGCTAAAATAGTTGTGAAAGCAGGAGAACCGTTCCACAAGAAATCGTATCTGATACCGGCGAAGTATTTTCGGGAAGCCGAAGAATATTTAAATTTAATGTTAGACTGGAAAGTAGTTCACAGAGAAGCTAGCCCATTCGCTAATCCGATGGTCTGCGTAAGAAAGAAGGATGGTAGTGTAAGGCTATGTTTGGACGCGCGAGAAATAAACAAAATAACTGTAAGAGATCGTGAAAGTCCGCACAACACGAGCGATATACTGAGATTATACCAGGGAGCCAAGTACTTAACTACTCTTGATTTATCTGCAGGTTATTGGCAGATTCCGCTCAAACGAGAGTCACAGCAGTACACCGCATTTCTTTTCATAAATCATCAATACGTGTTCAAAGTCATGCCATTCGGACTTTGCAATGCGGTGGCGGAGTTCACTCGTTGTTTAGATGCGACATTGGGTCCGGAATGCAAGAGTTTTGCACGCGCATACGTGGACGACATATTGATAACTTCCAGTACGTTTGAAGAACACATGCAACATCTGAACATGGTAATATCGAAACTGAGAGCCGCAGGAATGACAATCAAGCTAAAGTAATCGCTATTTTGCAGGGAAGAGGTACCTTTCTTAGGTCACATACTCACACCTTCAGGTATTAGAACTGCACCTGATAAGCTAAATGCTATTGTGAATTTTCCTACACCGAGGAATGTAAAGAAGCTCAGAGCTTTTATCGGAGTGATAGGTTTCTACAGAAATTACTCGGATAAAGTTGCTAAGATCGCATTACCCCTTTTCGCATTACTTAAGAAAAGTAAAGAATGGAATTGGACCGAAATTGAACAGCAAGCGTTTGAATCATTAAAAGGCATATTTTTGAACGAACATGTAATACACCATCCAATCCAAGGGCAAACGTTTATTTTGTACACTGACGCATCAGCGTATGCATTGGGCGTGAAACTAGCGCAATGTGATGAATTGGGCATAGAGAAAACAGTTGCTATGGCGAGTCGTACTATGAACGCAGCGGAAAGAAATTATACAGTAACCGAGCGTGAAGCGTTGGCAATCGTCTGGTCTTTGCAGAAGTTTAGAGATTTACTCCTTGGCGAGAAAATAAAATTAATGACAGACCATCAGGCACTGACGTGTCTAAAAACTGGCAAGACATTCGGTAGCAGATTAACGCGCTGGTGCTTACTGATCCAGGAATACGACATTGAAATACACCACGTGAAAGGTCAAGACAACATAGCAGCTGACTATTTGAGCCGAGCTCCTGACATGTTAAGCGAGTCGTCAATTCAAAACAGAAATAGTAAGGAGTACCTTGTAGCGAAGTTAATCATGCAAGCCATAGAGGAAAATCCTAAGTTACAGGATATATTTCACAATCTTAAGGAAGCGCAAGAAACGGACGATTTTTGCCAAGTAGTCAAAACTAAATTATTGGAATTACCACAAACTCACAAGATACATCTATTGTACAGTATATCAGAAAAAGGTATTCTCTTTAGGAATAACGCACCTAAAACACCAGTGGAGAAGTATTGGAAACCAGTGATATCACCTAGCATGCAAAACACTATCGTTCGAGAAATACACAAATTGGTAGGTCACATTGGTTCTCCTAAGCTCTACGAAATGCTACGAAGACAAGTTTACTGGAATAATATGTAGAAGTGTATATTAAGAATAGTGTCTACATGTGACCTATGTCAAAAATCCAAACACTCTAACGAAAGTATGGAAGGGATATTTCAGCCAATTTTACCTGAAAAGCCACTACAGCTAGTCTCTATTGACCTGTATGGACCCCTACCCACATCCAAGGCAGGCGTAAAATACGTTGTAGTAATTATGGATATATTTTCCAAATATACTTAACTTTTTGCTATTAAGCAGGCAAACGCTAAGACCGTGTTGAGGAAGATGAAATCATTCATTTCGCAAATAGGAAAAGTAGAGTGTGTTTTGTCAGACCGTGGAACTCATTTCACCAGCGCTAAGTGGCAGCAAGGTATGCAAAGTTTAGGTGTGATCCCTACTACTTCTTCTGTCCGTCATCCTCAAAGTAATCCTGTGGAGCGGCAGATGAGGAATTTAGGAAATATGTATGCTTAGGGTGTGTTGTCACAATGCACAACAAAGCTGGCGAGATTATATACCGTTGGTAGAATGCATCCTTAATCATACAGTGCACAGTTCGACAGGATTAACACCCCATGAGATTATTACTGCAGAACGATCAGAGGCGTTACCGATTACCATATTACCCGACCATGATAAAGACTCGAAAGAACAAGAATCGATAAGCGAAGATATGAGGGAACAAATAGAGAAGTTTGTTATAGCTCGTCTACATCTAGCTGCAGAGCGTCGAAGTAAGCTACAGAAGCCGAAACGAATAACGAAGTTAAATATAGGAGACCTAGTGCTTAAACGAACTAATCCTGTTAGTGACATGTGGAAACAGGTGACGAAGAAGTTGTTTTTATTAAACGAAGGACCATTTCAAGTTTGTGAACGAATAAATGAGAACTGTTACACTCTCAAGGAAACTGACAGCGACAAGGTCATCGGAAGATTTAACCCTTTGGCTAGTATGAACGTACATGTACGGGCATATTTTTAATGGTATTAGAGAGTATGAACGTAAATGTACGTTTTTAACTTTAATTTAATAGTATGACCATAATTTTATGTTTTGGCAGCAGTATAATGTTTTGTAATGTCCTACATTCTCTTGTACAGTTTACAAAATGATTCCCAGTGATTTTTAAAATTCTTGCGTATTTTACAAGGTGGTGAAACACAATGCATCAGATAGCGGCGTAGTCAAGTCCTTATATGTGGGGTTTTTGAACGATAGCAACAGTCGCACACCTATAGAATTGCAGAGTCAATCTTTTATCTGCTCTTATCTCCCGGTAACGTGAACAGGGGTGTATTCATTTGAGAGTGCTTTTATTTTCGCGGTCACAGATACTGAACTATAGGCTCTTCATAATAGCCAGAAATCTGTGCGAAAAAAGAAAGGGATTTAAAATAAAGTTTGTAAATATTATGAATCACATGTCTGTTTTCTATACAAAATACTATTCTAGTAATCGTATTGATGAAGGAATTGTTTGAGCAGCAAGTACAAAATTTTTTCCACTGGGAGCTTACTAAGATGGATAGCCTATAGCTATCATTTTCAGAACTTTACAGCACAATATTTTCGCGGAGGTATAGACCACTTTTCTATTGCAATTATTTTTCAGTCTGATATGTACTCCATCGCTATGCTTGTGTCATTGAATTTGAATTACTAAGATATACAAGTGGCTTGTTCGTGCAAACGATGTTCAGTGCCGGGGTTTATCTATTGGCCATAAATTCGTAGAAGTAGAAATATAGTGCTACTGTTTTACCGAATGTTTTTATGACTGTTATTCGTATGTGATTTTTTTAAAATTTTTTGTAATAATGGCCACATCTCGCAAAAGAAAAATACTTTCTGAAAAAGAATTACATGAAATTATCGCTAACTGGGAATCAGGAAGTGATGAAAGTGTAAGTGACATAGACACTGACAGTGATGCAGTTTCCAGTCTAGGTGCCATGAATGCAACTACAGGAACAGAGGTGAGCATAGATGTTCCAACTAATACAGAAAACTCTTTCCATTGGGAAAACAATGAAAATTTCCAACCAAGGACATTTAATTTTGACAATTCTTTTTCGGGGCTCACAGATGAATTCAATTTGCCGGAAAATTTCAGTGAATTGGATGTATTCAAAATATTGTTTGATCAAGATTTGGTCCAGCACATAGTTGATGAATCGGATAAGTACCATTCATACATAACAGAAAGATTTGAAGTCAAAGAAAAATCAAAACTCAAACAATGGGTGAAATCTAATGTTTCAGAATTTTATACATTTTTAGCTGTAGTTATACTCATGCCCCACACAGCTAAAACCCGTATAAATGATTATTGGTCCACTGACCCAATTCTGTCTACTCCTATTTTTGGAAAAATATTTTCACAGGATCGTTTTTTGCTCTTACTTCGTCTATTACATTTTTCTGATAGCAACAGTCAGCCACACGGAGATCGTCTGTACAAAATAAGTACTATTCTGGAAACTCCCAAAATTAAATTCAAGACATTGTTCAAGCCGCATCAAAATTTATGTATTGACGAGAGCATTATGGTGTGGAAGGGTCGTTTGGTCTTCAAGCAATACATTCCATCCAAGCGGCACAGATTTGGTGTTAAGTTGTTCGTCTTGTGTGACTGTGAGACAGGATATATTGTTGATTTTATTGTTTACACTGGCAGTGAAACCAACATTGTCAAAATCAGCGATCTCGGCATTTCAGGTTCTATCGTCATTACACTTTTGGAGCCCTACCTAGACAAAGGTCACATTTTGTTTACAGATAATTGGTACACAAGCCCAAAACTGTTCGGATTTCTTTTTGAATATCAGACGGGTGCATGCGGAACAGTGCGCCCAAACAGGAAAGAAATGCCGAGATTTCCACAAAAAGTAAAAAAAGGTCAGTGTGCAGTCTCACACACAGAAAACATTCTAGCTGAAAAGTGGCATGACAAAAGGGAGGTTTGCATGCTTACTACTGTTCATAACCACGTGTTTGTCGAAACCGACAAAAAAGACCGAACATCGGGTGAAAGCATAATGAAGCCTCGGTCCGTGGTTGACTACAATCGAAACATGGGGTTAGTGGATAAGGCTGACATGCAGATAAGTTTTGTTGATAGTACTAGGAAGACAATAAAATGGTACAAAAAATTGTTTTTCCATATATTGGACATAATAATTTTGAATGCCTGTATTATGTACAATATCAGACATAACAAGAAAATTAGGCTGGTGCAGTTCAGACTCAATTTGGTTCGACAACTACTGCAGGAGTTTTGTCCTACGCGCAAGCCTTCAAAAGGTGGGCGGCGCTCAGCTGTGATCACCCGAACACCATTGCGGCTAACTGCTCGACACTTCCCAACTCCAGTGCCATCAACAGCAGTGAAGGCCAAACCACAAAGACAGTGTTACGTGTGCAAGCACAGCACAAAGATCAAACCAAGGCGAAAAGAAACAAGGTGGATGTGTGCAGAATGTGATGTAGGACTCTGCGTACATCCATGCTTCACCACATTCCACACAATAAAAAACTTCTAAATTTGTTAACAGATTTTGTTTATTATATTTGTATAATATTGTGAGTACCGAAATAATTTCATTCTGAAACTTGAAATAAAAATCTTTCATAGACATTCTTTTTTCGAGTCAAAATGGATTGCACTGTAAGAAACTGTGTTTGTAAATATTTTAAATTTTTATTAAAATATTAAAATATTTATTCAAAATATTAAAAGTAAATTTGATCACCGAAATATTGATTTTTCTTAAATATCTGATCGGTGTGTACAATGTGTATATGTTATTATTATAGGGTAGGGTGGGGCTATTTGAGTACCCTAACATTAAAATCAAACATTTTACATCTTAAATTGATTTTAAAAATTTATTTTTGCTAAACATTGTAATTGCATTTATTGAATTACATGTATCTCAGTTATAGAAGTCGTATCTATGAAAATGCATACTACAGAAATAAAAGTCAAACCCATTGTAAAATATTTCAATAATAGAATATGTGGGGCTATTTGGGTTTCGCAAGGGGCTATTTGAGTCATTAAAATTATATTTAATTCTGGAGTAAATTAGCTGTTAAATAACATAAATTGTGCTTCGAAGATATCTGCAAGTCCCTTTAGGCAATCTTTCGCATACAAATGTTTCCTACTAAATAAAATGTCTACTAAGACCATGTTTAAAAAGTAAACAGAAACACCAGTTTCCATAGGCATTAAATGCATTTCCCACAAACAAACATTTTCTGACCAACAGCTCCAACACAAACTTCATGATACCAGCGAGCACATTGCTGACAAGCTATCCAGTCACCTTTCTTCAGCGATTCCAAGGAGTTATAACGTAGGCTACAAAAACTACACGGTGTGTTATCAGTTCCTTCACAGTGCATTAATACTTCGTTTGGATCATCCCCAGAAGATGAATTTGTAGATATTTCACGTAAATCTTCAGCTGGACAGTGAAAATTTCTTGCACTGGAATTTTTCTTTAGTTTCTTGCATTGTTGTCCTTTCAATAGTTTTATTTGCCTCTTTGCTCTACAGTCAGAAATATTATCTTTTGATGTCAAAATTCGAGATTTTTCTTTTCTGCTTCCTTGTTTTTTGTTTGTTTTAACTGGCGTTGAGAGAATCTGTGATAAATCTGGAGACTTTGAAGACAACTGCATCGTGGTTAAAGTTACAGTAGATATCTCGGAGGAATCACGATCTTTTTGTGTAGAAGCAGATTCTCCAGAAAGTGGAGTCGATGGAATAGAGCTCTCTAGTCCAGGTGGTTCTTGCTGTGTGTAGAATAGTGTCAATGGTAACAATTTCTCTTGAGGGACTATTTCAGGATTGTATGGATGTATTCCTGTACATTGAAAACCTTTTTCTGCAAGAGCTGGCGTTGCAGTTCTGAGCCAGGCCTTTTTGAACAGTTCCCCAAAATTTAACTTGCTGATTTTTCCACCTGGTTGGCTATGGATATACTGCGTGGCTTCGGCATGATAGTGTGTTTTGAGAGTCTTAAACACAGTTCTGTCCATGGGTTGAAGCACATGAGTTGTGTGTGGGGGCAGACAAAGAAGTTCAATGTCATTTTGTTCACAAAACTCCAAGCATTCGAGGGAGCAGTGAGAAGAATGTCCATCCAGCACGAGAAGACATTTTCCGGGAACCCTAAAAACATGAAAATGTTTTAACCAAAAGAGAAATATTTCCTCGTTTATGTACCCAGACTCCGAAATTTTAACTACCATTCCTGATGGCATGTGCTTGTTATACTCTTGTCGGAAACGAACACCCTTAAATTAATATCACCATTGGTGGAATATACTGACCACTTGCACTGCATGCTGCAAATATTGTAACATTTTCCCCACGTTCTAAACTGGTGATAGATGTTACTTCTCTTTTCCCTTTTGGAGCTACAACTTTGACTGGTCTATTGTTCATAGGTAGGCCACTTTCATCAACATTATAAATGTTCTGAGCTTTACAGTTGACTCCAATTTTAAGAGTTGTGGTTTGAAGCAAAGAATAAAAGTCATTAACCGCACCTTTATTCACCCCTGCAGCACGAGCCTTTGAAAGTCCCTCGGGTTTTCTCAACGATAATTCAGGATGTCTTTTCATAAATGAAAGTAACCAATCTTTCCCTGCGATTCCAGATTCTCCCCATGGATGTTTTATACTATTTGACACAACATACTTGTAAACAACACGACACACTCCTTTAGAATCACATCCTAATCCTCGGTTGGATAAGTTTATCCGTCTCAAAACAAGTACCTTCTCTTTTTCGTCACTTAACACTGTTGGGTGGCCATTTTTTTTTTCTTTCTTGAAAGATATTCTTGGAGGTGATGCTCACTGTACGATTGTCGAAGTCTTTTGTATACACACTTCTCCTCAAAGTTTCATATGGTATGCTGAAATGAACTGCTGCCACTCTCACACTTAAACGGCACTCCAATACAGCTTTGGATGCTAAATTACGCTGCCCACTTGTCCATTTTAAGTATGCACCAGTCCTTTTGTAAGTGCGAACAATCTGAAAAAAATAAACAGTGAGATAAAATTACATAATATGGTGTGCAACAAAACTTTTTCATATAAATGTAATGTAATATAATAAATACTAGCAAAAACCATCTTTACATTTAATAAATATATCCTTGGTATCACAACAATCACTTTTGTGTTGACCCAAATAGCCCCAGAAAAACTACTCAAATAGCCCCAATTACTTAAAATCACAAAATTAGCAAAATATTCAATTCATTAAAAATAATTCTTGCTGTGAATATACTAAGAGACTCACAAATTCTTCTTCTTTCGTTTGACATATAACACTTACGATAAAGTTTCATGTTACACTTGGATATCACTATTTCCCCGGGTATTAAAGTTAGAGTTTAATATTTCAAGACAGTGAGATGATTACCTTGCGCCGTTCGCCGCCCGTCCGTACACAAAATATCACATAACATCCGCACACAACATGTCCGTCTGCTCAGCACAACCTTCTTCTCGCTTCTGAAGTCCAGTCCGTGCCGATGATGCGCGGAGTTATTGCGCAGTAGCCGAAAATCTTATTTCGACTCAAATAGCCCCACTACCCAATGTATTTTTTAAAAAAAAATGTAATTAAAAATGTCAGTTTTAAAATGTTTTGAAGGTTCTTAAAACTAATAATAATTGTTTTTGCAAAAAAAATAAATAAAAGATTTTGTAGTTTTCTAAAGTATGTTAAGATTTCTGTAAGAAATAAAAATTTAGTAAAAAAAAATTTTTTTGAAAACTTCCCTCTAGAGGATACACAAAAATTAATTTTTACCTCACCAACTAAAGGGTTAATTTAACTCAGCTACGGCTTTATAAGCAACCTGAGACTTAGATACGCTGATCTATAACGTATATGTAAGAGATGATATTTGGTCAAGTCATCAGTGACATTCGACATGAAGTAGATTTATTGTTTGGCATTAATTAATGTTTATCCCAACAGTAAGGGAGCACTATGTTGCATCGCTAAAACAAGCACGCATGCTTGAGGCTAATTTAGTGTCCACTGTATCAGAGTACCAGTGAGGACATTTCTGTGCGTGGAGCACTTATCGACGATTTTTTTTGTCCACTGAGCATGTAGGCCAGTGCGGGCATTTGTCGCTGATATGCGATATTTCGTCGTCGATGTTTGTCACACCTATAGGTGGTGTGAATTTTTATTAGCCAGTGCGTAAGATTTGAGCCATGCCACATAATTATTTTATCATTGAAATTATTGAAGAATTTGATATCTGCTGTATGTCTACGTCATGGAAGATTTGAAGATCATGAAGATGACTCGTTAAGATCCATTAGCGTTCGTCGAGAGGCGTCATCTAAGAGAGAAGAGCCAGCTGTTAGTCAGGCGAAACACGTCACTGTCACATACACAATCATTAATACCTGAGATTCTTTTGAGATATAGTTCATGTTACCGTTCGTCCTTCAACCTACTTACATATCTGAACACAGCTCTGTCACTATCGCACTTACACATAAACTACTTTGTTTCATTTCTCCTAGCTTCGACATTCATATTCTTTTCTATTTAGGAATTGTTCCTACTATACACGCTAAGTTAAACAAAGAGATAGTATTTCATTACTCTGGTTATGAATATATGAATCTGATGAGATTTCATTTAACTGAATTGGTCATTTGACACATGCTTCTTACAAAAGTAAAAGCTTGCATTATGAGCTAGTTTTGAGTATCATAATACTCAACCATTATTATTGAGCTTGTAAGAAAGACATTCCCATACAATTACGTATAAGCAATTTCGCGTAAGCAGAGGACAACCATTTATTTCAAATATTTTTGTCAGACAAATTAAGGAAAGTGAACACTAGTGAGTGCATTTTCGTCGACAAAGAGAAAGTGTTCAAGAACACGAGTGTGTATACGTGATAATTACGTAATGTTTTATTTGTGATTTGTAACTTCGTGCATTATCTGAACTGAAAACATTGTCAGGTATTTTGTCAACGATCTACGAATTTGTCAATAACATTTCTACGTATTTATGCCTATGTACATGTTTATTCTCAGCTAAATATTTTATTAATCTGTATCTACAAGAGAAAGAAACACTAAGTCACTTTATTCAGGACTAAATACTGATGATATGTGATATTGTGTATATGTATATATATTATGATAATTTGATTTGTGTTAAATAATTGATGATGTTGATTGAAAAGATAACAACTTGTTACCTATAAGATTAGGACAAGGGATATGTTTAATTTTATTATCTTGAATATTATGTTAATAATTATTGCTTTTATAATATGCTAAATGTAACTTCGTGAAATTTATCTCACACAGACTCTGATAGACTTTCAATGAAGAGAAGTGAGAATTTTAAGATTTGTTATTCAAGAAAAACATAGTCATGTTAATTCAATGTGTATTTAGAAAGTTTATTTTGATTTTTCTGGAAGAAAATATCACAACAAACATTGAAGCGGCTCTGTAACCAGTCCAACTGTTTACAGTTATATTATTATTTTTATTATTATTGTAACATTAATTGTATATTTCATGGGCCAATATTATGTATTTAATTGTTTTATTGTAAAGAGGACAACCAAAGTATAACAGATATTACACATCTGATTGCCAGAGACAACACACTTTTAACTTCAGGGTCTTCTAAGCATTATTCTTTGGAAACTTTATTCATTTTGTCTTAGTTCGATACTCTTACACGCTAACATCCAAGTTTTATTTCACTATGCAGCTAATTTGGTTTGCTGATAGCTATAGCTCCTTGGTTGCTAGGGACTGAAAGTAAATAGTTATAAGGAGGAAGGAAGGGACGCCATCGCCATCTTGCAGCGGGAAGACGTTTCTCGGGCTGGGGCGAACCAAAACCTTGGTTGCCGCCCGAGGAATTGAAGATTCGCGTCATCCGCGGTCGTGTACTATCTAGAATTCTCCATTCTACGAGTTGGGAGAATAGTATTTAGACTGAATAAGTCTGAGATAGGGAGTATCGGCGACATCGAGTGCCAACTTCCGCGTCGGTCCCGTTTCGTCCCGTAGTGGTTCCGGACGACTGATGTCAGCGCCAGCTGCGATCGGCCACGACGATTGGTGAGACCGATCCAAATTAAACCAGACTTTCTAGGACGAGAGGGAAGGCGATTCTTCAGCCAGACACCCGGCTACCTCAGATCTTCTGTAGTTCGCCAATTACAGCTTCCAGCGTCCAGTGATCCAGCATAGCAGCAGACCACCTGGAGGTCCTGGAAAGAGAGCCTCAAGCCTCCGACAGCGTATAGCTAGACCCGGCATGGTATTCAATGTGTTCCAGTGACGTCATTTGCATCTAATTACTGACACCTAGGTTTGAACAGAAGTTAACATACAAAATATATTATTTTGGTTGTTCTCGCTTAATTACATGTTAACAATAACTTCACGCCCATATTCAAGAACCCATTAAAAGCATATGTTTTTCAGTTATTACTATTTAATTTATAACAAACGTCAGTTAAGTAATGCAAATTTCCACTATTCACACAACACTACCAAATTTTCCTTTTAATAATTACTCTCTGGACAGTAACACAGTGCAGTGACGTGCTAGCTGGATTATCAGTCTGGTAGTCAATCCAGTAGCAGCGTTCCTGGTATCTACTGCGAAGAGGGTAGGCGCCCAAAACCCCGCAAGAACACACCAGTAATTAGTTTTCAGTGGCTACCACAGTCTGGAGCCAACGTATACTACAGGAGCAGCAGTAATTAGTTTTCAATGTCAATTTACAATTATTTTACAGTGTTCTAAGATTCAAATTTGATGCCTGAATGTCTTATCACTGTCACCATATATGTTGCTAGATACAGAACTTCAAAATTAAAAGTCACAAATCAAGTTTATTTTTGTGTAAGTACACAAGCTCTTTAAATCTCTCTCTCTGTCTCTCTGTCTCTCTCTCTCTCTCTCTCTCTGTCTCTCTCTCTCTCTCTCTCTCTCTCTCTCTCTCTCTCTCTCTCTCTGTGTGTGTGTGTTTGTGTGTGTGCATGCGTGCGTGTGTGTGTATAGTAATTAGGAGGCCACATTTTTCACACCCCATGTACATTATTCTGTTCGTAATCTGCAAAGAAAAACTGTCATGTCGATCACACAATGCAGTTTTTCTTTCTCTCCATATTAACAAAAAATACCAATGAGGAGGAATTTATTTGTTTGGTGCATATTACAGTGCTGAAAATATCGGCTTTAATGTCTACCACAAACTGAACTGTGTCGTAAATTTATTCTGTTTTCACATCTCCTAGACAGCTAGGTAACTAATGATAGATTCATACATTTAAGTAAAATAAGAAAAAGATTGATAAAGAATCATCCCAGCATTTGCCAGGTGTTAATTTAAGAAACCATTGAAAAACAGAATCAAGAACACACAAATACTTGCAGATACTAGTTCTACTTCTTTTATGTGAAAACAAATCTCTGTGGACATTATATACATACATCCTGGTCACAGGAAGAGACACTCAATGCCTGCTAAGTGAGTTTTGCCTTGTGACTTCAAGCCAATTACAAAGTATTTTTGCCTTGTTTGAAAACTTCCAAATTTCTGACATTTTTTTACACTTTTTTTCGTGTTTTAGCTTTTTATAGCAAATTTCATTTTATTTACCCAAATTCTAAGCCCTTATATCTGTGTTAATGGAATATCTGACATATGCATGTTACCTACTAATTTTTATAAATAGCTGATGATAACATTATCAACATAATTATTCCCAAGCACCAAAATACACTTATTTTTAACTTATCACATGCAATTTCATCTGTTCCCATGTAAATATACCTGACCTCAGCATTTCTACTGCTGGAGGTAAAGATAGAATAACTATCAGTTATTCTCTGTTGTGACCGGTAAGAAAATACGTCAAACCTCTATCTATCGTTTTTCAGGGGACCAACAAAAAAATTCAGTAGATGCGGACATTCAATAGATGTGGACTTCACTCTAAGAATTTTTAAAAAATAATATTTCAACCCAAAATTAGTGTCAGAAATATATCAGTTACTTGTCATTAAAGTTAAATCAGTTGAAAAATAAATAAAAATGGAAGTATTTTACTTAATTCAATTTACACTTGCAAAAAAAAAAACACACGCACAATAAATCTACATGGAAATTAAAGACTTCTTCAATATCCTGAAGTCTGAAATATGTTTACTCATGTCATCAAATGTAGAGCTGTACTGAAGAAGCCGATTTTATCAATATTTAGTTGAATCGGCATTTCTGTCGACTTCCGATACGTTTGTTAATTTTCGGCCGAAATTACTGAAAAACGAGAGATACTGCCATAACCTAAAAATCCACGAGTACCCTTTTCACTTTTCGTAGTAGTACTGCATTCTTTCAGATCGCATTATTTCTTCGCAACATGTGCCAAACGTACATGCCAAAATTTAACATCCTTTTTTTTTCAATAATGTTCTTTAATTTTAATATGTCATAAATAAATACATTACCGTCACGGTAAATATACATCTCGGTTGTTACGGTAACTGTAGTGCAAATGTGGTAGCTATCGTGCTTCTGTAGTAATTATGGTATCGACAAAGAATCTTTAGTTCTTTTTATGGTAATTATCTTAGGATAACAATTCGGTTTGTACTGTAGTTATGGTACATCATCCATATTTCTTCGTAAGTTGTTGTTCATTTGTCTTTTCATATTTACGTGCTCCATTACTTGGCTGCAGATTTAAGGTGATTTTTACTACTGTATACTATCGTTACTGTTTTTATGACGGTTTCTTTCTAAGAAATGGTTATTTCTGCAAAATCTTTATGGTTAAACGATCATCTATTATAATTTATAGTAACGGGACCACATATTTTGTACGATCAATGCGGACAAAACGGTAATTCGAACATCGGTACAAGCGGACTTTTTTAACCTTAGTTGTATGGCAATTTTGCCGGGACCGTAGAAAGTATACGATAAACACGGACAATCGATACATGCGAGTTCGATAGATAGAGGTTTGACTGTAGTTTGTCTTAGGCCTGTGCGAATACTAGTTTTTTTGATGCGAAGTAAATATCAAATTGAACGTTTTAAACATTTGCGAAATAAAATCAAAACAAATTGTGAACATTGTTCTGAACAAAATTCAATCAACCTTAGTTTAGAGAATACAGGATTGAAGTTAAAATAATTGTTTAGTGTTTGTAATGTTTATATTTATTTAATGATTCATCAACTGGGCCCTATATATAAAATCATTCAATAATAACTCTAAAATAACCATGATTAACATTAATAGTGAGCAGTCATAAAGAGCAAATGGAGTGCCATAATTTGATTTTTACAAGTAACCAACTTGATTCCAGCAAAACATAAAAAAACACACACACACACCCACCCCCACACACCCACACACTCACACACACTCACACACACACACACCCACACCCACACTAAATATTTTCATGAGCCTATCTTAGCCTTTCAATGTTTTAGAATTTTGTAATGAATGCAAAATTTCACTTCAGATGTGAGGCTTTGCATCACAATCGAAGCTTCAAATGAAAAAGAATAGCATATTTCCTGGCAAAGTCAAATTGAATATGTATCAAAAAAGAGCTTTGATTGATTCGCGTAGTGAAAGCTTTGCACAGGCTTAGTTTGCCTTATCACTGACTGTAAGTAAAAACAAGATACATACTTGTAATAATTAATATTGCATGCATTAAAAATTATTAATAATTTAACTAAAAAAATAGCAGAAGAAACAACTACCCTGTTTCATCACATAATCCACGCATGCGCATAATCATTGCACCCATATTTTAGGGTGTTAAAATTTGGATAAAAAAAACTCTCAGGAAAACATTGCATGATGTTTTTGGTCCCGCTATTAGATTCTGAGCGCTTTGTGTATATATTTTTTCAGTATAAAACTATTTATTTGAAAGTAGAAATCTAATATTTATTTGGACATTACCACTTATTAAATTAATGGAAATATGAAGTTGTCTGATGTGTAAATTTTCTTTTCAAGACGTTTTTAAAAATAATCTTTATCTGTTCGTCTGCGTCACTGTGGTGTATCGAGTATCGCTTATAAAAATGTAGCCAGCGCTAGTTGACATCATTCATGTTTGGTTATGTTGCTTACCGTATAGAGCGTGCACACGTAGTCGAATATCGATATCTTGCCGGTTGCATGCAACGTGCGCTCTCTGTCGAGTGAGAGTTAACTACAATTGATGGCCCATACTCTTTCATGGAAAGTGTGTACTACGATGACAATTATGTGTTAGTTCAAGCTTGCATTCAGGTCACAGATTATGTTTTCTATTTAAAGTTGAAGAAAGGTTTTTGTTGCATGACTTATTAATTTAAATTGTTTGGCGTGCTTTTGTATATTCTACTTTTTAAATAAATGTACTGTCCATGAATGGATTTTGTTTTGATGAATAACTTTACCTAACAAAAAATAATTTTTTCTCATAAAAATTGACTCCTACTTTTCAAAATTTGATTTTATTTAGTATAAAATGTGTGATCATTATACGATAAAACACGGTAACTGTAAAGATGGTAAAATTACAATTTGTTACATACTTCTTCAGAAAATGAAAAATGTATATTAATAAAAAAAATGCAGTAAAGGAGAAAAAAAGTTTGAAAAGTAGGATTAACTAATATATATAAACTACTACTTTTCTAATAAATGTTAAGACAAATGGAAGACCTGTTATATTATTTTTCTTGCAAGACATCTGGTTGATAATAAATTACATTAGTAATTTCCGTAAAATATTGTGTAATTCTTGTATTGGTGAAAGTTCAACCTGAACTTGAATAAAATATTAACACCAGAATTTTAAACGTTATAGAATTGAGTTGTAAACATATTTAAAACAAGTTTTAAGGTTCTTGAGATAATGTGACAGTTTCTAAGAATGCATTAGACTGACAAAGATTGTCAAATGAAACACAAGATTGGAACTGTTTGTAGGATAGTGAATGGTATGAGCACCGAGCTGGGATACCTGCTGCAAGCAGTTGTCGCAGGCGGTGCTACGATTGGCCAGGCACTGTTCTCGGCTGAACATCTCTCCGAAGTAGTTGAGCTGCTGCGCTCTCCGGCAGTCGGTGCGGTTCTCGCAGAAAGACACCATGCGCCACAAGTTGTCCACGTGTGTCTGCTTGGCTGCGAAGTTCTCCCGGTCCACTGCACAGGCCACAATAGTTGCTCCATGTAACCTTCAGCTAGCTTCCAACACACACATTACACAGCTTCAAGCACTTCATTAGCATTCACACCACATTTTTTCCAACTTCAACATACACCAAATAGGATTATCTCTGATGCATAAATAAATTGTTTGTTTGTATTATATTTGTATTGTTATTGTATAGTTTACCTTGTTATTAAAGGCTAGCTTTGGTTTATTACAGGCCTGATTTTCAGTATGACTTTACATTGTTATATATAAATTTACCATTAAGTTGAAAATCTTAAGTAAACTCAGAAACGTTATAGGTGAGAATGAGAATACATGATACTACAAGCACTAGGCCATGATGGTGAACAAGTCCGTACTTTGCCGAATTCAGGAAACACTTAGGAATCGTTACAGAACCACCTAGGTGGTGCAATCATCTCCATCCATTTATTTTGTTCCACCTTATATTATTCTTTGGGGCAGGTATTTTTCACAAAAAAAACTGAACATTGACTAGACTGGAATGCAGTATGCCCATGCCAGCAGTTTCTTGCTTGTTATTGGCACCCATCTGTGAGAAAAGCCTTTTCTTTATTCGGCCAAGCCATTCAGGATGGTATGCTTTTTCATATACATAATTGGTGTGATTGGTATGCCGACAGTAGATGTGTACCAGAAATAAACTGGACCAATCATGGAAGGGGGGAGGGGAGGAAAGATGATGCTACAGTGTTTTAAGTCACAGTTAGTATCAAAATCTGTTTGCGGATAAAAAATTGCTCTGACCCTACAACTCTGGTAAATCGCCAGTGGTGGCACGCAAACACAGCATAAGTACTGGACCTTGAATGGTTACATGCCATAGCTCGCACCTATTCCTATGTGATAGCTGAATAAAAAAATTATCTTTTAAGGTGAAAGACGATGTCAAAGGTCATGGCCAATTTACTGTAAATACATTTTTGGTTGTGTGCGTACAGTGGTGGGTGGTACCATGTAGTCTGCTGGGATATAATTTTAATAATCTTTGGCTAAATTATATTTTGGCACCTACCTTGAAGTTAAGTTTAATTTTGTAGTTTTTTTTCAGGGTTTATATATATATTTTTTCTCACTGATGGGCTTTAGTTTTACACTTTCATAATTCTCGAAATATTACGGGTGTATAACTGTGTTCCGTCAAATTTGTTTGGTTTCCCTGTGTATTTTTTATTGTTCAATATCAATGGACCACCGCCACAAGTTGAATCATGAGTTTGTAATCATAAATTATATCGTTTTGTAGTATCACATCTAGTAAGATTTATTTTTAGTTACTAAAAGAAAATTTTTTTTTTTGGTAATTGAATAAACAAATTGACTAGCTGAAAATGTCCCTCCATATGTTTTGTTAATGAAGCATTTACGAATAAATTGACAAGTCCATGAATTCTTCGAGGAATCACACAAGTTTGAAAATAGTAGCTATTATTCCAACAACATCCTTTATTTTGCATCCAAATATGAACTTTATGACCCACTTTGTATTTTAAAACAATTTGTAATTATGTTTACATTTAAAACGTGTTTGTTTGTGCCCAATTGATTTTAAAAGTTTAATCATGTTTTAAAGTTTAATCATGTTTTGAAACATGTCTGTGAAACTGATTCTTTTATCACACAATATGTAAATCTATAGTAAAGATGTACATAAAAATAATATTGTGTTGGTATTTTGTAAACTAAGTTTACGGCAGTGTTGTCATAGAAATTAATAATTTGAAAACTAAATTATTTAAATTTTCAAATAATGTACAGTGAAAGGAAAAGATTGCAACGATAGACTCGCAAATACGTGATTCTGTTTTGACCAAATTATATCAGCAACATTGATATTTATTATTGTCAATGTGCAGTATTCTATAGTTTTATTAACTGTAGAAAGAAACAGTTATTAAGATAGGAATACCATGGTCAAACTATTCCTGATAGTAGGCTTTATTGAAGTGATTTTAAACTGCAAGAATTTATTGTGTATGAAAGCCTAACTATCTTTACATTAGTGAGTCAATGCCATGATAAAATAACTTAACAGACACAGATGTAATATTGCACGTAATTATTCTCTGCACCAAAGCCTATACGTTCTATGCTTTTTGCCTTTTCAATAAATATCCTTTCATTCATAATTTTAAGAATTAAGATTTTTTGGCTTTGAATGTTTGTACCATTAATGCTAATTCATACTTATTTTGTTTACTTTGATTATTCTGCACATTTAAATAGAAAGAGAGAGTTCATGGTAAAGCTGTGCCTTGGAGCCAAGTGCTTGAAGACCTTGTGTTTCACAGAATACAAGCGACCCTGGCAGTCCCAGGTAAGCATGTAGCACGTCAATAGCAATACTTGGTTACTGTGTTAGACCAAGCGTCACCAAACCTTTTAGCCTAACAGATACACTTACTCCTCCACTAAGCCCAAGAGCCAAGACCTAGTCCTCCACTAAGTCCCAAGGATCAAGACCTAGCTAGCACATTACACCAACATACTGTAAAACTATGGCAGGATGGACACCAGGCATGTCCGGCCAGGTACCATGTGTGGCTGCACCATGGACCAGCCAGCGTGAACTTCTAGAGCAGAAATTTAAGTTCACACCAGTTTACTTTAAGTAAAAGTCAGAAATTTTTGAAAGATTTTTGTAGCTCTAAATATCATTTAAGATTAATAATTCCACTGGGAATATTTAGCTGCTCAACTAAGATGTTAGAACTGTACCACATACGTAATAGTTATGGTAAATTTGGCAGTTAGACGTGTAGCTTATTTGTAACTGTTGGTAGTGAGTTGAAAGGGACCATGCTCAGAACTGTAACCTTGATTGCTAAGAAGTTTGTATAGGGTTGAAGTATGTTCAAGTATAATAATACCTAAGACACCTCATCTTGAGAAGAAAAAATCTTCCATCCATAAGATGACTTTATTAAATTTTTTTGAAGCTTCATACATCAAAATAACATCAGGTTATTTTTTTCAATTCATAATAATATAATTTGCTGTATTATCTAACACTTTTTTTATATTATTGTTTTCTTTAGTTTCCGATCCCAACTAAATATAGGAAAGTGTGTGAGTGTGTGTGTGTATGTGTGTATGTGTGTATGTATGTGTGTATGTGTGTATGTGTGTGTGTATATGTGTGTGTGTATATATATATATGTATATGTATGTATGTATGTATGTATGTATGTATGTATGTATGTATGTATGTATGTATGTATGTAAGTAAGTAAGTATGACTTACATGCAAAATTGTACCCCGACTTAAGGCTAAGATCCTGAGTTTCTCGCTAGCGGGCAAAGACACGCGTAGTTATCTTTGTCCTCAACAGAGCGCACTAGCAGTACTGTTGAACGATGTAGCGACGCGCGGAAAAAGGAGGGGGGTGGGCAAGAGGATGCTGTTCTCAGAATTCTTATCGCCCAGCGGGGTGTCATGTTTACGACCGGTCATGGAGAGGGGGGGTGGGGGAAGGGTGTACTCTTCCTCGGCGAGCATTAGATTTCCAATCCCTTTGCCTCTCTGTCCCTTTCCCAAACACCCATCCAAGACTACTCGATCCTCAACAAAGCGCAAGAGAATAAATATTACTATTTTTGGTACATTTCAGTTAGAAACCCGTACGTAACCGAGTGCAACCCAAGGTAATTATAATAAATATTAATTTGGTGCACTACACATATACGATATACAAATTGTATGTTTTACTGCGGTGATTATGTGGCCAAAACTATCAAGATTTGGTCTCTTTTCCAAGAACGCTTGTTCACAGCTAACTGTTACATTCAAATAAGTTGGCCAGTAATGTAGTTTTCCTGCCCCCGTAAAAAAAAAAATAATAATTTTTAACTGTGTACTACAAAGGTTTTGCGCTCCTACAAATTTTATTTCTTTACACATTTTGTCACAGGTGTGTGCGTATGTGTATTACACAAACAGTTGAACGTTGACCATCTAATAGCATGACGTTATGTTGCAAAGCGGTATTATTTGCTATATTTGATATCTCATTAGGACTGTATTTTTCTTTGCAACTATATATACAGGTGAACTTTTTATACTATCGGAGAATATTTTGTAGCTGAATATCTGTCTTCAAAATATTGCAAGTTATTGCATTAATTTTAGTGTTTTAAATGTATTATGTTTTTAAGCATGTATACATGAGGCTAGAGCTAGAAAAATGTTTGGTTTCCGTTTTTAGCTGACCTGCAGCTTATGGCTTTTGATTACACTTCCTTTTTTTATATGTGATGTTTAAAAACGATGTTATTTGTAAATGTCCTGGCATTCGTACTTCTTGTAAAAAAACATAATCATATTTTCGAAAAATAAGCTATCATTTAGTAATTTATTATTGCAATATAAATACGTGTGTATGCCAGTCGCGTCTGGCGAAATGAGGAGCTCCTTCACGCTATCCCTACTGGTGACGTCAAGCATCACTGGTAGTTCGTCTTTTATGTATGAACTGGAAGTCAAAGAGGCTCGAAATAAACATCAGTTGTAACTAATAATAATAATTTAATTCTGAAAGGGCCACATACTCGAAGAATCGCCTTCTCTACGCAATCAAACGTGTTGGAAGTAAAATATCTAAGGAGTAGGCTACACGTCATAGGTTGTATAAGAATTTTTAGGAGGGAGCTAACCAAAGGATATTTTATCAAGCATATAGATAAAGTGATATTTTAAGAGTAGTAATCCCCCCCCCCCCCCCCCCAACACCACCCACAAACTGACGGATTTATTGACACATCCGTACATAAAAAAACACTGCTCCAGAATCTGCACCTGAATCGTCTTAGTGGGGAAAAGGTGTACATAAATTACGATCACTGACTGAGGTTATACAGAAGGTAATCAACCAGAGTAAGTGATTAGGAGCAAGGAATACTAATCAAATAAATATGCCATTGATATAATTTAATGATAATTTTTACTCACGTTTTAGAATTTGATATTGCTGAATAGCAAATTTACATTTTAAAATATTGTAACAATGAAAAATTGCGAACCAATAAACATTTTTTGCTGAGTGTATAATTTGATTATGTCTTAAGACAAATAGAAACTAGATATTATGAGTACAAAATATTTGTAAGTAATAAAAATTTAGATAATAAAATACTTACATTCATACAAAATACAAATATTTTTTCTTAGATATACAAGTATAACTTCAATTCATTTTCGGCCAACGAACATAAAGTTATGCTTTGGGCCCTGATAATAAATAATACCTACATAATTACATTTTCACTTTTCACCAAAAGTACATGAGGTACAAAAGTCAACAAACCTTAAAACACAATAAAAATATACCCGGTATACATTATATTTTAATACAAACACCAATACAATACTAATTTTAACTGAACATTTTTTGGAGGTCTGCATAATTTTATTAAAATTAATCAGAAAGTAATGCAGTTACATGTTTACAACCTTGCGTACTTCACTTGCCTTTGACGAATCCGGATATGTTCAATGTTTAGCCAGCCGAAAAGGATGTTTGGATTTTATTTTTAAACACATGTGAAATTAGTCCTTTCTTTTAACACTTCATCGCTGTCACGTGAATTTAAGGCATCTTACATTATTATTGTACTTTTGTTTTGTAGTAACGATCGGTAGGCTAAATATATACATGTGTTTGCTGAAACTTCGTTTTAAACATCCATAAATTATTTTTGTCAATTTATTTATTGATACCAGTAAAATAAAAAATAAATGATATTTATTTTACGACCTCTTAAATTATTTAAATGATATATAAAATATGACCAAATTTTTTTCAAATGAAGACGTATTTTCAACTGGAAGTACGCGAGAATTACACAGATTCATTTACTTGCGTATTGCATAGCATACTTCACGTCCATTTCTGACAGCCTTGCGAAGTCACTCCTAAAGTATCTACAAGTATATTCTTCAGGCGAATTCGGACACGGCATTATAATCTTCCATTATATCTAGAAGACGTGTTCTTACATTTGCTTGGAGTTTTCAATTATTTTTTTGAAATAATAAAGGCAATTTTAAAGTTTAACTCCATTTCAGAAACACTTACGCAATATATTTGGTGGTTCTCTGCAAGTGTATTTTGTGTTTTATTCTATTTTGATAATGAAGTCAATCTGAATTTATTGCCTTTTTTTTCAGATTTGTTTATACATTAAATGTATATAAATATAAAAATGTATGTAACAGGATGAATCTTATATGGTTTGAACAGTTATCTATAATGACTTAGTTGGTTTGTTCATTAAAAGCCTTTCTTTTTTACTGTTCAAGTTGGATTCCTTTATAACTCAAAATAAATTATCACGTAACTAAAAAAATGAATAAAAGAGCAAACTTCTGTTAGTATAAAGGTGTTAATTTTATGAACATAATGTAATACAATTTGTTCTCTAGATAAGTAGATTTAGAAGTAAGACTTCATATATCAGTCGTTACCGTGGTACGACTTCCGGAAAAGTTTTACATATATATATATATATTTTTTTACAGAAGGTACCGGAGCTTGCAGGTTGCGCAGTAAGTAATTGTATTGTTTGCGAGAGTTCTCTGTTGGCAGTAACACCTATGATATATGTTTGATGTTCTGTTTCCAACTCATCGTTAAAACTAAATTTTACAGACTGATTATTATCCTTTGATTTAAAATCTAAGTTATTTACAGTGTTTAAAATATGCTTTCTTGCGTTTAAGTATATTTTGTATTGTTTGTATGATGTTTGAGTTACCCGGAAAGATAATGAGATAGTTATTTTATACTGATTCTTTCGCGTTTTTTTTTTTTAATTTTTGTCTTGACAATAGGGAATGAATTATTCAGGCTGTGCTAAATAGATAGCTTATGCTTTATGTCATTAAGATCAAACTCTTCTGTTTTTGTGCATTGTATAGTATTCCTAGTTTAGTTAATTTATCTAACAATATATTTATACAGTCAAGGGCTTAGATGCTTTATAAAAAAACTCAAGTGATTCATAATCAGTTGCCGTGTATAGATATAATTTGTAGAAAATAAGCAGTACATGTTTTACTGCTTAGAGTTAATATAAAACCATATATAAAATTTGAAAGTATTTTGTACTTTTCATACTTAAAATTATCATGCAATGTTCAAATATTTTTCGATATAAGTAAGGACACATGTATAAAGCGAATACATGTCGTGTCAGGCTATTTCACACATAACTGTAGTTTTTTTCTTAGAGGTTTGGCGAATTGCGGGCGTGCAGCAGTACGGTAACTACGTCCTCATTGGCCCCGTCAAGTGCGGGAAAACAGCCTTCACCGACCACAGCCAATAATCACAAGAAAAATCTACAGTGTTTTGTAAAATACCTTGACACGAAATGTATTCGCGAAATACAGGTTTACCTAGATATAAGACGTAATTGCTCTCTGACGATAATTTTCTTTACTGGTATTTGGCAGGAGAATAGTTTTTGTAGTCTTGTAATATCCATTCTGAAAGAATTCCAATAATGGAATATGTGTTTATTATAATTAATGGAGAAGTGTATATACTATTAGCAAATGGATCATTAAAAATGTGAAAATAAATTATAAAAAATTACAAATTAGTCTACTGCACATAAATCACAGATTTTAAAAAACCAAATTTACTATAACATTCAAAATATTACAGAGCGTGCCATGTAGAAAACACGGACGCATGTTGTTGTCTAAATGAAATAAATAAAATACAAGTCTGCGGCTTTAAATATCAAAGAAATAAAATGTTTCATAAATATTCAACGCTTGTAAGGGTACGACCATACATTACACTGATAGGACATATTTTTTCTAGTACATCATACTGATTCCTAACCAGACACACATATATAAATAATTTGTGTTACACTTCAATTAATTTGGCCATGAATTAAACCTGATAAATAAACAATGCAAACAAGCGAAACTCTACAGAGTATCGTCAAATAAAACCTGGGCCAAAAGTAAATCAATATTTTAGTGCTCAATACAATTCGAAGGAAATGGAAGATTTTTTGTAGTATTATAAATGATCATACAAGGATTGCTGATTTGGTTTTGTATTAATTTTGAGCGTAAAACTACCCCGAAAATATTGAATAAATTTTTCAGTTAAGCTGCATATAAACTGAATTGGTTTGCTAGCTGTCTTGCCATCGTAAACATGACTATGAGTCTGATTGGCCATGTTGGTGATAGGCACGATTTTCAAGGCAGTCTCCCGATATTATATGAAATGTGTTTTATTTTTATACAAAATGAAGCACGAATATGTTTTATATTTCTTGTGTGAGATACCAGTTGCAAAGACTTTGCGGTTAGATTTTATGGGTAGTGAATCAATGGTATAAAATAACTTCATTTATTTTTTCCCGATAACATCTTTTTGACATTAGTATAATTGAATCACTCGCCAAGCAGAGAACCTTATTTTTTGTAGTCACGAAAAAAATTGTTTGTATTCAATATCAGCTAATAACTTACTATTGCTTATGTCATCAAATACATTTACAGTACTGTTCAATTTGTACAAGCATGAGAAGTAAACAATAATTTTTGCAACAACGTTCTTCCGAAAGAAGGTATAAACCGATTTTAAAGGTGCGTCCCTATTTCTTAATTTTATTTTTTTAGTAATTAGAAAATAAAAATCGGTACTTTTCCGAATTTACTCATTGAGGCAGCGACCCAAGTTTCAAGTTTACAGCCCTTTTGGTAGTGGGTTGGAATTTTTATAGGCCAGTGTGTGAGCGAGTGAATTACTTTTTGCATATTCGAGCAATTCAAAACTTAGGCAATAAAGTTTAATTATAACAATTTCACGTAAGCTAGAAAGCTGAAAGGCTGGTAAAACAATAGAATTTTATTTCATATAATTCTAGATCAATTTCATCTTAGTATAACACATCCATTTAAACACATTTTATATACATAATAATTTTACTTCAGCAAGGTCTTCGGTTTCTTGTAACACAAATAAAATTACCTAAAAAAATTACTGGACATACTTACAAAAGTTTTTAGATTGTAATATTTGCCAAATAATTTAAACAAATCTAACTGAAAATGTAAGAACACAATATAAAGGTCTTTAAAATTGTATTTTGGAAAATTACCTGAATGTTTATTTGCTAAAACTCCTCATTTCACTTGTTCAAAAGTATTTACATGTATACATATGCGTGCGTGTGTGCGCGCACTTGGAACTTATGTTTCTTTGATAATTTATAGTTGCAAATAATGTAGCGTAAGTTAAATTGAAAAATATATAATTCTTTCTGGCCAATATTTGTTTACAAACATAATTTTCATGACCCCAGAAGAAAAATAAAAAAAAAGAATCGCCACTGCTTTGTAATTGTGTTTCTAACGAACTTGTGTAACTAACGAAAATGTTTAACTGCTCAAGGTTAGTGATACAATAAATGCTTGGGTAGTGAAAAATCTATTGTTAAAAACCAAAGGTAATTTTAAACGACTTTTAGTTAACCATTGTTCAACGACAGCATCGAGAGATTGTCCCTTATTTTTGTATCGTTATATACATAACTAAATCATTACGGGAGGAAGTTGCCATAGGCGGCTGGTCCTTCAGTTACTATTTTTTTTTAAACATCTCTATAGAGTTGCAATAGTAACTATTAATATTTTGATCATAACTCATTAATGTAACATTACACCCAGAGGTATAGCCCATTCTACTAGAGCTAAAGTCGAGGTACAAATATAATTAAAAAAACACAATTAAATAAATATAACTAAAGAAATATAATTAAATAAATTTATAGAAAATCATTGTCATTTTGCAAATAATTTTTTTTTACAATAATTGAAATATTCTAATAAAATCTTAAACATTATTTATTTGTCTTGAATGTACGATTCTTGAATAGAAGTATAAATAATAATTTAATAATTTAAATTGATTTTGGAAGTTATATTATTATATGAAACCGTTTTGCTATTATTGTAATACACCGTGAT
This sequence comes from Bacillus rossius redtenbacheri, assembly GCF_032445375.1. NCBI lineage: Eukaryota > Metazoa > Arthropoda > Insecta > Phasmatodea > Bacillidae > Bacillus > Bacillus rossius. Next base: position 251,448,758 of record NC_086330.1, read on the forward strand.
TGCAGGATTCATTCATGTGTTAAGGTAAAGAGTCATATCAAAATACATAATGAAGTCACTAAGATAATATGTGAAATAATGTTGTAATAAAATGTAATGTGCGACGTTCACGTAGATGCCCGTAAACGAAACAGGTTAGATATTATAATCATATTTAGCACTTTAGTATTTCCAAAATAAGTTTTTTTTAAGACGCCCAACTATTATAATAAATCTCTATCTACTAAAACAATTCAGTAATTGTAGTTAGATGATTTTAAATAAATAATATTCTATGAATAAATTTGTCACGACAAGTGAAGCATATTAATAATAATTTACATCACTGAAAAGCTGACAAATATATCTATAGAAATTGTCGACAACGTGAGACGGTTTTCAATTCATTGATTACTATTGCTGATACTAGTGTTGTGTTTTGACCGTTTCGAAGCGATAATATTCCCGCCTGAACTCCTGCGATATTAGAGCCATCTAGTGAGTAAACTCGGAACTAATCGGAGCTCTAGCGGCAAACTGTTGAACTCGTTCCTTTCATCAGCGGCAAGTGACAGTTAAATCACAGTATTTAATACTCAGATTATTTAAATTCTGTACGTTGTATTAAAAAAATTACTAGACAGAACTGTTCATTGTACCTCCTTTAAGTTGTGTGCAAAGTAACAGCCGTGTACCGTTAAAATATATACCTAATATTTAGTTTTGAAAATTTCAAAATGAAAATTAAATAAGAAAGCATTTTTTGAAAAAAATTTTATCGTCATATTTACAAAATTCAAAGTTTTATTTACAATTCTGTCTAGTATGTATTTTTTATCTACTACGATATTCATGGGAGAAATAATTTTCTTGGAGGCTGCAAAACTAAGGATCTTAGCCTTAAACAAATTCGTCTTACACGGTTATCACTCAGTCCCACCTATCGCGTAAGTTCAGGGTATTACCGTATTTTAAAAACTAAAAGTTAAGTAAAGGAGTGAGTGACTTGAGGCTAACAACACGAGCCACAAAGAAATTACTGCACCTAGTTTTTTCTTGCCATAAAATAAAAAAAAATTGGTATTTGTCACAACGATTGTCATGATTAATTGTTGTAATGTGTTTGGAGACTAGTTTGAGGACATTTGGGTCAATTACAACTCTGTGTTTACGAAATATTTATTTGATCACCTGCCAATTACAAGCAAGTGTGCAGTAGGACGTAATACTTATGAAGGCCTATACTGACCTAGCCACAAGTTTCCATCAATGTTGAACTTGTGTGAAAATCAAGTTTAATCGTCGGTGCAAGACAGCCGTGAAGGCGGCTCAACAACGTTAGGGAAAACAAACTGCATGGTGACAGTGGACTAGGGTTGGACGAATGACTTTAGTTCATCTCAAGAGTGGATGAAAATCTTATCACACTTGCTACACTCATCAAAACCAGGAATTTTTTTTACCCCTTTTTTAAAACTGTTCAAAACACGTGGTCACATTACTAATGATCCCGAAAAATGTTTACAAGCAAAATTTGCAAAAAACGAAGAAATTATGTGGTTTTTAAAACTTTTCACTAAATTTTCACATTTTTGTAGAAACATGAAGTTTAGCGCGAAATACAGCTGTTTTCACGAATTGATTGATGGAATTTCTAAAAATGTCATGCAGTAGGTCATAAGATTTTTTACATAGGAAACCAATTTCAATAAAAAAGTATCTCAAATGTATTTTTTTCTACTTGAGCATCAATCAATGTTATTTATGAATGCCTCAAACACAATAAATTTGTTTTTGTCCATGTTCTTTGTGCTTTGCAAACAACAAAAAGTTATAAATATTATATGGAATGGCATCAACTTAACAGATAGGCACTGAAAAAATTGAAAGTATTCAAAATAAAGTTATAGATTTAATTATTACGAGGAACCTCCCACGCCCCACTTGGACACCCCTGGTAGACCGTAGGGCCTATCATGATGCCCGTTTTGTTCATAATTGTTTCATACATAAATTCAGATGTCCTTATTTTCTTGACAATACTGCCTTAAGAATTCCTCAATTTAATTCCCTCTTACACTCTACTCTGTGTACTCTTCATACTAATAATGATATTATTTATAGACTTATAACAAACTACAATAATCTATATATGAATTCCAACAGTGTTTAATTATAAATTCTGATTTATGTCTGTCATATCTATATTATTTTCTTCAATTGTTTTCTTAACACTTAATGATATGATTTTACCTTCATATATGTTTTATGTGTTATGTGTTATGGTTCTTTAACCTTTGTTAGTGTTTTGTCTGTTTTGTTATTATCACTGCTAGTGTGTGGTAGGTACTCTTGCTCTCATTTTCTGGCCATCTGTAGATGTTTTCCTTCTATGGTAACGACGTAGGTGGGAGTCCATACACGGTAGTGATAACTGTGTTCCTGTTATTGCATGTAGTGACCACCACTAAAGTCTACGACTGTTGGTGGGCATGTGACAAATTACAAATAAAAAAATAAAATAAAAATGTTTATATCTTTAGTTATTTAATTTAGAAGCGGGATGGCTTTGTTTACAAGAGAAGATGCTACACATTTTATATTTATACCTTACCGCAACTTTAATTCCTTGAAGTGATACATAAATTGTGGTCTTTTTTCAAGTGATGAAAAACTTCAGTCTCCTAGAAAACTTCAGAATAAATGTAAAAAATAATAAATTTTTGAAATGTTATAGTTTAGGCCAAGATATAATTGCTACTGGTACAAGAAAACATGTTTCAATGTACAGTACACTCCCTATTTAACGCGGTTGTCGGGGGACATAACTTTTACCCGCGTTGTTGCATAACCGCGATGTTTTGATGTGACCAAGGTCAAAAGGCATAAAACACCGCCTGTGTTCTAATAGGTCGGCAAGCATGCACAGTATAGACGGCCCGCCGTTGTGCGGACTTTGCATCCACAGTTTTCACTAAACGCGGGTGAAAAAATAAAAATAATAAATTTTAAAGATAAATATTAAATGTTGAATTGTTTTTATTTTTCCACGTGCCGCGCACAGTTTGTCGCACGGCCTACGAGCGCGCCACACGCCGCCATACACACGTGCGGCACACAAGCTGCTGCCAGTCTCGTGGTGTCAGCCACAGTATCTGCTTTGTCAGTGTCCGTAACAAAGTAAGTGCAGTGTGTGCGGTTACACACGATTCTGTGGTCGAAGTCTTCTAAAAAGAAAGGCCGTAGTGATACTTCAAACCGAATATGAATCACAAAGTACCGAGTTTGATTGACAAAATAAAAATTCTATATTTACTTACAGATAGCTTGTCTTTTGCAGAAGTAGGCCGCAGATACAGGAAAAAAACGATTCTAGCATTCGTACAATAAAAAATAAAGAATCGTCTATCGTGTCAAGAGGTTAAACTTTACTATCCATGCTTACAGTAAATTATAATTGGTCACGTGTGGGAAACAAAAATTGCGCAAATTTAATTTTAGCGCAATCAGTGACGCCGTATTAAAAACCGTGTTAAACTATGTCTTTACTTATTTCACCAAACACTGTGTCGAGTTGCTGAGTGTGTGTGGCTCGGATCGGCAAGTGTTATATTCCCCAGCCTCTGGTTAAAGGTCGGGAGACCGCTACACATAAACATTTCCGGGACTTGTTTACTACCACACGGCAAAAGTGGTACAGTATGGTTAATGTAAGTATTGGACCACTGGGAATTCATTGGCAAAGATCAAAAATACGTTAGCTGATTTACTTTACCATTTCATGTTAAAACATTATACCAAAGTAAAAAGATGAACGTGTATAATACAATGAATTACCCAATAATATTACGTCTGTAGGTTTAAGTTGTAACAAAACATTTATATACAGATGTCCAGTAAAGTACCAATTAAGATTCTGGAGTGGAATTTTAAACACCGGACTACCTGATTTTGCCTTGTACGCAGGGACGCTGCTCAGTCAAGTGACTCATGCTCTGACTGTGTGCTGCGTGAACACATTCCCACCCCCACTACCCCTCGACGTGTTTCTGCCCGCTCTAATCTCTACCTCTCTCCATATTCTCGGCTCGCCTCTCCCTACCCAGCGCTTGCCGACAACCAAGCCTATCCAACATCAATCCCCAGCCGAGTCACGCTGGATAATGCCGCTGGACGGTGGGCTTTATCAGGTTCCCTGCTTCATTTGTGAGATAAAGCGACGTTAAGAACTAGTCTTTCAGAAAATATCACTGGGCTGGATTGGACCATAATTTGAAAACCCTACAAGATAGAGGAATAATGTACGGAGATATCTTGTTTAGAATTTCACTGCGCACATTTTCTACGCCTAGGCTTTTTTCTGCCCGATGCTTAGTTTGTTAGTTACAACGCAAAATTATCCTAATCGGCTACCAACCATTTATTCCATTATTATTCATTTCTGACTAGGGGACATGGTTTGACCCGCGATCAATCGGGGCACGATATACCGGGAGCAGGGTCTCCACAAGGAAAAAATATTTCGTACCAACTTAGGCGAGAAAAAAGTACTAGATTCGAAAAAAAAGTACTAAATTATAATTTGTTATGGTTTTTAACAATTTAGGAAGTTATTATGACATTGCAATGCTCAAACTTAAATATCACACCACACACATACATTCCATAGTTTTTTAAAAATAATTATGCTTAATAATAAAACATATTGGAGTTACAATACTATTATTATATTAAAGAAAAATGTACTAGATCTGTACTAAACCACTAATAAAGTTATAAAAGTACTGGATCTAGTACGAAAGTACTAACTGTGGAGACCCTGACCGGGAGTTTACTGTATTTCATAAATGTTTTGCTCTGTTCCTTTGTTTACATTTACTTAAGTTGTTAATATATCTATAAATATACATATAATGTAGGTTCTACCAAAATTTGGGAGTTGATGTACTGCTTTATTTAGTACCTACCATGTCTCTTAATGATTTAACAGGAAGTTGTTTTAGTTTTTTGGTTGATTTTTATGAAAGTTATAAGATGATCATGTGTATATTTAATCTGTGATTCTAAAGAACAGCTTATCTTTTGAATAAAAATAATAAAATCCTTCTTTTAAAATTTTTCTAAAGTTTCTGAAACCTCTCTAAACGGTTGCTGTGATACTTCAAGTTGTTTAACATTTTAACAGGTGAGTAGGTTTGCTTAGCTAAATTTAGAATACTTAAAAAAATTTGTGACGATGGTTGATTGGATTAAAAATTAAAATAATGTAAACTCATAATTAAATAGCAATCTAAAATATATATAGGTAACTTAACCTAACCTGCCATCCTTACTAATTCATAGTATTTTTTAGACATCTGCGAATTGTGATTTTTCAGTTCGAATCGAATTTCAAAACAAATTCACGAGTTTGGAATTTTTTTCGAATCGAATTTGAGACTATTTATTAAAATAACATAGATCATTAAAAAATTTTTTAACATACCCCCTTTGAAACACTTGTCACTTAATTCACAGTTTAAATCAAGTAACTAAAATTAAAGTGAGACTATATTGAAGAAGCACAACCAGATTCTAAATAAAAAAAAAATAATAAAAAAAAAAAATAGGTCTGTAGCACTAACATAAATCACTTCGCAAATCATTTCAAATTGTCATGGAGAAAGGTGAGTTGATTTGATTTGATTTTGATTTTTTATTGCATTCCATAGACCATACATAATGGTATAGAATATGTCAAAAAAATACAATCTACATGGTGCGGCAACAACAATTCTCTGCGACTGGTAACTATGTTGCCTGCTGTAGAGAAAACTATCTCTTGCCACCTTATTTAGCATGTTTGACTTTCAAGGATAAAAATATTAATAAAAATATCACAGCATAAGGAAGTGGCACAAAAGAAAAATAACAAATTTACCATTTTTATCGCTTAAGCATCACACATTTTATTCTAAAATCAAGTTTATAATTAGGGGTGAGACCGTGGGTACACTCTTAGCTGAGTTTTGAAAAAACAATCACCGTCGTATCACTGTGCCGCGTCAGCAAGTGATAGGCTGAATTCATCTTGCACACCAAGCACTACTACACGCCCAAGCCAACTGTGGTCCCGAGGAGGGGAGTGACGGGAGCGCTAGTGTCGCAGTGAGAGAGGGGTGAGGAATGAGGAGGGGTTGGCAGTAGGGGAATACCGTTAGCTGTGGAAGCAAGGAGTATACACATGCGTTCATAAGTGTACGCAACATACCTGGATGAAACGATGGCCATGAAGCGCAGTCGTGCAGTAAGAAATGTTGTGATAAGCTGAAGGTACAGTCGTATGAAACAGCGAAACACAGTGTCTACGAAGATGTCACAGTGTGTACCAAAGTGTGTCACAGCATCACATCGTACAGTTTGTGTTATAATAATTATTTCACTCAGCACCATATTTAACATACATGTCTGTATAAATTTGCCTATAATCAAAGAAAATATTGTTTGTGTGATTAATTAATGAATAAAATGAAAGAAGCATTTCAACACAGTTTCGTGCATAGTGCACGTAAAAAATGCCCACTCAGCCATTTAGTTCTTCAATTTCTGATATGTTACCATTGGAATATGTGCTGCTGTTGTCCGAAAAGTCCCATTCCCTGTCTGAGCTGGACTCGCCAAAGTTAACAACAATTTTCTCAATTTCGTGCTCCATTAGACAGTCACCTGTCCAGTACTCTGCTTCTGTATGTTTTACATGTAAAATAGCATTTTGCCATTCTTCTTTGGTGACGCTATTGATTTCTTCTGTTGTGATGTTTTCAATGGTACATGATGATTGAGCGACATTTTTTTCAGCAACACGTGATTTCACAATTTTCCATACATACTCAATAGCATTAAGCTCACAGTGGTATGGTGGTAATCTTATTTCTTCATGCCCATGTTCTTCTAACATCTCATCTATGCGAAACCTGGGAGGTGGACGTCGACCACGAATGAGCTGGAGAAGTTCACATTTTGTCATATCATTGTCATGCGGAATTTTGTTGTTCTGTAACCATTGGATGATATCTTATTTTCTTGTACCAGCTGTTGGTGGCTTATTTAACTGAATGGAATGATAAGGGGCATTATCCATTACAACCAATGAATTAGCAGGCAGATTTGGAATAAGCTTGTCTTGCACCCATCTGGAAAAGTTTGAAGTTCATCTCGTCGTGATAATCGCCACTTTTACCTTTGGACTTGAAAATGAGATATGCACCTGGAATGAAACCTAGATCGCAACCTGCATGTACGATTATCCAACGTTGACCAGCGCTGTCATTCTTCAAAACACCGGGTGTTTCGTTGTCTTGCCAACACTTGCTTACTGTGTACGTCGCGTGAATCCAGGTTTCGTTAATGTACACAACTGTTTTTTTCTTTTCACCAGCCTGCTCATTTGCTTTCATTCGACATAAATATTTGCCCCTACAAGCAACAATGTCATTGCCTTCCATTAATATTTTCCTTTTATTCTTGCATTTTTTGAACCGGAAACCCAATTTATGCAGGATTTTTCTCAAAGTTTATTTTCGTCCAGGGAAATTTATTTCTTCTTGTAACACTGTAGGAAGCTTATTAAGCTTATTAAGAGTTGGAACCTCTTCTTTCACCGTATAAAACTGTTGTACGGTGCAAGGTCAAACTCATCAACCAATATCTTGTTACTACTTGCTTTTCTTTTCTTTCCTGGTGTGCGCAAAATTCCCTCACTGATAGCGGCTTCTTTACTTTCTTTTCTAATTTTGCATATTGTTCCTTTCGATTTCCCTGTCGCTGCGGCCGCACGCTTTGTTGCATTACATAATGGATGGGTAAGTTTGCCTGATGCCTTCTCCTGATCACAAAATGCAATCACATTGCTAATCACTTCCCTGCACTGGCTATGTATAGTTTTGTGTTTTGTTGTACTGCCCGATGCCATTTGTAAATACATGTTATATTACAGTCACGCAAGCTTCGAAACCTTGCTCCGCTTTCAAAGGATTCGTGAAATACTTGAACAGCGATTCTCCCGTTTCCGCGCACTGTGTCGTGACTTATGGTAACAACTCTATTTGCCATCCCACCCGTGACATGACGCGCTTCGACCCTTGAGGCGGACTAGGGAACGAGAGGGGACAGTGTGGCGGAAGGGATGGCGACGGAGGGAGGGGTCCGTCTGACCTTGGGTAGTTCACATTTTTCCCGGGACCACAGTTGGCTTGGGCGCAGGGTATGAAAAAATCCTGATTTTTTTAAAAAAAAAATCAAAAAAATCAGATTTTTTTTATTAAAATCGTTTTTTTTTTATTAAAATCAGATTTTTTTGATTAAAATTTAAAAAAATTGTAATCTGTGTAATATACAGTACATTTTCATGACTGTTTTCATGACTTGACTTTGCTCTACAGTACAATTAATAACAGATTAATTCATTTTGAAAAGACAACAAGCCTAATTTTCTTTCTTTGAAATAACCACATTTTACATTGCATAATGTTTTAAGGAAACATTAATGATGTCACTTTATGAAAATTTTTAGTACAGTAACATAGTTAACATTAGTAAAAAAATATATGTCTTATAGAAAATAACTACATCATTGAAAATATATAATATTTAAATGTAACTTTGTCACTTCTGTCATCCTTATAGTCTTATAGTACAATTGTTCTAAATAAAGTAATTTAAATCAAAACCACAATTTCCTTTTGTTCTTATTCTCAGAATTGCACACATTCGAGAGTATTCAAAGTAAAACTTCTACATAAAATATTACTTATTAAAAATTTTATACAAAAATACAAGTTTTGCAGCTTTTTCTGTACCCAGTCGATTTCTTAATGTTGACTGAACCAAACCAGACATACCAAAGAAATGAAAATTTCTTTTCTACAGTTCTAAAATTAGCATTTGACATTGTTGGAAGACAAACCTGTTGCCAAAGAGATATGACTAGGGGTATGCACTTTTCGTGTTTATTTGTTCTCAGAATTCGAGGTTATTTTTCTGGAAAATCTGTGTTATTTTTCTCTGAAAGGGAGGTTATTTTGACTACCAAAATGGATAACAGTAATACCAATTTCATATCTCAAGTGTCGTGAAAATTGTTTTAACACTTAATACACACCAAATACTAACTACTTAATATTAAAAAAGATGACATTTAAAGAGGTATAATTAAAATTGAATGTACAGTATTTGGAGAAGTATGAAGTCATTTCTCAATTCTTATTTAAATACTTACTGTACTCACTGAATTGTTCACTTCAAACCATTGGCAAACTGCTTACTGTAACTTACTGCTTCAAAATTATAACAACACTTAATCAACACAGCAAACAATATTTAAAATGAAAGTTAACTTAAAATAAATTAATATCAATATTAAAAACAACACAGTAAATAGGCTACGCTCACTAAGTTATTCACACTTTCTGTTGCCCGTTTCTTATGTTTTTCACTGCCAATATGCTTCGCACACGAGTCTTTGCGGTCCCATGTCACAGACACATTACAAAAACGACAGGAAATGGTTTTTTCATCGCTTGCATACAAATCGTGTTGTGAAAACTCTCCGGCCCGTTGTTTGGCAGTCACTACAGGTTTCGGCATTCTTGTCAACAAAAGTAATTACGGTAAATTAACACATTTTTGTTAAAAATATTTATTACTTCGGATAAGTATGTAGGCCTACGCCACGTAAGTATAAGAGAACAACTACCACGCCACGCAAGCATAGGCGTGCGCAGGACTTCAGTATTGGTGGTGCCAGATTACACAACAGCCCTGTCATTCACGGACCCCGAGCCTAAAGGGGGTTCGGGGGTCCTCCCCCGGAAAAATTTGGATTTGAAAGCGCAAAATGATGCTATTTAAGGTGTTTCCGAACAAAAACATTAAATACACAGATGTAAAAATTTTAACATTTTTTTTTGACAAATTATGGCTTTGAACGTTGTAATCACCAGGAAAACTACTAAACTATTTACAGTTTCAAGCTTTCTTGAGCCATAAAGTAAATTGCAGAAATTGTTTGCACAGAATTCATGCTGGTGGCTTTGAAAAACCGTACTTATATGTTTTCTTAAGACGCCAAATAAATGCTAGAAAAAACATTCTCAAATGTTAAGTTTTAAAATCAACAAATGAAGGGAGTTTTTGTAACATACCTAAAATATGTAAGATATTAAAATAATAACAATACACAAATAAGAGTGGGCAAAAGTTTTAACTTTTGGAATACAACAAAAATGTTTAATGGCGACTGCATATAAGTCATCGAGTAAGCCTATCCTTTTAACTAACTAAACTCTCTTTTTTTAAATAAATCCTGGCGGACGGCAGCTATTATCTATTATTCCGTGCGCCTGCCGAGTGGAGTGAACAGTGGACACAGAGCGCACATTCTATGTAATTCGAGGAGAACTATGAGAAGTATTTACATTTCAGAAGTTTCGTAGCCGCGGCCCGCGTGTACAACACAAGTAATTGCAACTGGCTTGTTTCCGTTAGTATAGTTGGTTCGATTGATAATTGATATACTGATAGTGTTATGAGCACATATCTGTAACTCAACACGATTGGAAAACATATTTTTTTTGGAAATAATACGGATTTTTATATGTATGTATTATTTCTGCTTGTAAAAAACAAAATAACCTTAACCCTAATGGTGGCGCCAAGGCACCTGTGGCACCTACCGTGCGCACGCCTATGCACGCAAGTTCAATTCATACAGTTTACAAGTTTGTCGTATTCAACCACGCGCGGGCACGGCCGTAAACAGCTTTGTTTTGTTGTGACTTCGTGTGAGTATGCGTGAGCGTGACTGCGCACGCAGCCTACCGGCTGCCAACTGCACTGCTGCTGCTGATTGCATCATTGTGTGAGCTCAGCATGTTATGTAGCTACTGCGTATTATTTGTTTGATGTTTTGTGTACAAGTGTATCAAACTATACTCACGTCTTTGCTTACATCGTTAAAGTTATTCAAAACATTCAATTTCGCCTTTATACACGTTTACACAGTTTTTTTTTACCATGAATACTAAAAACATCGTCACATGTTCGCGTGTGAGAGGAAGCAGCGCATCGTACTCTAGTTGAATTATGGCGGCCGTGTTGATTTATTAATTCTGCACTAGGTTAGGCCTACGTTACGGATTTCGTCAGAAGTACGTATTTTTAGCATAGTTTAATCAAATAGTTATGGATATCGGGTTTATTTGTTTTCAAACGTTAAGATTCGCATAAAAATAGTATCCTATAATGTGGATATCAGGTTTATTTGTTTTAAACTGTTAAAATTTGCGTAAAAATGATTTTATTGCAAATTTGTGATTATTCGCTTTAAAATGTCAAAATTTGCGTAAAAAATTGTTTTATCGCAAATGCGAATTTGGCATACCCCTAGATATGACATACACACACAACACAAAAACATGAGGTAGAGGAGAGAAGAGAGAAAATGAGATGGCATTTAAGGTTACATTCCACCCACCTATATTTAATGTGTTTCAAAATAACTATAAATACATTGTAGAAGAAATTAAGTACTATTCAATTTTCATTCTATCTTTGCAGCAGTCAATTTTTATGTAAGTAGGCATGATTACTTGGTTTAAACAATACAGTATAGGAAACATTAGCGTTCATATTATCATATTATAAATTGATTTTATTCACTGATTTAAAAAAAATTCACATGATTTATATCATGAGATTTAAATTAAAATCGATTAAAATCACGATTTAAATCATGCTGATTAAAATCAACATACCCTGTTGGGCGTGTAGTAGTTGCAACACACACACTTCAGTACCGTCAGTGCTAATAAAATAACGGAGAAGTAATATAACAGGAAGCACCGGCGTCAGCCATAACAAACCGTGCGCGCGCAAATCCGAAATACAACTGTTGCGCCGAGCATCAACTGTACACTACACACGGCGTCTGCTAACATAATTGTAAGTAAATACTTGCTGACATATTAAACTGTATTGGATATTAATGGCGAAACGCTATAATGCTATATAACAACCATTGTTATAAAAAAGGCAGTGTAAAAATACTTACAAATGATACGTAACCAAGGGACTATTTCGTGCGCACGAATGATATGCGCGGCGGCCGGCAGCCAATGAAAATTTTTGTTTACAAGAGGCTTTGTTTATTCCAAAACAGAGTGAACGGAGAATACTATTATGCAAAAAGAAAAAGTAAAGTAATCCATAAAAACAAAACATATTCATGGAAAGTACGTTTATTTAAAAAGTAGACTTTGCGAAAGCACGCTGAATAATTGAAATTGATGAGTAATGCAATAAAACCATTTTATTCAACGTAAAAAAAAACCGTAACAAGAACGTGATTTGTAACTATAGGCATAACGATAAAGCGGGTTAAATCGGTTCCAGACAGAGCGCGCGCGTGCATGCAGTCTGCGAGCTATCGATATCAATTTTCGACTACGTGCGCGCACTCTATACGGGAACACAGGAATCAAAACAACCAAACTGGCGCTGCTTACGTTTTTATAAAAGCGACTACCGAGACATTAATGAAGCTTATAACTTTTAAAAACATCTTTAAAACACGATTTACACATCGGATTACTTTGTAATAGGATTAATTAAGATAGTAAGCAGTTTTATCAGAACGAACGGCGTAAACTGTGTAAAGCAATAGGCACGTTGTAAACAACAGGAATTTATTACATTACATAAAATAATGTTGAAACGGGACAGAAATAAAATGGTTCAAATAACGTGAAAACGTAAATAACGGTAACGTAAATAAGGGGTTTCGCTGTATAATTTTTTGTATGTGGAAGCTGTAATCATCCATTTACATTTATTTTAAAAATGGGGGAGGGGGATGTCTTATATTAGTGCATACGGGTCAGATTTTTCAAGTCGAATTATTGTAAAATGAATTCGATTCGAATTTACGAATCGAATATCAAAAAATTCGAACTCGAATTTTGAAATTTCGAATATTCGCAGAACCCTAGTACAGGAAAGCACCACAACGAACTTCAGTTAAACGAACACTTCACTTAACCGAACTCATTGTTTGGTCCTGCCAAAAACGTATATAATAACCTTGAATTTTATTTCATCTTAACGAATTTTACAACTGTCTGTTTCTTCCTGAAACAAAAATATTCACTTGAACGAACAAACTTGAGGCAAATTTTGAAAAAAATTACCATCCAAAAACTTGTACTTTATTTTTAATTTTCTTATTCAAACGTAACAGCGTCTACGTAAACAAAAACATAACCTACTAAAGAGCTGCCAACCATTACGGATTTTCTGTAATTATTACGGATTTAACTTTTAACACCGAATTACGGAACATCGCTAGTTTATTACGGAAACAAGGCTTTGTGCTGCACGGTAACGGAAAAAATTCCGTTTCTGCTGCGCTGTTTCGTGAACGCAGTTCGAATACATCACGTGATTGCGCAAATAACGTAACTATAGAGCATCCCACTCTTAGATTGCAGTGTGGAAGTAAATGGGCGCATTCTCTCTCTCTCTAACACACGCCGATTGCCGTTAGCACTGTCCTTGTTTCTTTGTGCGTTGTTGCCAAATATCAAACGAAATTTAAAATTTTAATTTTTGGACCAGCTTTTTTTCATATTGTATAGAATCAAAATACGCATCAGGCAATGCTTATTTTGAATACTTAACAATATTTTAAGTGTCCGAAAAAATTAAAAAACATAACTTATTCGCTGCAAACTGTTTTGAAGTATTCCGATATGTTTCACATCAAAAAAAGAAAACCTACATGTGTATTTCATTCAGATTTTTTTTATTAGTAAATTAATGCCTTAGGACGCCACCGAACAAATGTTAAGACAAAAACTGTACAGGTTTCACTTAAATAATTTTTTAATATATTGAAATGCATTTTCTCACAAACTGAAACATCAAAAAGTTGACCCGCGGAAAAATTTTTTTCTATTAAAGATAGATGGGGGACGAAAGCGAGAAAAATGTTCACAATGAATTGAATTAGTTTTTAAAAGCAGCCCCATCTCAATTGCTTCTACAGTTTCCGTGGAAATAGCTGTTAAAGATGTGTCTTATCAGTACAAGAGCGCGCGCTGCCGTCGTAAGAGGAAACAGGGTCGTGTGTTTAAATAAGTGGGGTTCTGTCCTACAAGCAATTTCAAATACATGGCTTCCTTAGTCAACAAAAAATATTATAATCGATTCTTGAACATAATATGTAAAATGTATGAAATAAATACGAAGGAATTCAATAGCGATCATGGTACAAAATTTTGAATTACTTTTCTATCCTTCTCAACACCAAGCATCTTATCAAACATTGTTTAAGACAAAGTTTTGGAAAATAACTATGATATTATTACAAACAATTTAAACAGATTTGATAAGGTGTCTACTAAGGCAGTTACGTTTTTTTGTCCGGTGAAAATTTTTTTCGAACCCATGCAGTTATGGCTGGTCATATCAAAAATGTATTTAGAAAACATTTTTCGGCATTAGGTAATCCGAGTTATCATACGTTAAAACGGATTCAATATTATTCATATTATGGGAGTTGTTGCGATTTTCCTGTTTTTCAAAAAATCTTCCCCATTTCGAACCAATTGTTCGGATTTTTCCCATAACTTACTCGACCGAGAATTTCCATTACTGTATTTTATTTATCATTTTGGACATGACTTGTCCAAAAATACGGCATTTATCGGGCCCATGAAAATGTGATATATATATATATATATATATATATATATATATATATATATATATATATATATATATATATATATATATAAATCTCGTGTCACAATGTTTGTCCTCAATGGACTCCTAAACCACTTAACCGATTTCGATGAAAATTGGCATTTATGTGTAATTTTTTCCAACTTGAGAGATAGGATAGTTTTTATTTCGATTAATGGTCTTAATCTGATAATTTTAGAGTTTTCTAATGTGATGTATGTATGAGTTGGCAGAAAATCACCACGGCAACGGCTTTAGCATTGTTGATGCTTCATTCGTCTCCATGGCAACGACTATTTCATTGTTAGTGTAGTCCTCATCACTCATTAAATACAGACCACCAATTTTTAGATATATACAGGTAAATAACTATACACTGGTAGAACAAAGTCGGTCGGGATTTGAAAGTGATATAAATTATTCAAATTAAGAAGACAATTACTAACTACATCTGATTTCTAAAAAGGTCCAGTGAACTCTTTACCAAGTCAACCGATTTCGATGAAAATTGGCATTTATGTGTAATTGTTAGAGACATGCATATTTCGCGATTGCGATAAAACGAATTTTTACGCGAATTTGAGTACATTTTTAAGAATAACGCGAATTTCTCACATTTTGGATAATAACGCGAAATCCTTGAATTTTCGGCGAACAGTCAGAACATTTTCCTCATTCGAACACGGCAATTCAATTTGTAAATACAGTAACAAACGTGAAACAACAAAAAACCAAAGATAACTACCCACACAGTGTATTTTATAACATGAAAAGTTGCTTTTATTTCTAAACATGTAACAATTTAAGCCTAGGCGTGTAAAAGTCCGAGTAATTACAGCAGGAGACAATCTAAAATGTACTAGGGAAAAACGTAAACTCACGAATATAGAAACGTAACGGAAATGTCGGAAATATTACGTGGCTGAACGTAACATTGTAAGTGCTGATACTGTATTTATGTCACAACTTAGCCGAAATACTGGTACGAGACATGAACTTCACAAGATAAAATGAGTGGAATCTTGGTAACTGTTTTATACGTATTATATAATTTCGGAAGTATTATACTGTTGACGCATATTTTTTAAACTAACCATTTATTTGTGGGGATCGTAAATTATTAATTATTGGTATCAAGACATCAAGATGAACGTAAACTTGAACATGTCACGGCAGCGAGTAAGCGGGTGCGTATACCAATAAACTGGTATTAGAACTGGACAAAACTGGTACACGGGAGGTGGAGCTTATATTTTTTTCCGCTAGGCTCGCTTCTATTGGCTGGCTGCTGATGGAAGGTCACGAGTCTGGGCGGAGCATTGAATGAGTTATACTGCGCATGCGCAGCTCAGAGAACAGACGCCGCACTGTAACAACAGATGATCGAGTACAATGACCTTTCTCCGCGCAAGGCGCGCAATTGACGGTAAATTTTCATCAATTTGCGCCCCTTTTTTATTTATTTTTACTGTGTAATGTAGCCCGTTCTGAACGCGGCAGGATGTGACTGTATTTTAATTAACTTTAACGTATTTCTTACTTTTCCCTTTATTTACACTTTCCCGCTTTTTACACTTTTTTACTTTGTCCCCATGAAAAGTGCAAATAAGGGGTTTTGCTGTATTTTGATATTCGGCTCGCCTGGACAGTCGATTATCACGGTGTTTACAGCAGGTTGTTTCTCGAAGCGTTGTTCTCTTATATAGTCTTTAGCGTTGTTTGTCCATTGCGTCCATTTTTATTAACCAAATACCAAATTTAAAATGCAAACACGGTGACGATTCGTAACATTCTGTTGTGCGCAAGTTAAAGTTTAACGGGTCGAATTTTGTTACGGATAGTTTTCAACGTCTGTGAAATAAATTAAAGGTGTACAATTTAAAGGTCGGCTAAAACATTAGGCCTATTAAAATGCCTAAAGTGCCGGTAACTGCAAAACAGCGAGCCTCTGAATTTTCTCAACACGGACTTTATGCTAGTGATTCAACCACACTTTTTTGTCGTCACTGTAATGTCACCGTCTCTTGGGATAGGAAAGACTCATGTGAAAAACATGTAGGCAGTGAAAAACACAAGAAGCGTCTCTCTTCATTGCAAGGCTCATCTAGTGCGTCTGAACGCCAGTCGTCAATATCTTCAGCGTTTCAGACAGCAAAAAATAATGTCCAAAAAGACAAAAAGTTGGAATTTATAAAGGAAACAGTAGAGACCTTTATAAAGGCAAATATACCCCTTGAAAAGCTTGATGATCCTAATATCAGGGCATGGCTGAACAAATACATCGAAGGTGCTGGAGACATGCCACTTGCGAGAACAGTCCGTGAGAAATATGTAGGGGACATAGCCAAATGCAGAATTGAAGATGCCAAAACTGCATTAAAGGACAAAAAAATTGACATACTGTGCGACGAAACAACAGATAAAATGGGTAGGTGTGTATTTGTTGTTTTATTTAGAATTCTGAATCTTCAACAGGATAAACCAGAAATATTTGTTGCAGGAGTTCACTTTCTTGAAGCTGCTAATGCCACAAACTGTGTGAGGGCAATTTTAGATTCACTCAAAATGTACAATGTACAGTATGGTGATGTGCTCTCAGTAGTAACCGATGCTGCTCGTTATATGACCAAGGCTGTTAGTACTCTCGAAGTAATCCTTGGAGACCAGTTAACGCATGTCCAGTGCTGGGCACATAAGTTAAATCTTGTTGGCAATGTCTGGGTGAAAGAGTTGCCTGAGTTGAACAATGCTATGAGCAAAATAAAAAATGTGTTCAACAACACCAGGAAAAGAAGGCACCTGTATGCTAGCTTTCTTGAAGAAAAGCATGGAGAGAAACGTCCATTGTTCCCACTTCCTGTTGTTACTAGATGGAATTCCTGGTTCAACAGCGTTTTTTATGTAGCAGACTACATACATGACATTGTTGATTTCTGCAAAACAGATGAACTAAAGGCAACACAAAATTCAGGGGTTGAGTTTCTGTGTTCACTCACAGAAAATGACATTTCTCTCATTCTTTGTCAAGCTGTCTTTGTGAAAGAGCATGCCAAGAGCCTTGTAGAGCTAATACAGAAACTTGAAGGTTCTTTGTATCCAACTGCCCATTCACTATATGGGGACTTGCAAGGTATAAAAAAAAAATTTGAAAACATCACTCGTGGCATTTATTTTGAGGCAACCAGTAGAGCTTTGTCTAACATGCCCCCCGCTAAAGCTGCTGAAGCTAAAGTGTCCATCACAAGAACAGCAACACAAGCCCTTTCCAAACTGAACTCTCTCATGACAACTGACCCAAGTAGAAAGAGATTTGAAGCAATTCAAATTTTTAGTCAGGAAAGTTTGTTGCTTGCTAAATTAAACCCAGAAATGGTGCAGAAACTGAAAACTGTCCATAGTCTCTACTCCATAAGCACTGAAGAATTAACAGCTGGTTTTGGTCAGCTTCAGGACATTGTTACAAAACAAATGGAAACAGACAATTCAGTGGACGTAGTGAAGTCATTGAATGTAGTAAAGCTGTCACAGCCATTGTTTGCTTCCAGCTGCCTTGAAGCCATCTGGATGCCTTCTGCAAACGTTGACTGTGAACGATTTTTGTCCTCATATAACACAGTCTTAACAGACCGCAGGACAAATTTAAGTGAGGCTAATTTGTGTATCATGGCTACTTTTGCTTTCGAGAGCTAAAGTTTGAGGATTTTGTTCCATGTGTTTATGTCACTATTTTAGAGACTTCATATTTATTCTTGCTGGTTTAGGTACTAAAATATTTTCAATTACTGTATGTAAAAAGTGATGTGTAAATTCGATTGTAAATTACTGCTGCTAGTGCAACTGTACAATGCAAGAATGTGTCCAAAATTTCAAGGTATGCTTAGCTTAATTTTTTTAATTTATAGTGCTAAAACTATTTAAAAAATAACACCGCTTTTGATGTATGATAACACCACTTTTAAGGGTAAATAACAACGAATTTTGCTATAAAATAAACCCCAAAACTGCATGTCTCTAGTAATTGTTTCCAACTTGAGAGATAGGGTAGTTTTTATTTAGATTAATAGTCTTAAAAATTTATAATTAATAATAAACTGATTATCAATGTTGATTGGTGTTCAAGCCCGGGAAACAGTCGGTACTTCGTTTCCATGACAACGTTGCGTGCTTGAGAGTCGGGAAACCATCGGTGCTATTCGTTTTTTCTTCGGTACATTACAAAGCATTGTATTAAGTTTTTGTCAAAATTAATTAATTTTCATTTTATTTCATTTATTATAACTGTAAATAGGAGATTTGGTCTCATTTTCCCCCCCATAAATACAACCGTGCGAAGCCGGGTCGGGCAGCTAGTATATATATATATATATATATATACAGGGCTAGATTTTAAGGAATATTTTAACCTGCCCAACGGACAGGTGTAATCGAAAATTTGCCTGTCCGCCATCCAATTTGCCTGTCCGCTGTTTTACCCAAATAAAAAAAATTTCAAAGTCGCTGAAAAAGTGAGAATAAAAGATTTTTGCTATATTTTGCACCTATTTTTATCACACACTTAACATCCTTATTTAATTATCATTTTCAGACGAGTCTCTGTCTGAGTCACTGCACAAATTACTTTGCTGATTCTCTCTTGAACATCTTCGATAAGGAGGCTGAAAGGGTTGCCGTTTTCTCTGAACATTATGATACCAGAGATTTATTGCTGGTGCTGGATCAAACTCACTTTCAGAAGGTGACTGTATTTGAACATGCATGAGGGCAGACAGTGTCTCATCATTTAGACAGTTTCGCCAGTCTGTCTTTATAGACTTCAGTCTTTACAGACTTGAGCAGCCCGTAACAAAAACTGATCCAGATGATTTTGAATGCGTTTCGCAGACTTTGCAAAACATTTGTTTTGTTTCTGTGTCGTAACGAAGCCAAAGAAACTCGGAACACCAAGACGTTAAAAAGTTACGGGACCGGGCGATTTTGTCATATTTAACATTATATTCTGACTTGTCCTAGTCCGTTTTTGTTTTCTTTTCTGGTGGTTTTGAAGCACCAGTAATGAATTTCCACATTGTGTAACGCAGTTAATTAAATACTTAAACAATTGCTGTGACAAGATAAACTGTAAAAGATTACCGTGTCCTCTGTAAACAAGTAATGTTTATTTTTTGATGCAACAGTTGACAGGCGAATTTTCAAGCAGTCGCAGTCACTGCGGCCACTGTCAGCTGTATCTGGAGTACGCCGTGAAATGTTAACCACGCGAAAACGCTTTTCTGTTAACAAACTATGTTAAAGTAGAGCAAGGAATTAGTAAAGTCCCGATTTATAAAGACAATAAATTTAAAAAATTATATCTTGAAAGTATACAACGGTAAATTACGTAATTGTTGGCTGCACTGGAACGAAATTAATATTAAAACATGGCAACAAAAACAAACATCATCGGTGTGAGACGTTTAGCATCTCTAGCATACGAATACGACTATGTTAGTGAATCATGACGTGAACGTAAGATTTTAAGAATCATGATTCAGAAGATTTCAGCACGGTTTGTACATAACCTACTTTTTTTCCCCGCGGTAAACAATAGCCAGAGTTGTCCGTCACAAAAGAGCAGCCATTATTGTTTATTTATAGATATTGTCAAATACGTTTTATTTGCGGTCGCGGTCGCATAAATGTTATTAATCACCTCTGCTGCATTAGTGCGTGCGAATAACCTCGGCGTCACAAGTTGCACCTGTCCACCGGACAGTTGCCTTTTTTATTTTGCCTGCCCGGACGAGATTTTGCCTGTCCCGGGCAGGCGGACAGGCGCTAAAATCGAGCCCTGTATATATATATGGGATTTTTAGAACAGAAAAGCAAACTATAAGAAATTTTCGTCTACAATAGGTAGTTTTTATTTGAAATTTACATAAAAGTGGTATTATTACAATTTTATATGTGTAATAGTATAAAATATTATAAATTACAATATGATTTCTTAAAATGCTTCTTGTTCGATCCAAATTACAAATACACGCATCTCCTGAAATTCGTAATGTGTTAGAGATTTGGCAACAGCGCGCGCCATAAGCCGTGTACTGCAATCTAAGAGTGGGACGGGCTATAGTATGTGTCCGCATGTAGCATGTACTGTCGAAATAAGTAGATTAATTCTCGTGTTTTGAAATAATAATGGGATGGTATTACGTCCGTTGTACGATACAACTAGTACATATTCTCGGACTTTTCGTTTGTTGACTACTTACATCACGATAATTTTTGTACAGTACTTTGGCTAACCTGTGTTGTTTTAATTTATTTTTTGAAAGTCATTTTTTTTTTCATCATAGTGTTTTTGTCCTGTCTACAGACGTGAAATTTTTTACGTTTTTCAATAGTGTTGTGTTCTTCAGTGCTGGTTGTAGAAATGAAGCGTGTGACAGAACAAAAGTGTATCTGGGGGAGAAAAAAAAGAACGCAATTTTTCAAAACTTTCGACCTAAGACCTAACTATTCAAAAGAATGGCCATGCTTGTCTTCAAATGTTTTGGAACACCACGCTATTTTAATGTATGCACGTGTAACTTTTCGATTGCACATGATGGAAGGGATGACTGTAGACGGCATATTGAATCAAAGAAACATGCGGATCTTTTTATAGTCATGAAGAGCAATAAATACATATCATAGTTTTTTCGCTACATCTGAAGAAACGAAAGTAACGAATGCAGAGTTATTGTTTACAAGTTCTTTTGTTTGTTTATAAGACAGTTCTTATACAACCAGGATAAAAGAAGCAAATAAAAAGACAGTTGTTCAAAAGTATAACTGTGAATACTTTGAATTGCAAGGTTGAAAATTTCCTGTAAAATAATTGACAATCTTACATATTCAGATGATTGTATTGTTTAAATAGTTTTTTTTTCTTTGATTCATTGATTTTCATTGTATTCATATACATAGGCCTATATTTTTAATTTTTTTTTGCATATTCTTGTTCTTGTTTTATCTTGTGTGTGTCATAATTCCTCAGGAAAAATTTATCATGCATGATTTACGCATACTTTTTTCATATAATTGTCTTTACCGATGGGTGTGATTTGAGGTTGGCAGCTCTGCCTACAACGTGTCTCCTGACCATAGATAAAGCATCAGCAGAGAGTATGTGAACAGGTTCTTCAAGCGGCCATAGACTAATGACAGATACTGAACCTTAGTAAACTTAAGGCGTTTCATGTGTTTATCGGTATACATATTTATAACAATGCTTATGTTTCAGTATAAAGAACTTCAGTATAACAAACTCAACTATTTTTTGGTCACTTCATGTTCTTTATAGTGAAGCTTTCCTGTATTTTTAAATGTAGCTAACTTAACTAACTGTTCACAGTATTTTTTATGTAACAAACTAGACAATCATACAGACAATTTCATAGTATTATTAATGTACCAATCTTAATAACTCATTATAATGTTAAACAACTTTTAACCCTCTTAGAATAACAATAATAAAAAGTGCCAGTAAGTAAAAAAAAAAAACATTTTAGAATTTAAAAATTATTTCCTGGAAAAGAGGCTTTTGCTTTAAAAAAAAAAAAAAAAATTAGTGATAGCATTATAACTCAAATTTTAAGGGAATAAAATGCAAAAATGAACATTTGGTACCGAATTTTAGGAGAAACATATTTTTTACACAAATATTTTACACCACTTTTATGCTTTGATACATACTTTTTGCACTGCTTTTGCCTTATTTTAACACTCCTTTTGGTAAATTCCCCCCCCCCCCCCCCCCCCCCCCCCCACATTTTCTGGGATCCCTATACATTGCAGATACCAAAAAACCATACAACTATACAAAAGAAAAACCCTGAATGTTTGCAAAACTTACTATTTCAAAACAATAATATATTTTACAAGGAAAGATGCTCACATTCAATCATTTTGCGAATGCGATGCATGTCCATGTAAGAGTAGTAGAGGATGCAGTCTGCTTTCTCCCCATCACGCCCGGCACGCCCCGCCTCTTGGTAGTAGCCTTCTATGCTCTTTGGCAGAGAGTAGTGAATGACATAGCGCACGTCTGGCTTGTCGATGCCCATGCCAAACGCAATTGTTGCGCACACAACCTGAAGCAATTCAGACAAAGCATCCACCTGTGATTTTCAGTGTCGTACATCACATGATAATTTTAACTGCAATTACTAAGAAATCTATAATCAAGAGAAGGGTTGGCAGCAAACAAATAAAAAATATTCTGAACAAATTTCTTTACTCATATGACTTGACTTAAAATTGTAAACAGTTCATACTAATCCAAGAAAAACAATTTATTTTAAACCTTTATTCAAAATAATTTTCATACGGTTGAAAAAATTTCTGAAAGTGCATATATATATGGGCATTTCTCCACTAAATGGAAAATCGCTGTCCCAAGCTAATTTTATGTGTTAAATCTTAAAATTGCTCAGTTTTTTGTATCAATACCGACATAGTATTAGGTATTCTTGGCACGCCACAGCTTATTTTGTAATTTAATAATAGAATATTCGAATAAATGAACCTCAAACGTCTCAAAACACAGTCCCCTGGTACGTCCCTTTTCCAGAATTACAAATCTTGTTACAAATATTTATTTTTTTGCCATTGATAACTGAATAAAAAATATCCAAATACATTAACAAAAATGGTAAGCATCTATATACATCACAATTATATTTTTACAATAGAGTTTTAATCAAGATATCTATGTGCGAATGCTGTCCTCAAATTATTGAAACAGTCCCCTGTTAAAATTTTAAAACGGCGCTGAAGTCAAATTTAGTTTTGGCGCGAAGCATTTAGATTGTGAAACGGAACACAATCGGTGTGAAGTTCGTTCGGTTGTGTAGCTAAGCGGGCAGCCACCATTTTGTTTAGTGCTACTACTGCGTCCGCTGGTGAACCACGCGTCTCTGCCGTTAGTGAAAACAGTCCCCTGGTAAGCTTTTTTTTTTACTATTTTAAGAGTTTTAATAATGACAATTTGTTTAAATTAATTGATCATCTAGTATGTAGGCACATCTGTTTTGTTTATCTGATGTTTTTAAATGATATTGTTTTATTAAGTATTCATGTAAAAATGACAGTCCCCTGGCCAACAGTCCCCTGTAATTTAATAGCACAGGGGACTGTTCATATCACAGGGGACTGTTTTCTTAGGTTTTGACCATTAAAAGTATCGTCTATTTCGTAGGTTATTATCTCAAAATGCCACCGAAAAAGAAGCCTAGAACTAGAAAGTATAGCTGAGCGTTTGAGATATCAACATAAAAATGACCCTCAAAAAAAGAAGAACTGAAAGAAAAGAAAGGCGGAAATATCAAAAGAAAAAGGCAAAATAAAATTAGTTAAAGATATGAGTCGTCGTGAGCATAAGGCTGTAAAAAAGGTTTGGAAAGAGCATTGTTCTAAGTATTGTGCCAAAAAAAAGTCATGAAAGACATAAAAACTTTTGCAAGGGAAAATACACCTGATTCAGAGGATCCCGCAAAAGAACGTCAGGCACCTTTAAGATTATCAGAAAGTGCGTTACTTAAAGCAAGAAAGAAAAATGCTAAAAAGACACGCGAAAGGGTACTGAAAGAAAAAGACCTTTTGATTCAGGAATACAAACGGAAAATGGAAAAGTATAAAAAGAAGTTACAGCGGTTGGAAATGAAGGCTAATAATAACAGTAAAAATGAAGCGACACCGTATAAAAGGGAGAACATTATTTTATTATTTTCCTGTATCTGTACCGGTCTTTGAGAAAAATAAGTAAATTTAAATATTTTTCCCTAAAGTACAATGTTAAGATTGATATGAATGTAATGTGTTGTAAAATTAATGTTAATACTTTAGTTACTTCAAAAGTACAAATATTCCAATGTAAGTATTATATCAACATAAAATATTGGTTGTGATAATTAATTAGCAGTAGTAATGTTTTTTTTTCTTCTTGCAGGATACCATATTTTCATTATTATAAAGACTGACTTTAGTGTCATACAATTTAGTCTTAAAAATACTGTTCAACTAAAAAGTTGATTTTGTTAAGTTTAACGCAACTGTTATTACTTATTAGGCTTAAGAAATGTCACTATAATAAGTAAGATTTGTTTAAAACTGTTGATTTGTTTCAAAAAATTACATATTTTAAGAATGGCAAAGAAAAATAAACACTTTTATTACTTAAACAAAAATACTAATTGTTTTTATCCATAAAACATTTCCCTGGATAAATATACAACAGTCCCCTGTCACGGCTTTGCAAAAAATCATACATAATTCAAAAATCAAGAGGAAAATGTGTGGGCTCTTTTAAGATGTATATTTAATTTACTACTGCCCTTCATTTTATTAACAAACATTCTCAACATTTAATAAAATTACTTCCAGACAGTCTTGTATGGACGAATTTCCAAATAGCAGAGAAACACCCATATATTTTATCGTTAAGAAAAGTGATAAATATCTGTAGTATTAGAGTTACATGTTCAACTAAAGCCTATACCGTATTTGCTCGACTGAAATCCCCGCCCGCGTATACGTTTTGTAAACATTATTGAGAAAAAATTTAAAAACGTGTTTTTCTGGGTTTATCTGAGGGCAGGGCAGCTTGGCATGCATCAAACAGCAAGCCATGTATTGTGAGTGGCGGGAGGTGATTTTGTAAGCGGCAGTGATACAGAGACTGGTATTATAGTTTGTCCGCTCTCAGTAGGACTGCCGTGAGGCGTGACAGACGTACGCAGTTAGTCGTATCTCAAACGACATAAAGATAAAGAAAGCTGGACTCGTCGGAGAAGAATAGGGGAAGAAGATGGTAAGTGAAGGAGGAAGGGAAGTGGGTGGAGCAGGTACCTACGTAGTCAGCAAGCGCTGCTGGCCGACAGTGTTGGCATGCTTTACGCACTCCGGCTAATTCACGCTACACATTGCCAGTTGCATTGTTTTAGCGTGTGTGTTGTTACCGTAAACGTGAAAATGGGCGTAAAAAGGGGTAGCTACACGGTCGAGTATAAGTTAAAGGTCAATGCTTACGCGACCGAACACAGTAAACGTGCTGCCGCGAGGAAATTCTACGTGGATGCAAAATGTGTCAGGTGTTGGGTTAGTGAACGCGAAAAACTGGAAAAGTCCCCAAAAAATAAACATGCCCTCCGTGGAGGAAAATGCAAGTACCCCCAAGTTGAAGATTAAGTTTATACATATATAACGGACACAAGGAAATCGGTATATGCTGTGACAACGGAAATGATAAAAGTCGAGGCAAATCAAATTGCAAGACGATTGAACATTCATTCTTTGTATTTCTTAAACTAAGACAAAAGAAACTATACCTTAATACGTCAAGGAATTACCTATGAAAACTGGTACATGTACCATGAAACTGGTATTTCTAACACTCCTTTGTCTGGTTGGCTGGCTAGCTGGCAGGAGGGAGGTTAATCCACGCCTCTGCCTCTCTCCCCCCTTGCGGACTCGCTGCCTCTCTCCCCCTCCTGCTGCGTCGCTGCCTCCCCCACCCTCCCTCATTAGAACAAAGACGCACGACTTGCGAGTTGTTCCACCAGCTGTTTCATTTAATCAAAATTTAATTGGAGTTTAAATAAGTTGTGGCGGTATTTCATTTTGCTTTTATTAAATGTTAGTTTTTTATACCTGAAAAAAAGAAAAATCAATTTTTTCCTCCAAATTCGCGTATAGGCCCCCTCTCCTTTTTTGGAGTCGAAAATTTGGAAAAAAAGGGGGGCCTTTACGCGAGTAAATACGGTACATAAAAAACACACACACACATACACACACTCTAAGAACCTTAACTTACGCAATTTAGTTTTAAATAATGTTCCAGAAGAATTTTATACATATAGATGATATACTTACACATAAACATAGTGTAGCCCCCAATTAATTTAATTATTACTAATAGTAGCAGTAGTAACAGTTATATTAGTGATAACATTAGTATTAATATTGGTAGTAGCAGTAATAGTAGTAATGGTGGTGGCAGCAGTAGTAATAGTAGAAGTATTAGTGGTGGTGCTGGTGGTAGAAGTAGTAGTAGGTAATTCATTGAGAACATGCACAATGTATAGGTACATACAATTTGACCAGTCATGTGGTTTTGAACACAAACTAAACAGTCTCTCCTCTGGGTTGAAAGGGCAGGACATTGTTCTACTTATTAACTGCCTTACTTAAACTAGCAAATGGTTAGAATACTGCATAAGCCTTACTAAGCCACAGCCTTTCAAGAACCACTCCTAATACTATAAATATAAATCCTACTACAATCTTATAATAGCCAGCCTCTACAACTTGAATAATAACTCCAACATAACTTGACAAAATTCCTGAGTACAACACTATCAAACGACTGATTAAAAAATGTTAAGCTGCAAGTTGCCACCATTTTATTAATATAAAAATACAGTTAAAAATACAATACAGTTGTAAATTTATCAAATCTATGATAGCCTGACAAAAATCTAATTATTTTATCAAAACCTGATATACACTTTAAAATTCAATCTAGCAGCTAGCAAAAATCTGATATGTGGCAAGTATCACATATTACTTTTACCAACGTGAGACTGCAGTCAGGCTTCACAACTGTCTTAAACATGCATGTTTGCATTATATATGTACATGAAACATAGAATCAAAAAGGTTATTACTACCTTTAAAATTTAAGAATGTCAAAGGTAAATTTAAAACTTTTCAAACAAAAAACATATGTAAGCAATGCAACTAACATAAAACTACACTTTTCTGATAACTTAATTTTAATGTACTCAAATGGAGACAGTCGTGAATTACGTATATTCATTTGTTTGTTCTACGAAATATAGCAGCAGTAATCGGTAACTAATCCAGTCAATTTTATCAACAATCTGAATATTCCTGTAACAATAAGGTAACTTTTTGTCTAAAAATGCATACTGTATTCATCCCCTAAAAATTTACCAGTCTACACATACACAAAGTAACATGCATACTCTAGAAATCGATGTAACTTAAGTTTAACACTGACCTTAACTTTATCGCTGATCCACTCAGTCTGAACCTTTGAGCGTACTGTGTCTGTTAGTCCTGCATGGTAAGAAACTGCTTTTATACTGTCCTTTTTTAAATCATCCGCGACTTTGTCACATTCCCTGCGAGACAAGCAGTACACTATCCCTGAACTGCGTGGATACTTTGCCTTGATCAAGGCAATGATCTCTCGAGTGATGCTTTTCCCCTTCTTTGGAACGACACTGTACTTCAAGTTGGGGCGATTGAAACTTGTCAAGAACCTAAATATGACACACCATTAACACAATTAATAGGGACATAATTATATGGCGAATCTCAAAATTCAAGTTAATACACTACAAAGTACCGAAAAATAATTAAATTCACAAAACTAATCAGCATTTTCAATCAAAACTTAACTGTAATGACAAATATGTACTTTTTCAATATTTGATACAATGAAAATAATTAAATAAATTGTATTTGGTATAAAGTTTGTACCACAATTTACGTAAAAAAAAAATTGGAAAAACTTTGAAAATGTTATTAGTTATTCATTTTTATATTACAACTTTAGTACATTTTTCAAACACAAAAATGCTTAACAGTATTATTTTATGTTCCGAATACTCAGCCATGTTTATTATAAATTATTGTATTGTTAAAGTTCATGTATTAGTCACAATGACATTGTTTTTGGAAAAATTAGTGTCATGGAACATTTAAGTTCATTGTTGTTTAGTAATATGCTATCTTTTTTAATAAACAGATTTCATAAAAAATAAAAACAATGACACAGTAATCTCATGTTTAAAAATGAGATTAGCCTGAAAATAAAAATATAAAATTTTTCTCAAACAATTATTAATAAGTCAAATACTTAAATTAAATTTATACATATTGAAAAAGAGAAAAAGAGGTATATGTTTCCACCTACATTAAGCACTAGTTGCATCAGACAAGTCTCATTAATACTATGTATACTCAATCAGTTACACAACTTATCACTGTCACTTGTTCAATCATTGACACACAAAACTTATAAAGTTCTTACTTATATGGCTAAAAAAGAAACAATTGTGTACTAATTTAAACTGTACAGCAGCAAAAGATAAATAAATAAATATTAGAAATAAAAATATTAGATATTTTTTCAGGCAAACTTGAAAAGCATGAAAGGTTTATCAGTTTGAAATCAGTGACTTCTTCAGTCACCGACTTCAACCATTAGCTATGTCCCTTGTTGTTAGACAGATGTGTCTCTACCTCCATCTACCCCCTCCCGCCAAGCATTACACTTGGGCGCATGCAAGGAACAAGGAACGTGTTCCTTGCCAGACAGTGGGTCAAGGCCATCCATCAAAATGAATTTGCCACACACCTAAACGCACAACAATTAATTGTAGTATTGTTTTATGGGGTTGTTTAACGTATAGTAAGGATTAACATGATAAACTTAAAAAGTTGCATTCCATCTGTTTTAGTAATACAACAGTCAAGCAAACACCAAACTGTAGATTTTGTAAGCACAAAGGTCGCTACACGAATAAAGTAAATTTTTTAAATATCTGATTGTGGCTAGTTAAGTTTTTACTCTTCAAAAGGTTTCAATCAGTATGTTCTAAGCTTTAAAAGAAATGTTAAGTCATTAGTCACTTCTGAATAAAAAAAAGAAGACAACAGTGACAGCATTGTAACTCTTAAAATATTGTGAAACAGTTTTATCTTCAATTATTCAACATTTTAGTTGGGCATTTGTCCCGCTATTTTGCTATTAAAATATGTTATTGGCTGGATTCTGAGAACGCTGCCTGTCTCGGACGTGGGCATGTGGGTTTTGTTCGAGGTTGGTGGGAATGCTGGCTGTTAGCAAGTGATGGCTGTGTCGCTGTGGTGGTTGAGGCAGTTTGCGGGTGGAGTGAATGCAGCCGGGGAAAGTGCTAGCAGTTACATTAGCTGGTTTGGTGGCCAGGTTAACACATGTACTGATGTACGTTTTTGCATTATATTCTAACGTATTCCAACGTTTTTCAGTATTTCATATTGTAATAAGATTCTAGAACATTTCTTAAACCTTTTGGTTGTATCAGAAAGTTCGAAATTTATAAAAACTTGTAAATTTTTTTTGGCTAAGATTGTTTTCCATCAGTGTCAGCCACTTCTTTGAATTCTGTCACCTGGTAACCCTAAAGGTATGCCGATACGAGTAGAATACTACTAGGAAATTATTTCTGTAACCAATAAGGACAAACCACGCATTTGCATACAATTTCACTACACAGAATGATGTAACTTTTAGTGTATTGTAACAACCCAGATTACAGCCTTTCCCATGAAATCCAGTAACAATTGTTTGTTATAAATTTTTGTCATACTTCAGGTTAGATTATCAAATAATGTAAACTTTTTTTCCTTTTGGATGTTATTGCGAACGTAATTCACCGGGTTTAATGTTTTTATTTTTATAATTCATAATTTTATTTTTTTAGTATTTTTTTTTGCTGGGTTTTTGTGTGGGAAGGCATGCGACGTAATTCTCCTTCGTCATTTCCACGACCGAGGCTTTGTTTCACACGCTAGGTATGTGAGTCACTGTCACGGGAGTGTGAGAGAGAGAAAATTGCTGCGTCGTGGGAACAGAAGTAAGAATTTCGTGGAAGCCTCTGTTGCCATGCGCCGTGATTGGCTGAGAATTACGTCAGCAAGCCCAGGACACTGCCCGCACAAGGGAGAGGAAAGCTGTAAGATCAGTCATTGTCCGAGCACCAGGCCGAGCGGTCGTTGTTCGGGCGGCGGGCCGAGCGATGGCTCCACGTTTTATCTATTTTTTTTATGTACATTTAATTTATATTTATTCTGTTGTAAGGAATAGTGATTTTTACATGAATTAAAAAAAACAGGTAATACATAGAACATTGAATAAGAGTTTCTTCGTGACCTGCTACTAACCAGTATGTTCCACTCATCACCTAATTTTGAGCTAGCTGGAGGTGGTGAGTGGTAACAGTATTTAATAGCACTAAGAGAATGAATGACCTTGTAGTGTAGTGCTGTTCTGTGATTGGTTGGTTGAGCTACATGACCACCTCACTCCTTTGTAAGGGAAGGTCTTCATGTTGTACAACCAGTTCGGCACTTGACACTGCCCTGATCGTTCAGGTATTGTTGCGACTCACTCAACAAACAAAGAGAATTTTGGTGAGACATTTTAACGCCTGCTAGTCAGAACCAGGCCACAACTAATATTTCGGTTTAGAAGATTAAAATTTTCTTTCACCCCACATATGTGTATAGGCCTAGGGTGATAATGATTGCCTCTCCAGGAAATGGAGGTGTCTGATTGCAACATTGTAAAATTCATTTTATTTATATGACTTTATTATTGAGTATATAAAATAAATGACTCTTTCTACTTTGGTGCTACAAGATAGTAAAAATCTGGTTCAAACTACCATGAAATTCATTACTCGCATTTTGTAAAACGTCTGGAACAGTATTTTTGTGTTTTTAAATAACCTGGTAAAGAATGGAAGGAAAAGTTTCGAGAACTATTTTCTTAAATCAACAACTCATCTTCACTGGGGATGCGGAGACTGGCTACTACCGATAGCGAGTGGTACTCGCTGGGCTGGCGAGCAGCCCCTCAGGGTTCCTAACCGCTGCAGGATTGCAGTGAGGACCCGAGCACTTGCCAGAGGAGGAGCGAGCTGGGTAGCACCATCCACCCAGAAACGGCTCACAACCCAGGTGGTCATGCCCTATGTATACAACGGTGAGTTCGTATCTGCGATTGCACCCACGTTCTCGGCGAGGAAACTTACTCAACCATTAACTTTTAGCTTCAGTGATAAGACAGAATCATACTAGTTTCTCACACAATTCTTCTTTGGCTGTATTTCAGTGACACATACTTTGCACGTGAGTAATTTAAATCAGGGATCATACTTGATTCCCAAGTGTTATAAACTGTATCTGTTTCAGGGTGTCAGTTCTGTCTATCCATACACTTGTAAACACTTCTGCTCACAAACTAACAGTTGTCTCACAACTAATACAGTTTCATTTTTCACAGTAGTGTTCAACATCTTTATATAACTATCGATTCATAGTTAACTTATCATTTGCTTAATTTGGTTTGAAATGATGGAAAAGAATATTTAATAAATAAATGTTAATTTCCAATTTAAAATTAAATTTCTTATAATATATTATTAAAAACTTAATTTTTTGTATGGTGAGTGCCTTTAGAAAAAAACAACTTTGCATAATAACTGCATAGGGTAGTACTTCATGCAACATTCCAGGACAGGTAAATTCTGTATGATCGTATGAGAACTGCTGAGACAGGGCTAAAGGACTCACCACTTGGGGCTGCTCATGCCCAGCTGGTGCAGGATGTCTGTGCGCACCCGGGGTGTGGCGGTGGCTGTCAGCGCCATCGTCGGCACTTCAGGGAACCTCTGCCTCAGCACACACAGCTTCTTGTAGTCCGGCCTGTCATCACAACCAACACGGCACCCACTAACATTGCACGTTTATTTAGGAGTTCCGCTACCTGCTATTGCACCACCAACGTGGCATTTCAAAAGTTTGGTTCATGTTTAAGTTCATGTTTTCCAGTTTTATGAGAAGAGTCCTACAAATGTTTCACATTAAAACCTGTTACAAGTCAGACTGGCCTGGCTATAAAAGGATCTAACACTGTTACAGTTAAAAAAAAAATCTTTACATCACAGTAGAGAAAGTTCAGAATTGTGACTTATCTTCACACAAATTTAGGATAAAATAGCAGTTAAATCCAGAAAATTTTCTGTCATTTATTCCTCACTAAAAACAGTTGCCCAAAAAAATTTCTTCACTCAAATGAAATGTTCAATATCCAGGAGCACTGAGAAAACAGAAAAAATAACTTAGTAAATTTAAGACATTGATAATAATGTTAAATGATAATGACCAATAGTTAGAATTTAAAAAAAAAGTAGGACAAAAAACTTGCTGTTCTTGGGGCAATTTCTGAGTTTAAAAACACAATTACATGGTCGCTGTAGGCCGTGATGACAGCGCCTGAGAGCAAAACATTTGTATATATTTAAATTAAGTGAAAAATAGTTTTGGCCCAAGCCAAAACTCGTTAAATACCTCACTTTCCATTTATTGATTAGATTTTTGTAAGCTGCCACGTAAAGTGAACTGAAGGTTCTATTGCCAAGCAACAAATGTACCACATCATGAAGACCTTTACTAAGTCAAGAGTAAGGCAGTAACATGGACCAACAAGGCTTTATCTGGAGAGAAAAAGGGGGGGGGGGGGGGGAAGAGAGAGAGAGAGAGAGAGAGAGAGAGAGAGAGAGAGAGAGAGAGAGAGACAGAGAGAGAAAGAAAGAGAAAACATACGTGATTTACTGTAAATTAAAAAAAAAATTATGAAATAACTGCATAATTTTCTGAAAATCTCCAGCAAATATTCTACTCCAGATTAACAGATGCACAACTGCTTAAACACCTGCGGTTTTCTCCACAATACTACTGCATAAAAATATACAATAACGTTCTATAAGTGACATTGCACATAAAATTACTGAAATGAGGTATAATGGAGGTTAAAAAAGATGTTAAATATATTGTTAACACTGATGGTAACCTAGTCAAATAATAAAAATAAACATTCATTTAATTTTAGTAAATTAAAAAAACCAACAAAATTACTAAACATGAATAAAATAAAATTTAAACACCAAACTATAAAAATAAGGTTTTTTAAAACCTTAGATACATAAAATAAAGTGTTAAAACTTTTAAAACAAGAAGCTATTGTCTATAGCACTATATCTTATGAAGGGGCAGAGGGTTAACAAAGTTACAAATCAGACTACAGGATAAATTACTTGTAAAAGGATAACAGTTACAAGTTAATTAGAATTTTTACTTTTTACAACAAGATCTAATCACAAGAAAAATATATGTACCTGAAATCATGGCCCCACTGAGACACACAATGGGCTTCATCTATAACAAATCGGGCCAGCTTTCCTCGCTTGTATAAGTTTTCAAGAGCATCTCCCAGCTTGTTGCTGGCACTCAGCTTCTCCGGGGTCACGTATAGGAGCTTCACACCTGCAGACAGTGGACGATACCTCCTCGTTCATGGCACGGGACGTTACCAGTCACTAATACTAGAGCTTGTCACAGTTGACGTGGTACTGCCCTGGGAAATGAGCAAAGCCCAGCTCTCAGTCCCGTCCACCATTGTGGGAGAATACCCTGTGAAGTCACTGCCGGTGCTGTGTCTTAAAGATGTTGTTTTAAAACTAGCAAGACTGACGGTGTTATATATTCCAGTGCAATTTATATGTTCCTTTACAGCCAGACGGGCAGCTTCTCAGATTTAAATTATTTATATTGTTTATGCGGAGCCGATGAAGTGTGTTGCTCCAATACTGTACAACCTACCAGTGGGGTAAAACCTAGATTCATCATTGACTTGCTTTAACTGATTAGTAAACGCCATAGTTCATTAGGTATTGTTTTTATAATCATTTATAATTTTTGGAGCTCCGCATGCATCTTGCAGTGTACTTTGTAATCAGTTCTTCGCCTTGCACCATAGTGCACGTGGGTAGGCACCACACTTACGGGACCGGTAGACTTTGGTGTGTTCTTTCAAGCAAATCACTGGCTGTCCTCAATGTTTTAAATTATGAGCAAGTGCCATCGTAAATATACACATTACTGTTTTATCGAGGAGAGTGTGGAGTACTGCACATTTATACTGGTAAGTAGGCCTGTGCGAATAGTGTTTGTTGGATGCGAAGCGAATATCGAATCGAATACTAAAAATATTCGCGAAGCCGAATCAAATTGCGAATATATTTCTTGACAACATTTCTCTTACTTCTTATATTAAGTATTTTTAATGTTGCTTACCTAACCTAACCAACTGTTCACAATCCACAACCAATTCACAGTATTTTCAATGTAGCTCACCTAACCTAGGCAATTATTTATGGGAGGGGTGAAAACAGAAAAGAAAAGATTTAAAAAAAAAAAAAAAATGTTTGCTAGTGTTCCTTCATCGTCCCACAAAGCATCTTAAATGCTACAAACCAAACTCAACCATTCATATGACTTTACATGTTAAATTTCACAAACTTAACCTAACAAACAAT
Organism: Bacillus rossius redtenbacheri; assembly: GCF_032445375.1. NCBI lineage: Eukaryota > Metazoa > Arthropoda > Insecta > Phasmatodea > Bacillidae > Bacillus > Bacillus rossius. The sequence goes on from NC_086330.1 coordinate 251,483,707, forward strand.
TCAAACAAACTTAGAGAGTTTGAAATGTAGCTAAGTAACCTAGCCTTCCCTAAAATTTTACATTATTTTTACTGTAGCCACACTAACCTAACCAACCAATCAACCATTCACATGATGTTACAATGGTATTTTAGATATAGTTTATCTAACCAACCATTAAAATGATGAATTATCAGGAAACTACTTAAACTATTGTAATTCCATTTCACAGAATTAGAAAAACTGTAAGTAAGAAAAAAATGGATTTGAAAATTTTTAATTACTTTTGTTTTGATGTGCCCCTCTCATCAGTAACTATCCTAACATAATCTTATCATTCCAATAATTGAAACCATTTTATTGTATTATAAATAGTGATGGGTCGAGACTCTAAATATCGAGCGAGTCGAGCCGGCGAAACTAAACTCGACTCAAAAACCGAGTTGATTAAGATCGTGTCCTCGAGTATCGTCAAAGTTTAGTTTTTGGCTCGACCATAATGTTGCACAATTTCCAATCGTGAAGGTACTTATCCGAAACCATGCACTTTAAAATAAAATAAAACATATTATTTAGGCCTACCTAGTGGAAAACCTCCGATCCAACAATGAAAACCTTGTAAACGAAGTCGGAAGATTATTTATTTTTGATCATGTATAACTGCAAACAGTGCATCCCATCCTTCAATATGCACTTAATATTTCTAATTGCAACAAAATACCTTTATTTAACTATAACGGAATTAAAAAATGTTCTCTAGATTCAGTCATGAACAAGACCACGAACATCATCAGTATTTGGGCAGCTTTGAAAGTACAGTAAAATTCCATTTTAACGTAAATTTATAACGGCGCCAAAAGTTTATATTATAGCAAATTTTCGTTACAGCCAAAATTAAAAACAAAATCTAATTTTTGTAGCATTTTTTAAATATATTATTTTCTCGCTTGTTTTTACTGTGGAAATTCACAACTAAATTAAAGAAAATATTCATAAAACTTATTAAAATAAAATTTTTAAGCTATATCAGCACTTGCCGACTGCGAAATATGAGACCGCGTGGCCGTGAAACGGCCCTCACGCACATCGTGGCTAAACACACAGCTGTTTGTTTACATGAAGACGGGCGGGCGGGATCACGCAAGGTCATGCCGGCCGCTTCCTGTCGCTTTGACCGCAGCTGGTTTGCTGGAGACATGTGCGCTAAGCTGATGATATTGGGTGCATATTTGCAAAGATTTTGAAAACATAAATTTTTTTTAAAAAAATTCTCCAATTAAGTTGGACAACCATACAAATTATAAAAAATAATTTTTCTGACAATTGGTCAGTAACACAAAAATAATCACTCGTACAGACCCTTGGAAAATAACACAAAATAAAAAATCACTTTTTAAAAAAACGAATCAATTTTCGTTTGCCTTGATTTCACTAGACTTTCGGACAAAATAAATGACTGGACCTCTTGGAAGTTCATCAAATCTTTCGTCGTAGCATTTGTATGCTGATAAAAACGACTGATTGTGTCAAGTGCCTCCATCATTGACGTTTTCGACGGTACAGATACGTCACTTGGTTCGTCGTCATTATTGTCATCATCTTCAGATGCCGCTTCGTTCTGATTAGAAAAGACGAGCTCGACAAGTTCCGTGTTCGTCAACTCCCCGCACGCTTATGATGCAAGTGTGAGACGAGTTATGCTCATTTACCAGAGCTGTAGTAAACCGTATGTATTCGGTACTGAGTAATGGGTGCGCCATCTAGTAACGAGTAACGAAACGTTACACACGGCTGCATCTCGTTACTCGCATTTTTCGTATGTTTTAGCATGCGTGCGCTTATTCGATGAATTTACGTTACAAAGAACGATATTTGTTAATTAAGTAAAGTATAATTTGGATATTCGTCGTCCAAGTTTTTTACTGTTTATTAAAGGTATTGTGTGTGTGTAGAAAAAGTTTGAGATTGGAACAGGTATTTTTTACAAATTAGAAATATGTATGTTTTTGTTTTTTATTATCGCGTATGTTCACGTTTGATAATATTAAAAAGCCGCTCAAATGAGATTTAATTGTTTCTTGGTTAACAAAAACTGTTAATTATCAAATATTGTTAATTGTTTATATTCTATTTATTATTATTTACGCGACGTCATACCGTACGCGTACGCAATACGACTCGATTCGTTGCTGCAACATAACATAGCATGTTATGCGGTATCAGAAGTAACGAGTACTAATTGTTATAGTAACGAATACATACGGGTACACCTTTTTTCGTTACTTTTACACCTCTATAATTTACGGGCTATAATCGGCGTGATTCTAAATAAGTAATGCTCGCAGCGGGGCCCTGTCTTGCTTTCGTCGCCGCGAGGTAAGCTATGCTCGCTGTGGGGCCCCACCTTGTGCGATGTTGCCAAGACGGCCACGGCCACATCATGCGCGTTTTTTCGTTTGCCGGACGCGCTGCAAAGCTGTTTTTCATTTATTAAGGAAATTGTAGATGTTTTCTCATTGTTTTAGAGCAAAATTACAGGTGTGTAATCTATCGCTATAGCAAAAATGAGCCCATGATGCATTCGTTATTTCCAAAATTTTTATCCTACGCAGCATATGCAAAACTGACGGTGCCGATGGCAATTATCGTTATAGTGGACTTTACGTTATAGACCGTATTCGCTACAACGGACTTTCGCTGTAAATATTATTTACTACTAAACATTAGATAGCCGCCATTTTAACTCTGGGCCAATGCCCTACGTAAGTCATCATACAGCCAGGAAAAGTTGCCACTTTGACAAATCGATATCAACAATAATTGAAATCTCCAACCAGTTTTCCATGGCCGAACGGAAAATTGAGTCTGTTGAAGTTTATGTTTACACTTGAAAGCAATGTTTGCGTCGCCAAGTCGTATTAATCATAAACAGTTTAGTATTAGTGGATTCAATATGTTTATACAGCCTGGGACGTCACAAAGTGACGAACAGAAATCAAGAGCAGAGATTTGGGAATTTTTTGAAAAAATTGATCATCAGAAAACTTTATGCAAGTGCTGCAAAAAGTATGACTGATCTCGAAAAATATCCATGAGTTCGGCTCAATTCGACTCGAAGACAAATTTCTATGAGTTTGACTCGAGCTCGACTCGAAGATAAATTTGTTTGTTTAACTCGAACTCAACTCGATGCTGAAATAGGGTGACACGACCCATCACTAATTATAAATAAAACTAACCTAAATGTTCAAAAGGTTAACTGTTCAAATGGTTAACTGTAAGTATTGCAGTGTTGTTTCACAGAATCATCAAATATGTTGTGAGAGGTATTTTTTTAAAATTTATATTTAATTGTTTTCAGACGAACGTATTATATTCTATAAAATTATCCATTTTAAATTAAACGAATCATCTCTGTATGTTATGATAATGTACTATAAAATGTTTCATTATTTACATTTCTTAGTCGCAAATGGTAACAAACACAAAAAAAAAAAACTTTTTTTTGGGCACAATCTTGTTTTGAAAGGCAGAAGGAATTATTGAAACCTCTAAATAAAGTGTGGTCATGTCCTCACAATATCATTTGCGTCTTTACTCCTAAAATTAAGCATGTTTATTTTATAGTTAGGTTCAAACATATATTTACATATAAAAAGAAAGATTATATAATTTCAAAAGTATTGAATACTTAGTGTACTGTAGGGTAATACTTCCGTGAAAAACAAAAAGCAGATATATGCTAATAGACATAATTTTCTTTATACAATTTGTTTGGCCTTAGGTAGTGTGAATAAACTTGCCTCGTGGCTTTGAGAAGATTTTATTGCATTCGTTACACATTGCCGCTGAAATTCCCGATTCTGTGAAATAATCCCAAATAAGACTTGTTCTTTTACGCTTTAAACAAAAACCCGGTGATTCATCAGAACTTCGGCTTCAACTAGCCATTTTACGTGGTAAAGAGAATGTTTACTCTTTGTCGTCATAACCTCACACCTCACGACTAAAAACAAAGTAGCAGCTACGGCCGTGTCTGCAACTGGAGATTGTCAATGTTCATTTGTTCAATAAAATCGATTTACGTGGCCATTAATATTCGTATTCGTAGCGTGTTTGATGATTTGCAGGGAAAACTAAGGCTGTATTGGGACTCACTGAGGTAGCACTTTCTCGCACAACGGTATTTACAAACTTTTTTTAAAAAAAAAAAAAACTTCGCAATGCACGCGAAGCTTTGCATCACGTTCGAAGCTTCAAATGAAATGAATAGCAAATTACTGGCGAAGCCGAATCGAATATCGAAAGAAACTTCGATTCGATTCGCAAAGTCAAAGCTTCGCACAGGCCTACTGGTAAGTACAATGTAGGTGCTGCATTAAAGCCGGATGTGACTACTACCTGACGTATAGTACTTTTTACCTCCGATCGTTATACTGTCCCAGTGAGTGTCTACAGAGTGTCCGGCCTAGCTACAGGCGGATGGGCTTGCAACACGTGAGTCAGTAAGGGTTAGAGCTAGGCTGCATAACATTGTTTCTCCAGTGTGGGTGGTTTCTCAGTAAGCCACACGGGCCGAATGGTCCACGACTCACCTCCCTGTGAGATGGCGCTGGACAAAAACACCTAAAAACTACACTACCGAAGAGACATCCGCCATGTCGCCACACTCCGCAGGAGACCAGCCTGCGTCACACTGGATACATTCTATAGTTTCTGATATATTGTGAAGAAAGAGTTGACATGAAAATGAACTTCAACTTGATATACAATGAAATGCACTATCAGGGTGTCTATTAACCTAATTAACAAATTTCAGAACTTTTTCAGAATCATTAAATAATATTTTCTAAAACTTTATATCACCAGATAATTTTTATATAAAACTAACTGAAGTACTCGGCGCTGCTCGGGCAAAACACAAGGTGAAGGGCATTTTTTTAAAAATTGGATCTAGACAGTAATTGTCTTCTTAATTAGAACGTCAAGAGTGCAAAACTTTATTAAAATTGCCCAAATTATAATTCAAAGTGTAAAAAAGGATGATTTGGAAGAGAGGGCAGTAAAGTAGTAATTCAAAATTTCATGTATCAAATTAACTTTTTATTACAATCCAGATGTAGACAGTATTGTTCTTCTCATTTTTAACGTCAAGTGTGCAAAATGTCATCTAGGAGGGCCAAAATACTGATATAAAGGATATGAAGGGTAAATGGGAGTTGCTTTTCGTATTTAAGTTTTCAGTGAAATTATTTTTCTTAAATTGAATGTTGATTATAAATTCCCATTTATTTTGTATACAAACTATTAAAAATTTCATCAAGGAGAGCCAAAAGTCTGCTTTGAGGGGTAGTAAAGTGGAATAGGAGACGTTATTTATAAACTTCATGTAATCAGGAAAAGGCTCGGTTTAACAGTAGTTTTATTTTAATTTTAACAAGAGTGAAAAATTCCATCAAGGCGTTAAAAATTTTCCTTAATGAGGTGGGAAAAGATAATGGGATTTTAGTTTTGTTTTAATTTCATGTATTCAATAAACGTTTATTTTTATGAAAATCAGTTGTATATAGTAATTTTCCTCATCTTTTGAATATTAAGTGAGCAAGATGATATCAACTTATACAAGTACTATACTTTAAGTGGTGGGAAAGATAGGTGGGGATGGTTTTTAGAAATCTCATATAGATCATTTGATGGGGGTACACTTTTAATTAAATGTAGACAGTTAAAATTCTCTTAACTTGAGCAATGAGTTTGCAAAATTTCATTAAGAAGTAAAATAGTACTGCTTTAGCCTTTAGGGGTAGTAAGGGAAATTAAGATCTCTCGTAGAAATAGGGTTGGAGGATTTCTTTTTAATCAGACATAGACAGTTATCTTCCTCTTAATTTTAACGCCAAGTGTGAAAAATTTCATAAATACCAATGTGGACAGGAAAATGCAGGTGGCTATTTTGAAATCAGATAAAGCAGTAACTTTTTGGTGTTTATGACATTAATTATCACAGGCCAAACAAGGAAAAAATTTTTTTTTGGTGCCTAGGATTTTGGAACTGATTTTAGGTATATTTGGGGTGCTGAATATAAATATGAAATTAGTTTTATTTCTATCAGCTCTACTTTTTGAGATAAGTGTGAAAAAAGAAGTAAAACCACCTACTTGACTCAAGCCACTTTGTCACTGGGATATGCCAGGATGGGAATCCCACCCTTCATTTTCATTTCAACACTTCAACTAAATTTGAGGTCAGTTTGTGAGTTTTAGCAGTGCAGGATAGATCGAAGTTGATAAAAAATGAGTTCCAGTAGAAGAAGTGTAAATCATCCTGATGTGCTTTGCTACATATGCGGAGAATACACATTAAAAGATAACAGAAAGTCTGTTAGTGACCTTGCAAAGAGAGCTTATCATGGGTACTTTGGAGTTAAGCTCGATGATCAGGATAAATCCTAGGTACCGCATCAGGTTTGTAAAACTTGTACAGAACATTTACGCCAGTGGACTAGCGGGAAAAGAAAAAGTTTGAAATTCGGCATAACCATGGTTTGGAGAGCACCCAAAAACCACATCGATGACTGTTATTTCTGTCTAGTAAATATTACTGGAATCAATTGAAACAATCATAGCAAGCGGAGTTACCCTAATTTAGTCTCTGCAAGACGTCCGATCTCTCACTCAGAGGAAGGATGAATGTAGTCCCTATAAGCACCTTTCTGATACTAATGAAGGTGACAGTGATTATGAGGGGATATCAACAATTCCTCAACATTTCAACCAGGATGAGTTAAATGACATTGTCAGAGATCTTAACCTGTCCAAAGAAGCTAATGAATTACTGGCTTTCAGGTTGAAGGAAAAAAAAATTACGTATATACTGGAACAAGGAACCAAAATTACTTTTTACTGTAAAAGAGAATAGGGTCTGCTACCATTCTTTTCTCAAGAAGAAAATCTTTTATTTTGTCACAATATTAAAGGACACCTGGAAAAAATGATTCTTCCTGAATATTTTCCAGATGATTGGCACCTATTTATTGATAGCACAAGGCAAAGCATAAAATGTGTTCTTTTACACAATGGGAACAAATATGGTTCAATACCAATTGCTCACTCAACAACAATGAAAGAAACTTATAGCACTATAGGACTTAAAAATGGTAAAATTTCTCTTCGGATAGCAAAGTGGCCACACCAAATATACTTGTTTCTTGTGCCTCTGGGATAGCAGAGACAAAACACACCACTGGATTAGACAAGAGTGGAGTAAGAGAGAAGATATGGTCGTTGGAGAAAAAAATGTTATTAACAAACTCTTAGTTGAAAGAGAGAAAATCATCTTTCCTCCACTGTATATAAAGCTGGGCTTTTTGAAGAAGTTTGTAAAGGCTCTTGGTAAGGACGGATCATGCTTTGAATTTATAGGGGCAAAATGCCTCACTTGAGTAAGGAAAAAATTGAAGCAGGAATATTTAACGGCCCAGAATTAAGAAAATTTACTAAGCACCAAGCCTTCGTAAATTCCATGAATGAGGTTGAGTGAAAATTCAGACTTCATTTGTTGCAGTTGTGGGAAATTTTCTGGGCCAACGAAAATCAGAAAACCATGTTGAACTTGTAAACGATATGCTTAAAAATTTCAAATCCCTTGGGTGCAACATGAATATTAAGGTGTACTATTTACACAGCCACATGGACTGTTTTCCTGAAAATTTAGAGACAGCAGTGAGTAGCAAGGTGAAAGATTTCATCAAGATATCAAAATTATGGAGGACCACTATAAAGGATGATTGGATACCCGCATGATGGCAGATTAATGCTGGAGTTTTAAAAGTTCACGAAAAAGAAACTTCCGAAGTGGTGAGTGATTAGTTGGTTCCATCGATGACTTGGTACTTTCTTTGTATATATAATGATACTAGCTGCCCGACCCGGCTTCGCACGGTTATATTAATGGGGGAGGAAATGAGACCAAATCTCTTATTTACAGTTATAATAAATGAAATAAAATGAAAATTAATTAATTTTGACAAAAACTTAATACATTGCTTTGTAATGTACCAAAGAAAAAACGAATAGCACCGATGGTTTCCCGACTCTCGAGCACGCAACGTTGTCATGGAGACGAAGTTCCCATTGTTTCCCGGGCTTAAACACCAATCAACATGGATAATCAGTTTATTATTAATTATAAATTATTAAGACCATTAATCAAAATAAAAACTATCCTATCTCTCAAGTTGGATCGAACTGCACATGGTGTGCGAATTTTATTATAATCGGTTAAGTGGTTTAGGAGTCCATTGAGGACAAACATTGTGACACGAGATTTATATATATTAAGATTAGTATATTCTAATAATATATGTTTAATATGAAATTTTTATAATATAATGATATTTGTACAATATAATACTATTTGTGTAATTTAATCAAAATAATTTTATATTTAATTTTTAGATTTGATTTATGGATTTAATCTAAAATAAAGTAAAACATACATTTCACTAAAATGTTATATCTTAGATATTTGACCTCCTGGGCAAAAAAGAATGCCATATTTGAATTCAGGGCATCAAATTCATATGAAATCAGCTCCAAATACACTGGCACCCAAACTATTGTTAGCCTGTGTTATTTATTTATTTATTTATTTTATTTGTAATTTGTCACATGCCCACCAACAGTCGTAGACTTTAATGGTGGGCACTACATGTAATAACAGGAACACAGTTACACAGTTATCACTACCAGTGTATGGACTCCCACCTCCGTCGGTACCATAGGAGGAAACATCTACAGATAGCCAGCAAACGAGAGCAAGAGTACCACACACTAGCAGTGATAATAACAAAACAGACAAAACACTAACAAAGGTAAAAGAACCATAACACATAAAACATATAGGTAAAATTGAAGGAAAAATAATATAAATATGACAGACATAAATCAGAATTTATAATTAAACACTGTTGGAATTCAAATATAGATTATTGTAGTTTGTTATAAGTATATAAATAATATCATTATTAGTATGAAGAGTACACAGAGTAGAGCGTAAGCGGGAATTGAATTGAGGAATTCTTAAGGAAGTATTGTCAAGAAAATAAGGACATCTGAATTTATGAATGTAACAATTTATTATGAACAAAAAGGGCATCATGATATGCCCTGCGGTCTACCAGGGGTGTCCAAGTGGGGCGTGGGAGGTTTCTCGTAATAATTAAATCTATAACTTTATTTTGAATACTTTCAATTTTTTCAGTATCTGTTAAGTTGATGCCATTCCAGATAACAGAACCATATTCTAGGGGTGGTCGGGCAGAGACATATAGTTTCGGGCGGGCTCGGGCGGGTAACCAGCCTATACCTTCGGGTTCGGGCAGTTTCGGGTCGGGCATCAAATTAAATCAATTTTGCGCATAATGTAGCCTGCTTTCTTTACAAAAGAGTTTTTACACTGACTGTTTAGTATTTATTTAAAAATTAGCTACAATAACATCTATCAATTATTTATTAATTTAATTTCTAACAACAAAATGCAAGGTTATGCCAGTTACTGCATTCCCTTGGTTAAATTTTGACTAAGCATAACTAGTTCCTCAACATGTTCGTCCAGCAGTCTCTCTCTTCGAGAAGTACACACATTTCCTGCTGTAGAAAATACTCTTTCACTGGCAACTTGACTGGCTGGAATTGGCAGATATTTCAAGACTAAGTTTCTCAGAGCAGGAAAGCGCACTATATTGTCAGCCCACCATTTGCAGGGATTTTCATCTTGCTGCAGTAAAGGTTCTGCCAAGTAACTGTCCAGTTGTTCACATGGAGAAGCATTTAAAACATAACCACCAGACAGACGTGTTTCTGATGAAGCTTTCTGCACCCTACTCCAAATACTGCTACTTTGAAAACTTGATTGTCCATCAGAAGTACTAGGTGTATCTGAAAAAATAAAAATTTAATATAAATATTAAATACTAAACTTTCTATATGTCTAAAAGAACCAAAACATTTTTAAAGGACATGCATAAACCTTGAAAGGGCTGTGTAGACCAAAATTGTTCAGTGCTACATTTACATGTGAAGTTATTCTATTAGTATTATAATAAGATGTTATCAGCTTACCTTTTACAGTGTTCTCTGATGGTCCCAATTCTTTTTTGAGATTTTTTTTTACAATTTCCTTTCTTGCTTGTGTCAAAACACAGTCCTTGAATCTTGGGTCCATAACTGTGCAATAGCAATGAGGTTCCATGTTTTCAAACATGGGAAATCTGCTTTTTATTGCAGCATAAAGATTCTTAGCAAATGTTTTAGCGGATTTCTGTGCACACAAACCGTTCACATAATCCTCTAAAAACGAAGTAAGACCATACAAAATGAGAATAACCATTGATGCAGTTGGTAGGTGGTCAGTACTAACATCCCTGGTTGCTTCATCAAGAGGTTTTAACACTTCAACATAACCAGCAATCAATTCCCAGTCATTAGGAAGTAAGTTTTCACAGTTTGACTTCACAAGCTCAATTGATAAAGGCAGCTTGAGTTGCAGCAGTCTGTGAAGCATTGCATACTCGCTGTTCCAGCGTGTCTCTACATCCTGTATAATTTCCAGTGTTGAACTCATTCCACATTCTGTTTGTTGCTTTCTTAAATTTTCCGAAGCTACGTCGCTCGACTTGTAGTGGCCCACAATCTGCCTAGCTTTAGCTAACACTTGAGGAGCTCCAGTAGTCGCCTTCTTGGCATCTGATATTGTCAACTGCAGTGTGTGTGCAAAACATCTCATTCCAGTCAACTGCTCAGCCTTCCTCATTGCTGAACACATGTTCGCAGCATTGTCGGTGATACAGTAAACAGGTATTTCTAACTGTGAGAGCTGATAGTCCTCCAAAATTGACTGCACACACTGGCATATTGCATCTCCTGTATGGCTGCCAACAAAATGTTTGCAGCCCAGGCAGTAACATCTCATTTCAATTTTACCAGTCATATAATGACATGTCAGTGACAAAAAAGATATGTTGCTCCTTGAAGACCACATGTCACTAGTTAGGGAGAGGGACATAAAATTGTATTTTTCAGAAAGGATTTTTGACAGAATGTCTTCTTTCATAGACATGTACATTGCTGGGATCACTCTACGTGAAAACGTTTGTCTTGAAGGCACTGTATACTGGGGTTGTGCCTCTTCAATCAGTGCAATGAATCCTTCCTCTTCAACAACAGAAAAAGGATGGGAATGCTGAGCTATCCATTTCCCAATTTTGTTGGTAAGTTTCTCAGCTTTCGAATGTGTGGATGGCCATTTTTGTGTTCCAGTAAACTGTTTCATTGTCATCTGCTTCTTGTGTGGCTGATTACCTTCTTTGTCTTTCATCGTTTTTTTCACACTTGCTTCTTTCTTCATAGTTTGCAACTCCATGAACTGTTTTTCAAGATTAGGATGTTTTTTCAAGTGCCTTTGCATGCTTGTTGTGTTGCCGTAAAGTGTTTTAATAACGCCGTCACAGTGTGTGCATTTAGCATTGTCTTTATCCACACGGGTAAAAAACTTCCAAATTGGTGTTTTCAAGATTAGTTGAGAGTGACTATTAGAAAGTATGTGGTCTTGTATGTCTTCACTGGTGTGGGTTGAGCTGCTTGCTTGGCCCTCACAATTATTTATACTCATGATGAGGTAGAAAAACTTATTAATTATTACTTAAGTTTTTGTATTAATGGAGCCATTAACAAGTGCACTTAAATTCCTGAGAACTGCCAAGACAATATCAAATATTAATCAGTTTTGGCCAAACACTTAATAATTTCAACCAGTTTACTTTTTCCGAAAATATGGCCAATGCAATGATACGCTTGAAGAATATCTCATTTCAAATGTATACAAACAGTACTTCCATTGTTCCAGCAGTTATCATTAGGTTTGTTTGACTCGAGGTCTCTCGTGCTCCTCGGGAGTTGAAAGAGTTGGGAGCAAGTTGACCTGAGGGCAAAAAGAGTCGGTAACTTTTAATACACGAAGAAAACGCTATTTGTTGTTAAACAATGATGGCGGATAATATAGCAGACATCGTGAGAAATTTGTTTGGAAATGAAGATTCATATGAAGATGAAGTTGTTATTGATTTACCATATATTGGACTACAAATTATGAGAGAGCTTGATGAAGGTAAAAATATATAAATATTGCTTTTTGACTTTAAACCGCTTGTGGTATGCATAAGCTAACCTGTACTAGGAAACGATTGCAAATCTTGTGATTTTTAAATAAAGGACGCCAAATAAGTTATATTGAAATGTTTTTACGCTTCAATGTCGTCATCTAATTAAAATATTACCGTCATCACCAAATGTAGCTTTATAACATATTGACTCCATCGTCAAAGTCGCGCCAAAACAACCAGCAGACGACTTGCCCTCGCAACTCTTCCTCGAGAGGAGGAGCATCGAGAGCATGACCTGAGTGACCTGAGAGCAACTTGCCCCCGCGAGTAAAACGACCATCCGCCATACTGCTTCCGGAAAAGGGCGCCCCGAGAGTTGACAGGTCAAAAAGAGACCTCGAGTCAAACAAACCTATTGTTTGTTGGTTTTACTTCATGGCCAGCGGCTCAGCCACACGGCCAGTCATTTTACCGTGTGTAATAGTAAACACTTGGGTTAGATAATAGGTGAAAACGGTAAAACGTTTTTTCAAATGCGCCAACTGGTTCAAAAAAACTGTTGTTTTTAATTTTATGTCATCCTTAAACATTATACGGACAAAAAGCAATATTGCACTTTTGATTTGAACTGTCAACTTAAAGTCGCCGTCTTCGTCCAACGAAAAAAAAAGTCACAATCGCTCGGGCACGCGCATATCTTTTGTACTGTGTTGTCTTTGGTGCCATGGTGTCTACAATCACAACCAACATGGCCATTCAAATAAAACGATTACCAATAATTTATGTCTCATTTTACGATTGCGAACTTAGTTTTTTAGCCAATCTATTGTAACGCCGTAGAGTTTTAACAAAATGTACGGTATTTAACTTAGCGTAACCTTTTAGGGAAGTTACAGTTTATTTAGAGGCTTTTTTTTAATTTACGATGTATAATGTTTTAAGGTTAGTAAATAATTCACGGTTATTTAAAACTTATATAAAGTTCAAAATATATTTAAGTAAACGCATGAAGCTATTTATTTTGCAGTTTTTAACAATTTCGTTACCAATTTCTGAACAATTGATCTTAAACACAAATTTTGCCCGATTTTTCGGGCCAAAACGATACCCGACCGGTACGTCGGGTATTTGTAGTACCCGAAACGTGACCCGAAATTTCGGGTACCCGACCACCCCTACGCATATTCTAATTTTGATCTTATAAGTGCCATGTAAAGAGAGATAAGTGAGTCTGAGTTGGTTGCATAAGTAGTAATAATTAATAAATTTTATAAGCGCTAGAGTTCTTCGTGCATAGGAATATATGTAATCTACATGTTTATGGAAATATAATTTTGAATCAAAAATGATACAGAGATCCTTTGTGTAGTGGGCTTGAGAGATAATAGAATTTGCTAATTTGTATGAGTATTTAATTGGATGGTATTTCCTAGTGAAAGATATGACCTTGGTTTTATCTTTGTTGAGTATGACCAGGTTTCTTAGACACCAATTATATGGAAATATAATTTTGAATCAAGAATGATACCGAGATCCTTTGTGTAGTGGGCTTGAGAGATAATAGAATTTGCTAATTTGTATGAGTATTTAATTGGATGGTATTTCCTAGTGAAAGATATGACCTTGGTTTTATCTTTGTTGAGTATGACCAGGTTTCTTAGACACCAATTAGTAACTTTAATAATATCTTCTTGTAATAATTCACAATCCTCTAAGGAATAAATAATTTTATAGATTTTTAGGTCATCCGCAAAAAGAATGACAGTAGAGTAGGAAAGTACTTGTGTAATGTCGTTAATAAATATATTGAAGAGAAGAGGTGAAAGAGTACCTCCCTGGGAAACACCAGAACACGCATTATACTGAGAAGGATTGTTGATCGATACAAAAAAACTTCTGTTGGATAGGTAGCTTGAGAACCAATTGATATAGTTTCCACAAAGACCTAAATGGGATAATTTAATAATAAGTAAGGAATGGTTTACAGTATCAAAGGCTTTAGCTAAGTCGAAGTAACAGGCATCGGCCTGACCCCTATTAGTAACTATATTATATACAGGATTAAGAAAGGTAAGAAGATTAGTGGTAGTACACATACCAGACCTGAAACCATGTTGATTATTGGTGAGAATATTACAAAGTTGAAAATTTAAAAATTTAGCTATAATTTTTTCAAAAATTTTGGAGAACCCATTAAGTAATGATATTGGCCTGTAGTTTGAGACATCTAATTTTGAACCATTTTTATGAATAGGAATCATTTTTGCTATTTTCCAATTATTAGGAAATATATTAGTTTTCAGACTGGTGTTAAAAATGTGATAAAGTAGAGGTACTAAAAGTTGGGCACAGCCTTTAAGAATAAAATTGGGAATGCCATCAGGACCTGTGGATTTAGTTGATTTTAAGTCCTTAATTGCCCAAAGTATTAGACTTTGAGAAATTTTAGGCACAGCTATAGTCTCAAAAGACATGACCGATGTAGTTATTGGGGGAGAAGTATTTGGGGTTACATATACACTAGAGAAATACTGAGCAAACACATTCGTTACCCCGTTCGGATCATTTGACATATCACCATTTACTTTAAGAGAAAGTTGTTCATAATAACCATCTTTCATTAACTTTACATATCTCCAGAAACTTTTTGGGGTTTTTCTTGATATTGTTATTTGTCGATTGAGTCCAAAGGATTTTGTCGTGCTTAATTAGAGATTTCACAGATTTTCTAAAATGAGAGAACTGTGCATAGTAGAGTAGATTATTGTTTCTTTTGTACAGCTTGTGGAAAAGTTTTTTTAGATTTAAGAGCACGTATTAAATCGCTGGAAAACCAAAGAGGATATTTCTATTTTTTTTTTTTTACTAGATAGAGGTATATAAGTATCAATTTTTTCAGCAATACAAGTTGTTAGTTGATCCACTAGATCGTTAACATCAGTAGAACTATAAAAGTGTGACCAGTCACAGTCATTAATAGAGTTGTAAAGACCAAGATAATTCCCTTTTTTGTAATTTCTGAACACAGTAGAGAGATTAATATTATTATGCCATGTTTCTCATGTGATGTTAATATTTAAAGCGGGATGGAATGAATCTTCTTTGATAAGGATATCAGCAGAATGTGATACCAAACAATGAAGAAGATTAGAAAGACACAGATCTAAGAGATTTATAGCTGGTTGGGTACAATTAAATTGTGATAAACCAAGGCTGGATGTGAAGTTAAGTAGGTAACTGGCTTTAGATTTGAGATGTGAGTGTATAATGTTATCAGGATGAGAATTAGACCAGTCAATGCCAGGCACATTAAAATCACTAAGAATCAATATATCATCACAACAAACTAGCAGTTTATCTTCCAAGGCTACAAAATAATTCCGGTAAACATCAGGTGTGATATCTGGAGGTAAGTAGATAGTACCAAGAATTATTGATTTCATAGGCGTTAGTTTTATTTTTAACCAGACAGCTTCGATGCCGGGGAAGACGTAATCATACAAAGGATGCACTGATAAGAATTTATGCTTATTGATTGCAGATAAGACACCTCCGCCTCTATTCTTCATTGTCAGTTGTGAGTTTCTATCGTCTCTAAAAACTAAATAACGGTCTGTAAAATAGTGAGAGTTTATACTATTTTCATTAAACCATGTTTCTGTTAAACAAATAATATCAAAATGTGAACTAATTAGGTTTTCCTGAAATTCAATAGATTTGGTTCGTAAACCTCTCACATTTTGATACACAACTGAATATTCTTCAAAAGACTGCTTCACGGGTGGAGATTAAGATGCTCCTCCAGGCACCAAAGATTGAAGTAGATGTGGATGCGGAAATAGAAGTAGAGGTGGATGTGGAAGTAGATGCACTAGGCCTGTTGATAGGTTCTTCAGATGCAGAGTTCTTTAGAATTTGATCATGATGTAGTTGGCCGTAGAAGGGGCTTAACAAGCAACCGTTTGGCCAAAAAACAATATTATTTATTCTAGTAAAGTCCTCTTCCAACACGGAAATGTGGAAAGATGCATAGGAGTTGAATTTAGTTTTGAGTTTTGTTACTTTAACTTGGGATAAATTCAGTTCATTAGATATGTAATCAATGATCTCTTGTTCTTGCACGGTCGGATCAAACCTAGTTATAAAAAGTGCCTTCGTTTTTTTATAAATAGGTTTGGGAATCATTTTTAACGAGGATATATTTCTGATGCCTACTTTCATGGGTGTTTTTTTCATGACCAGTTCACGCTTCATTTCAGGATGACTCTTTGACTTGGCTTTACGTGTGTGCTGTACCAGCGTAAAACCATCTGTGTCGTCACATTTGTTATTTTCCTTTGTGCTGTCACGCTGAGTGGAATGTAGGTCAGAGGACAGGCTGCTATTACCGGCGCGGTTCTGTGGAATCGTACGGTTAGCTGGCTTGGCGATGAAAGGCTTCTTGAGGGCATGGCTGTATGAAGATTCAGGATGATTGTTGGAGAATAGTTTTTCTTTAATATTATTTAGTTCCTGCCTGATTTCTGCCGTTTCTGCTCTGGAATCCATAAGCAGGGTTTTCAGTATACAATTCTCATTTTTTAACTCTTCGATTTTTTCACATACCGTATTCATTATTTTGAGCAGATCTTCCATGTTCACCATGTCCCTGTTGATACTTTCAGAAGAGAGGGTGTCATTCAATGGTATTTCCAGAGTTAACACAGATTTTACAGGTTTTTTTTAGGTGACCGAAACATGGTCGCGCAGACGTCACTGTCTAGTACTGATATAGATACATCATTACTTGATAGATCAAAACCCACGAATCCCTATTGATCTAGTATTGAGGAATTAATGATTAATGATCCTGAGCACTAACTAAAGAGTTAACACGGAGTTAATCGCTTCAAAACATCGAAACCGAGGAGCGCGCCCGAAACACGTCCGCTCAGTCTGAACACTCGCTTAGTTAAATGTACCAATATTATGCTTTACAGAATGAAAAAGGGGATGAGGTGGTTTTTAAAAATCTCATGTATGCAGTAACCTTACACTTTTTTTCTAAATGATATGTTATCAGCAATTTTCTTCTTATTTTGAATGTCATCTGTGCAAATTTTCATGTAGAAGTACCAAGGGTGGAAAAGGATGATGCTTTTTTTTTATTTCATCATTTCATGTAGACAGTGACTTACCGCTTTTTTTTTAGAAATCCATTAAAGACAGTAATTGTCCCCTTATTTTAAATGCAAAGTGAACAAAATTTCACCAAGTAGTGTCAAAGTTTTAAGGGGTGGGAATGGGGGGATAGGGGTGGTTTTTTGAAATCTCACCTAGACAGTGACCTTCCTCGTGTTTAGAAGGTCCAGTGTGCAAAGTTTCATTGCAATCAGATAATGGTTTGGAATGCATATGGGACAAACAAAAAAAAAAAAACATTTTCATATATATATTGATAAATAAAATTAGACATCCTAAAAAAATGTATTTTTGCTGGACAGTGTAAATTTTTATGTTAGATAGATAACACTTTTTCAGAAGTAATTTCCTCATGATTTAAATAGACACTCTCCAACTATTTATACTTAATGTGTGAACATAAAATGAAGTGCACAAAAATGCAAGTTAGCAAACAGCTACTGGAAACTGAAGTTTTGACACTCCCAGAACCGTCACTGTTTATTTCTGGACTTCTTTGTGACCAGTTCCTACCAGACCAGTCACTACTGTGACATGTACAAATCCTAGCTATTGTACAAACAAACAAGGTGGCACAACGATAAAGCGTTTTGCTCAAATTATAGAGGAGCAGGGTTAAAATTTTGGTCCAGATGTTCTGATTTTGGTTTTCCAAGGTTTCCTGAAATCAACACAGGCACATTTGGGATGGTTAGTTAAATATGATCATGGCCATTTCCATCCATAATTCCCTTGCATGTGTCCATCTCTAATGACTTAGTTGACAAAGAGATGCAAGCCCCAACTTAAAGAGAAATATGTCCAGTTCCATCATCATTGAGTTTCAAGCTTTATTTGTAACAGCAAAAGCCAGTAGCTGTGGAACGGTCCAATGGTCCAGCTGCTGATGTGTGGACTTAAGTACTGTAGGGCCGCGACATCAAGGGGTGTTGATCTGCGGGGAAGCAGGGAAGCGTGAGAGTGGAAGCAGCTGCGCGTGCACATCAGCCGCTATGCGGTTCATGCCAAAAACATCAAGGGCCACGCTCTCAGTCTGAAGTGAACAATGGAGCCCGACACAGGACATTCAAGATACAATAAAGTAATACATAGTGGGGAGAGGGGAATTATAAGTAGTGTAATCCAGTGTTGTGATGAAGAAGCTGCCAACAAATGTCTGCTAGTACCTCTTGCAAAAGCAACCGAAAGAGCTGCGCGATACATAGGTGACAGGTATAAGCCAAAGATCAGTTTTGTGCATCCGAAAACACAACAGAGACACCAAATAAAAAACAAACAGCACCAGGCAAAAAAAGGTAATTATGACTTTAAATAATAATACTTAAATCATAAGTTTCTCAACGTATTCCCCGTAATTTCACCCGCAGTTTGTTTGTTTTGCACTTGGCAATTTTCCAGGCTTTCTGCAACGCTTGTTAGAATATTTTTTGTTAGCTACAAGTGTAGCCGATATTGCTACACATTATATTACATTATATTTCATTACATACATTATAAATTATGTATATGATTTTATATATATTACATGATATATTATATGATATGTATTATAATATATATATATATATATATATATATATATATATATATATATAGATATATAGTATTAAATATTTTATTTATTTACAATTTATATGTATATATTTACATATACATAAAACACTCCTTTATTTGATTGTGAAACAGCCTCTCATGTTTAATTATTCATTTCAGGCCAAAAAAAAAAAAAAACTGGGAAATGTTTGTTGTCAGTTGATGACTTTGATAGAAGAGTGATCAGAGACATTATCCATGAATTTTATGCAAGAAAACTACTGCCAGTTTTAAAAGAAAAAATTGTATGGAGTTGGGGAAAGACATTGCTACGTAAAATACTCAAAGAAATGGGTTTTGTGTGGAGAAGAAGCAGAAATAAGCGAATGCTTCTTCTCGAAAGATCTGACGTTGTTGCTTGGCGATCGCGGTACCTAACTCAGATGAAACAGTGCAGGAAGGCTAGGAGGAAGATATTTTACATGGATGAATCCTGGGTTGACACTAATTTAACCTTTCAGAAATGTTGGCACAAGAAAGATGACGTTGCAGGTGTAATGGCAACAGGAAATGCCGCACACAGACTGATAGTTGTAAGTGTTGGTTCTAGGCAGGGCCTCCTTCCCAGAGCCTCTCTTATTTATATAGCAAGCACAACAACAGGAGACTACCACGGCCAGATGAACTCTGGAAACTTTTAAAAATAGATTACGTAAAAACTGATTCCAAATTTTCCACCCCCTTCAGTCATGGTTATGGATAATGCTCTATACCATGGCAAGCAGGAAGACAAGCCGCCATCCAAGTACGACAGTAAATATGCAATGATAGCTTGGTTGCAGAGAAAAGATATACAATGTGACAATAAAATGTGAAAACAACATTTTCCGAACTTGTTTAAAAACATCGACCGAGAGAAAAACGTTTCAGATTACCGTATTTAATCGCATAATGTCCGCCATCACATAATGTCCGCACATTTCTTTTTAAATATACCTGAAATGGAATTTTTAAAAATCCGCATAAAGTACGCACCAGACAAAGCAACCTTGGCCACTCCTGAAAGGCACAGTAACGGGATGGAAATTTACCGACGCTGTCAACAATGCGTTGACCTTGAGTTGTTCATTTCTCCGGAGCGTAAGATATGATATGCAACGTAAAGAAAATGTCAGCTGTAACTGAATGGACATGCATAAATTCTTACATGTCAAGAAGACAAGGCTCTGCTTTGTTTTTGTTAAAAATTCCTGCTCAGCCTTTTCTTTTCCACGCTCTTCACTCCCACCCACCCCCCCACCCCAGGCTTCTGTCAAGCAGGGCAGGAGGGGACTCGCATACACAGACGTCTGCCGGTAACTTTTTTTATACACACAGTGGGCAAGGGACAGGGAGGGAGGCTCGCCGGCGCCGGCTAATGCAGACATTAGACATCTGCCCCATGCCGTTAATGGCCATCTCAATGAAAGATTAAAAAATATCTTTTCACGCAAAGCGTTTATTTTGTGTAGGCTGACTGCGGCTTCTGAACGTAAGATCGCACACGCGAGTGAGAGAAGAAAAAAAAAAGTGGTATCTTCCACTAATCGCCGGCACCCAATTATCTCGACACCTGTCACATTTCTCACGTCCGCTGCGGAGGGTCGCCAGTCACCAGCGCTCTTTGAAGTAGTGTGCTGCCGTTAATATTTTACAACTGGGCCGAGGGAAGGGTGCCAATTTTACGAAGCAGCGATTTTACTAATGCATTCTGCAGAACCGTGAGCATACGTAAAATCAGGGTACTAGTAAACTAATTATGAGAGAACAATTTTTTTACTCTACACAAAACATGTAAAATTATATGGAAAAATAATTTTTTTCGGACTTCACCTCATAATGTCCGCTACCCATTTTTTTGGTCAAAAATGTAGCCAAATTACTGTGGACATTATGCGAGTAAATACGGTAGACAGGTTAGCTGAGCTACATGGTCATCGTGTAATTAGTCTGCCTCCCTACAATTGTGAATTAAATGCTCGCGTGGGCCAAAATGAAGCGTTTAATTCGTGAGAACAATACTTCTGGTGAACTTTCGTTGCAAGCGTTGCAGTCGCAAACCACCAGGGACTCAGATCCCATCACAAGCACCAACTGGGAAGGTTACTGTCAACACGTGGTCAGTAAAGAGGACGAGTAGGTATTGGAAAAAGGACTGGGTCATGGAGGGCGTATTGGAAGGGTTTATAATAAATGTGTGTAATGACAGCAATGACAGTGCATCTGAACATAGTGAACAACTACTGACAGTAGTGATGAATCTGTTATTGCTGTCCCATTGTGACATTCATATACATGCTGCTAGCAACACTGCTTATTTCAGATTCTCTAAACAGCCAAAATTCATACTTTTATGTTTGAGAGAGTTCTATTAATCTAAATACAATTTTTTTAAAAATTATTTGTCAAAGAAGTGTTTTTTCAGAGTACTTCGGCTTTGTTTGCTAGGTTAGCTGTAACTATTATATTATGTTATTATTGTGTTATGATTATGACTGTGTTATTTTTGCTGTTTTAATACTATTGTTGCCAAACATTGTTACTATTTTCATGTTTTTAATGTTAACATTATTTCACACTGCTATCATTAATCTTAACATAAATCTCTACTGGCTACTAAATGGTGTTATAATAGCATGTCATTCGTGTTATTTTCTAAGTCAAAGTACTGGAGGTTTTGCCAGAATGATTATATGAAAAAATATACGTTTATCTATAGGTCAATGTTTTATATAATACACGAGGATGGTTTGTCAGAAATATAGTTTTCGGCTCCCTCAAAATGACTAAAATGGTTCTTTCAGAGTGCTGTTATGGAAAAACACCAACCCGAATGCATAAAAGTGGTAAGGTTCTTGACATGCGTGAAAGTGCATCTTCACATTTCAGCTAAACCAAATGAAAAAGAAAGCATCAGCGAGGGAGTTACCTGCAAGTCTTAATTGTGTTTCCTACAGTAACCCACAATTACAAATTTAGTTCTTAACTTTTAAGTATTGTCTAGCTATGTTTAACTAAGTTTAACTAAGCTGCCCAGTTGAGCATATAGTGCACTAACTTTGCATAATAAATTACCGTAAAGCATTATCGCATCTTTGTATCATTAAGATCTGCGCTGTGTTGCACCATACGTGAGACCAATATTTACGGAATGGCATGAAGACTTCCAGGCTGTTACTAACTGCGGAGGAGACAAGGCGGGACGTGTCGATTACAAGGTCGCTGAGCTCTAAGGAGTCGACCCGCCAAGATGTCGCGGCCCTACAGTATAGTGTCATGTAACATTGCCCAATGTTTGAAAAAGACATGTCTTTGTTGACAATCATTAAATTATTCTAACATGGATGTTGTCTTAACTTAAACAGCTTACAATAATAGTTTTAAAAATAGATTTTCTCCATCTACAGCAATAAGCAAGAACAGAAAACAACAGAAAAATAGTTCTTTTTTAATTATGTTCTAATGGGAACAATTTTTCTGTTGTTTTCTTTTTTAATTATGTTCTAATGGGAACAATTTTTCTGACAAAGAAGAGCGAGCCAGTTGAACATGATCTGCAACCTCACAATTATGTTTCATATCTGTTTTCACTACAATAAAATACTTTACAAAAGCTATTGCATATAACACTGATGTCAAAAATTCAAATTAATCAGAAAATACACATACAAAAAATGCAATAGGTGAACAGTACCCCAAACCATTCAACAAACCTTCACTTAAAAAACTGTATCAAGTTCTGACCTAAGATGAACCATACATATCAGTAATACCAGCTCTACACTATGTTACGAACAAGCATACCTAGTTTCAAATTGATGGAATGGAAAAACCACTTGTGCAAGACTCTATGGAAAAACTGTGTCCCGATGAGGTCAAAGCCAAGCCGACAGCTTGAATCAGTGTAGGGACATGGGTCCCAACTAGAGTTGCAGACCTTCAGAATGAACCAGGAGGCTGCAGTACATTATAGAGATTCCTTAAATACCCTACACCTCATTTTTGACGTGACGTCTAATAAATCGATGAACGCCGGCTGCATGCACAAAAAAGTGTCCCGTAATGCACATTGTCCCGTTACGCCGTGTCCCATTACGCTCATTGTACACTTGCGCTGCATCTATCTCTCTTCCATTCGATTGGAACAACCATCGATTTGACTTTTTCGAGGCACATTAAACTTGAAACACTCCCATTCGTTTCCTACTTTTCCTATCATCATCCTATCCTTAACAGAATAACACAGATTGGAAGAAGTTAAATAGCAAACATGTATAAAAGTTATAGTTAAAATAATCTCTTTGTTAAAGTAATAAACATATTTGAATTTTGAATTAATGAGTGCAAATAAAAGTAAATTTATCAATTAAATAATAGATTTCATTTCACTCCTTCTTTGTATCTATACAAAATAGTGAAAATTCAATTAAAATGATTCAATGTTATTTATAAAAGTATGCAATCATTTCATCAATGTTTTGTTATGACGTTGTCATGTTAAACTATCGTCCGTAAACCGACTTTACAAACAACCAATTTTTTTTTTTTTAGTTCTCAGCAAGTGGAATAGTGCCCCTATGTGTGCAAAACTCAAATTTGTGCTCCACTATTAATGCCTGTAACTTTGCAGATTGCAATTGCATTTCCAGATATATGTTCCTTAACAATAAAAATTTGAATTGGCATTCCATGTTACCTATTAAATTCATGCCCTACAATTCTGGTCATACAGTGAATAAAAAATATATTAATATATAGAGACAGGAAAAATTCGCGAAATCATTTCGCGATAGGCTAAAATACAAATAGTTATACGTCAGTGCTGCCTCTGCTATTGGCTCACAACTCACCTGGGCCAATTAGAAACACCCGACCAAAGCTGTATCGAATCACTGGCTGCTACGTTGGGACGTCTCAAAACACAGCAGCCAATGAGTGGGTGACATTTGACCGAGTGTACGTAGAACTATGGAGTTCATCCTGCAGGTCATTGAACCCGCAAATTTTTCCGGTCCCTATTAATATACAGTCAAATCTCTATCTATCGAACTCGCATGTATCGATTGTCCGTGTTTATCGTATACGGTCCCGGCAAAATTGCCATACAACTAAGGTTAAAAAAGTCAGCTTGTACCGATGTTTGAATTATCGTTTTGTCCGCATTGATCGTACAAAATATGTGGTACCGTCACTATAAATTATAATAGATGATCGTTTAACCATAAAGATTTTGCAGAAATACGTAACCATTTCTTAGAAAGAAACAGTCATAAAAACAGTAACGATAGTATACAGAAGTAGTAAAAATCACCTTAAATCTGCAGCCATTTTATAATAGCAACGAGTGAACTGTCAACGAACAGCAGATGGCTAACATTGGTGCCATATTTCCGTGAAATCGACTCGTCACGGAACGTTGCCACACTATCAACTTGTATTTATGTACAAAACTTTTTCATGTCGGCTAAAATGGTAATGTAAAAAACAAAACATTTTATACCGTACGTATATAAAATCACTTCAATAATAAACATGTCCCTTATTATGACTGAGCATTGAGACGTCTCATTTATAAGGTACAAAGAAACCAATATGGCGTCCGCTGTAGCGTTGAAAATTTATTGATTCCTGTGCAGCATAGTGAACGCATTTCTGTAGGACGGTATTTCATTGTTCGGGCATGCTATCCTAATCTATGGCACATGTTACTTCCTGATTCTGATCGGTGTTTCCTTTACATGTGCGTGAATGTTGACTTAATAAAAAGTGCAAAAGTGAGGTTAACGTTTTAGAGCGATTAAAATGTCTCGGCATAGTAAACAGGTGAGAACACTTGATGAAAGAATTAGGATTATTGAAGATATTGAAATTGAATTGTAGGTCTATTGTGCATAGGCTATGTTTTTTATAAGTGTAAATTGAATTAAGTAAAATGCTCCCATTTTTATTTATTTTTTCAATTGATTAAACTTAAATGACAAGTAATTGATAAATTTCTGACAATAATTTTGAGGTTGAAATATTTTTTCCAAATATAACAGTAAAGTCCACATCTATTGAATGTCCGCATCTACTGAATTTTTTTGTTGGTCCCCTGAAAAAGATAGATAGAGGTTTGACTGTACTCACTTCCCACATGCTCACTTTTGCGGCCCATGCCAATACGCATTGTTTCTGTCAATTAATTTTAGTGGCTATTCACAGGGCCGGTCCTAGACATTTTTCTAGTGTAAACGAATAATATTCTGATACCCCTTCTAGCGGGAGGAATACTCCCAGGTCGATGGTGTAAGGATCAAATTTGGAAATGACGGCTTCAGAAATAAGTATGAATTTTGACTTATATGTCAAGGTTATAAGTTATAAGTAATCTTATACACTCTTGTATAAAAAATCACATTACTAGTTTCAAAATTTCAGTAACTTGTTTTCACTATTGGCATAAAAATTGTATGATGATATACTGTATTTACTTGTGTATAGCACGCCCTCGTGTACAGCACGCACCACGATTTTTGCAACAAATTCCAAAGAGAAAAAAAAAATATTTTTTTTCCCCCATAAATAAATTTTACTAACATTTTGTGGTACCTGTTAAGTAATTAATTACTTATGAAACAAATGATTATTTAAATTGATGTGTGGTGATGTGTTAGGAAAATACTTAAATACTCTTCCATCTGAAAGCGAAACTTTTGTGGCATACTGTACCATCTGAAACGACACGAGCAAGCTAAACTCTGCGGTGTAGACGGAAGATAATGAAGCGCTGTATCATCACAACTGGTACGAGGACGGGAGGGAGGGAGGTAGGCAGGCAGGAACGGGACTATGACCATCAAGTAACCTTGACAGTTGACAGGACTAAACACCACCACTCCCGTCACGCTACGTTGCTAAGCTGGTGCCGAGGATTAGATGACTTTCAGGTAGTTGCTGGGACGAGGAAGCGAAGGAAGTGGGCTAGGGACTGGTGACAACATTCTCTCTCTCTCTCTTTTTTTTTTACTAGCTGCTTCGCTGGCTTATTTGAAGAGGGGGGAGGTCTAAAAATAAACAAAAGACCATGATGTGCGAGCTTGCGCACGCACGTGTGTGTGTGCGAGAGACCAGGTTGTGAGTCTGTGTGTGTGTGTGTGTGTGTGTGAAAGAGAGGCCTTGTTGCTTGTGCGTATGTGTGGGGGGCTGGCCAGAAACGTCACCCATCACCTGGCAGTTGACTGCCACTCCTCCTCCCCGCCTCCCCCACCACACATTTTTTTTTTCGTTTATAGCGCGCATCCTTGATTTTTTCCCTTTACTTGAGGGGATAAAAGGGCGCACTATACACGAGTATATACGGTACTATTATTAAAATTCTAATCTTGAATTGTGTTTTAGAACCATATTCATGGTATCGAAGCAATTTTTGACATGCTTGCCTATGTTGCAGGTTAAAAAGGCCATAAGGTAAAAAACCTGTGATAATATGCTAACATTTCAATAATAAATTGTTTGGTTCTTGCTACAAGAAATCCCTCAAAATGGGTTTTGCATTTACTTGTTAGAACTAATGAGTCGTATCATGTTTAAGCTTATTTAAGCAACAACAAATGTTCCTACATGCACTTATACGGTATCATTATTCTCACAAGACATCATTATATTAAATTATTTTTTATTCTTATTAAAACATGTGTAATTTTTGCAGATTTTGTAGCATACAACAAAAAAAAAACCTTATAATTTTCCTAGGATCCATAGAGTTACGAGTAGACTGTAGGTAAATTGTGTATATTAAAAAATGAAGTAAAAAAATGAAAATGCATACCTGCCAACTTTGGCCAGTCCAAAAGAGGGAGGTTTTTTAGTGGATTAAATACTTGTTCCCCCAATAAAGCGGGGTCCGGGGGCTCTCCCCTGGGAAAATTTTGTTTTGAAGACGCAAAATAGTGCTTTTAAGCATATTTCTAAGTAAAAATTATAAAAAACAGCTGGTTGAAATTGTAATATTTTTATTGGGCTAGTTGCTATTTTTAAGAATTGTCTGCACGTGCCTACTGTGGAGAGTTCAAAAGAGAAAGATTTTCCCATTTACAAAATATAGGGTAGGCAGGGCCACAAAAAGAGGGCATAGTACGTGCACACCATATAAAAACAAATTTAAAATTTACTCATCTTTAACGTGCGTTAATTCTAGATTGTTAATTTTTTTTTCCCAATTTTCAATCAACATTTTTAAGTTTCTTGATATTTACTATGCCTAAATAAGTCCTATGTCATTATCAATATTTTATAGAAATTTACCACTTTACAAAATGCAGCATGTTCACCTTTCCTCGATTGCAAAATGCACGGAAATTCGT